>NC_065533.1:42119825-42723300 GCF_020184175.1 Aphis gossypii
ATTGATGCATTACAATCATAGCAGTAGGAGCAGTGAATCTTTAACTGAAAATAAGTAAATACATATTTTATGCACAATATTTATAATGATAATTAGGTGTTAAGTAAAAGTAGGTCTTTAATTAGAAAATATTTTTCGGCAATGTAATGTATGTACGCTTATTAAAAAATCAAAAACACCTAACAAATTGTCAAAATTAGTTAGTTTTTTTTTAACTAACCTTTTTTTTTGTATTAGCTCCTAGCATTAACTATTATAGCTCAACAATTAAAATATATAAATACGATATAGTTAACATTATTAAACAAAATTATAAATATATACATGCTTGTCAATAATGTTGAAATATTTTTGTGCATTTTATTTTCATGTTACACTATTTAAGTTTTAATGATAGGTATTAAAATTTTTTTTATTTAATATTTAAATTAATTAGTTTGAAATTTTTATTCATTTATAATCGTTAAAATAAAGCTCAACAATTTTTAATTCAAATAACTATTATGTTTATTATTATAATTCATAGTATAAAGTTTGAATGTATTGGAACAAAAGGTAATAGAAAACTTTGATTAGATTGCAAGTGTTCAAGAATCAAATACCTAATGAAGACTGTGTAAAACTGTGTAGTTAATTGCTACATCTTTAGAAATGAAAATAAATGTACTTAAAGCTTCTCATATTTATTCGAAAATTGAAAATAAATCCAGGAAAAAAATGGCAAAAGTAAAGATATACATGATCAAAAAGGTATGATGGATAATACATATAAGAAAGCTGAAAGTAACAGGCAAATTTGTAAATACTAATTGGATTGATGATAACTGATAAGATTGAAAAGAAGGATAGTGAAAATTAATAGAGATATATTTTTCAAAGCAAGAGTTTTTGCTCATAAAGTATAAATATGTTTGGTTTAAGGACTCTAAGTTGTTTATTAAGAAAAATAAAAGTACTTAAGCCATAACAATTGATAATGAGTTCACTTTATCTAAAATTACTTATCATCATTATGTATTTGATATTTTTAACTTTTTTACAATAGTTAATTTAGAATTTAGATAGAAAACTATCTCAATATAAGAGGATATCTTAGCTATAAGACTAATTATTTGAAATATTTCTCTGAATTTTTTAATATAAAAAATGATATAAATAATAATTATATACATATTTTATATTGTAATATTAGGAGTGTTAACTCAAATTTTGATAACTTGATTTTATTTTTAGAAAATTATATGAATAATAAAATATAGATAAATAGTGCTGACAGAAAACTGGCATGATTCATCAATACATTGTAATTACACTATTGATAGTTATAATTTATTTTTTTAATCCATAAGGAAGAATCAAAATGATAGTATTTTTATTTTTGTTATAGAAATGATTTTGTAGAAACTAATGTTGTAAAACTTTCCTTGATAAATCTTTGTATGCTAATTAACAATTGATGTGTTTATAGATCATTCTCAATTGACATAAGTATATTAGAAAAATATTAGTGGAATATAAATACAAAGGTGGTTATACTATACTCAATACTCATGGACACAAGAACATTATCATATTATATAGGCGATAATTCAATAAATAATGAATACCTGGATTTATTATCAGAAAATGGTTTTGTGTCTTCTATAAACATTAACACTAGATTGCCCATAGATCGTAAACACTGATGTATTAATCATATAGGTATTTATTAAAAGTTATAAACACCTAATTAGTACAGTAAATTCTGGTATGTTGTAAATTGATATAATTAACCACTTTTTAACCTATATTTCTACATTTATGATTAATAATTGCAAAACTAAAGAAAATATTTTTTCTGTAGTTGTTTGTGATAAAATTAAAAGATTTTGTTTGAAGAAAAATGGTTTGAAACTTTGAAATACACAAAAAAATCAGTGTTAATGAGTGTTGTAATGCATTTCATAAAATTATTAACAATGTAATTTATAGATCTATATTTTATAAATTAATATTATCTTCTAAAATCAAGTGTTTAAAAAAGTAGATGTCAACCAGCTTATTATGATCTAGACATGATAAGCAAGCTCTTTCATCAAAATGGGAAAAAAAATCCAAATAACTTAAAATTAGGCTTACACTATACAATCTATAAAAATAATTACACAAATATTATAACTATCAAAAAAAAAAGTGTTAAGTGTCTAGTAATCCAACATTTACATGGCAACTATAGATGAAGTAATGGGATCTAAAACCAAATGCAAGGATAAGATTGAAACTATAATAACTAATAAGTACCTAGTGACAAGGTGTACAAAGCAAAAATTTTAGCCAAAAGTAGTATCAGATATTTTTAATAAATATTTTTTTAACAAAAGAAACTATGTGAGATTTCTGGTAAAGTGTTGAATAAAGAATTTTCAAATTCTAATAATAATGGTTCTTTCGGTAATTAATTTAACAAAAAATTGAGAACTGATTTACTAACAATAATTGTCAATAATTTTAAAGATGACAGTGCGGCTGGCTACGATAAGGTAATGATTAAATTATTAGTTAATCCACTAGATAATATTTAAAACTGAAGTATTCAAAAATGTTTTTTTCCTGATTATTTTAAAGTTGCAGTGATTAAAACTCTTTTAAAGGATGAGGATTGTAAAAATATGAATAACTGTGGGCCAATATCCTTGCTGATAAATTTTTCTAAAATTCTAGAGAAAAAAATCAAAGTTATGTTAATATTTTTTTTGGAAGAAAATGGACTGTTATCTAAAAATCAATTAGGTTTTAGAGCTGGTATAGATACTGGTTTATTCATATGGGGTGGATTAAATAAAGGCATTTTAAAACAGCTACAAGTTAATCAAAACTATATAGTATAAACCTGTTTAAATAAAAGTATTTTGGCTGGGTTGACTAGACAAAACTACTCAGGGTTGGGTATGTTTAATGTTACCAGTCAGATGAATATATAAAAAAATTGTAATTATGTTTGTTTTTAATCGTTTAATCAAAAAAACTGGTAGTGCTTTTTATAGAAAAAAAGAGAAAATAGAGTTTATAATATTCTTGTTAAATTTGCAAAAAAAATCTTTTGTTCAGTCATTTGTTGATTATTTAGGTTCTACAAATGTTAATTTAATACCTTAAAAAAAAAAAAAAATATTTTATTACATCAAAGAAGCATTAATTTTTTTTATATAATTGGTTATTATTAAAATTAGTTTATATTTGAATTATTAATATTACTTTCTTATTGTATGTTAAATATTTTTATATAATGTAAAGATAATAATTTGTTTTTGTTATTTATTTACTCAGTTATTTATATTTTTTAATGCAATTTAAAATGTATACTCTTAATTTCTAACACAGGATCAGCATAAAAAAGGGATTGATAATCATAAAATTGCAGTTGTTGTTTCTAAATTATTTTTAATTTATAACGATTATATATATGTAAAAAAAAATAACTATTTATTATTCATACATTAATCAAGTATAAGTATTTTATTTCTATTTAGATAATTTTAGATACAAACAGTTAGTTTTAAATATTTAAGCAAGAATTATTATGATTAATTATTTAAAATAATGATATTCTACCGTTAATATAATTTATATGATTAAGTCTTCATGGCTTAATAATAGTGAGAGATATAGCGGAAAGAAGGTATGCTTTTAGGGAGGAAAGTACATTTTTTGTGTCAAAAAGGATATTAACCAGTGGTGTAGCGCAAAAGCTAATGACCCCCTTAAACAAAGTAATTAACATTATTAAATAGAGTTGTAAGAAGTTCATAAAAAATAAATATATAAAATCATAATTATTTTACTTCAAATAAATTTATTTAAAATAAAAGCATGCTTATTTAAAAATGAACCTTTTGAGTATTTATTAGAATATATAAAAATAATTTGTTAATATTTTTTTATGTCATAATATAAATAGTGGTGGCCCTGTTGTATGCTCTGAACAAAATATACCATTGGACATAACTTGTAAGGAAAGTTATAAATAATGAAAATATTAAATAGATAAATACCTATCGAAAATCAATAAGTACTTACTATATTTGACGATTTTAAAAATGCAGGTTCCTCTTCATCTTCCATGTTGAAAAATAAATATATAATGTTCCACAAATCGTAGATGCGTTCGGTTACAATTTTTACAGAATTATTGATCAATGTACTGCATCTATTTTCATTTATTTTATCCTATAGGTATTTAAAAAAAAAAAATGTGAAAAATTATACAGTGTTAATAAAGATGGTTTGGTATAATGGTATATAATAGACAAAAGCTTACATAAATTTTCTTTAGTAAAAGGTCAATTATATGCATTTCGATTTTCAATTGATGCATCACATCAACTTTAGTTATTGTTCCTTCAGCAATTTTAATATAAATTTCTTTGCGATTTTCATTCATTTCTCGTAAACATCTAAAATTAACATTTACAATTATTATGTTAGTTAATATATAAAATATGTAACAACTATAGTAGGTACACTGAAACTTACACTAGTGCTGATTCATTAGTAGGATTATGAGTCATCATGAAACTACGTGCGAAACCTCTAAAGTGTTTTATTGATGCCATAATTGATGTTGATTATTCTATTTTATAAACAAATGAAATAGAATTTCAAAAGTTAAAATATATAATAAACAGTGTTTATTAAACACATTTTAAATAAATATGTGAAGGGGCATAATATTATAGTTGTATTAAGTTGAGTACATTTTTATTTTTTGGCAATAAATCAATATTTATTCTATAAAGGTACCTTAAGGGTGTAGACATATTTATGGTACTATTACACCAGCCATAAAACTAATTCAATAATGTAAATGCAATATTTATTGTATTTACAATTAAAAGTACCTACTAGAGGTTAGATAAATAAGTTTTGAAGCCCTTCGGCACACTGTTCAACTGCTTTGTAAAGCAAATCTCAAATCAATTAAGCATCATTGACTATAGTACAATTGGTTTAAAATTGATTCAAAAGACAAATACACGAGAACAGTTGGAAACTGATCTCTAATTATTCTTGTTTCAGTTAAAAAGTGTGCGGCTAACCATTACGTTGTATGTGAAAATTTAAGCAAATTATCGTTTGTGTAATAACTAACAAAATACTAAACATTATCGTTACAAAACAGTCGTCCATGTGTATATTTGTTAACCATTAAGGTACCTAGATAACTGAATGTTTTTTTTTTAAAATTAATGGATAATATTTTTTACGCACTTAAAATCTAAAAATCATAATATAATCATATTATATAATCTTATAAAATCATTATTTCAGCAAGCTATCTCATTTAACATCCTTATCAACTCACTCGAAGAGATTATAATCACGGACTAAGATATAATATATTCTTAGTCGGTGATTATAATATGTGCCTATCAAATTTATAATGATAAAAATGATAAATATAAACCTTAGATCATATACCATGGATGGAGCCACTACGTATTATTTTGAAGCCAATATTAGCGACGAGTCACTGAATTAGGTGATCTATATGCGCATGCGCGAAGCAACTCGTCGCATAATTATCCAGATTACTATCACCACAGAATTGAATAATAATCACCTTTATTATTTTAAAAAAAATTTACTATTTATATCTTACTTATTAATTTTGTTCAATTTTTTGTCAAAATTCAAAACATAGACCACAGTATGGTTATGTGATAACAAATCATCAATGGATAAATTTGCGATAAGTTGCGTTGCGCATGCGCATATTGAACACCTAATTCAGTGACTCGTCGCTAATATCGGCTTCAATTTTTTGTATTGCTATAATACGCAGTGGCTCCATCCATGGTATATGATCTAAGATATAAACTCGAACTGACTATATCAAAAATCAATAAATTATAAAATATAATTTCTCAAAAAAAAGTAGTATACAATAGACTTCTTCACTTCTAGTGGAATGGGTTCGGTAGGGGGCAGAGTAGGCAACCAGAACGACAACAGCTGGGGGAGAGAGATTACAGAAAATTCTGCAGAACATTTTGTGCACTGAGTCGGGTTCGAACTGGTGACTGCGCGCGTCGTGGCCAACTTGTGTGACCACTGCACCACACTGCCCTTTAATTTGGAAATGAAAAAAAAAACATAAATTTAATGATATTATCCATGACAAAATAGATAAGTATGTGAGCAAAATACGAGTTTTAAAACGGTTAGCGAATCCCGCTCTTCCCAGCCATGGTCATGGTTTGTCATTAGGCGAACTAGCTTATAGACGGAGTGTGGAGTGGTCGGAGAATACAATGCGTATCGAGTTCCGACCATAAAAAATAAAATAGAATACACATATTTTTTCATCTATGCTACAGGTAGTCGTCATGGTCAACAATCATCAAATTAACTAAGTCTTATAGTTTCTTAGTAAAATTAATAATTTCAAAAAGGATTTTAAGTTTGAAAAAATCATGAAAATTATCCCTCCATAGAAGTAATTATGACGTACTGTATTACTATCTATAAAATAATATCTATATTAATTATTATGTAGTGAACTATTCAATATTCAATAATATTCAACATGTACGTTCCGCGCGCCCGGAGACGCAGTTTTTAATAAATTAACATTTTCGGAATAATAGTTTAAATACCTACCCAAAAAAGTGTCACAAATGAAATTAAAATGAGGAAGTTAATCATGATTTATGTCATAGATTAACTGTTCGAATTACCTATGATTGATTTTATTATTACCTAACCTAAAACGAGTTCAATCGAAATAATAATGCTGGACACATTATGGCTGGATATAGTCTATACGAGTAATAAGTGCTTACTAAGATTTCATCTAGATCTATAATATTGTATTATAATTATATATAATATGCATGACTTACTTGCGTTGAATGGAAAACGAGAAACCAAGAAAAACGAAATTCCTATTGTCGGCGGCGGTGGTTTCTGAAGGTGACCGTTCGATAGAACCCTGTCTACATAAATGAGAATACTGTTGCCTGTAGTGGTGACTGGTGTCTGCGTCTTGTGTGACTGAGCGCTCCCAAATGGTGGAATTTTGAACAACATAGTCATATACAGGTATCTCCCTGCCGAAAACATCGGGTGGTCTGCACCGAGAGTAAATTCCTTGGTGGAAACCGTGTATCGTTAACGTGGCAACTACTCGCATAACCCCCTTCAACTACCACTCGCCACTGGTCCACCCGCTGCACACAATATATTTTATTCCCTCGGTGGGGTGGAATTCGGGCGGCCCCGTCTCAATACAAAAGATCGATTGTGAATGATGAAAATAACAAACAAGCTAGCGCGTTCGTCTCTTCGTGTTGTTATTTAATGTAACCAAATTGTTTTGTATGCGTGTACCGACGCTCATCACAAGGAAAAATAAGCGGATAATATGAAATATTATATAATAATATTTAATATTATAAAATTTTATGCGCAATATTATACATTTTTTCATTCAAAAAAAAAAAAAAAATGTATATAATATTAAAAATATTATATTTCACTTATACTTTATATTTGTGTACATTAAAAATAAATAATATTCCATAGCATTTATGCATTATTATAATAATTATAATAGGATGTCTATTTCAATGGTTCCTTATTAGTATGAAGCGATAGACCGTTCGATAAAATTTAAATAATTGTTCCGAGGACTCCCTTTTTCGTTATATCCTCTTGTTGCCCGTACCAACGGTTTAGTCGTAATGTACAGTCGTACAGACCACCAATTAGGAACCACTGGTTTATTAACTCATAAAATGGAATTTGAATATCTTCTTTTATTTAATTTTCGAAGTAAACCTTCTAAAAATAACATATTATAAAAAATTGAACCATGTTTTTATTTTATGTTTTTGCCAAACTTTGGCTCCAATAGACCAATATTAAGACATACAATTGTAGTGGTTGTACTTAATTAAATATTTTGTATAATGTGCTGATGACTATTTATAGTATAAATAATTATAATTGTACCTAATGTATTATAATGAAATATCTAACTAGGTACATTTTTTAATGAATATAAAAAAAAGTACAATATGCATTAATTAAAATATATTTTTAAGCTTATTCTAAAAACAATATTTAATAAAACGTATTTAAAAGAAAAAATCTACAATGAAATTTGATGCAGCAAATCCCCCTTTATACTAGTATATGAGACTTATATTTTTGCTGATTTTCTCATATATTTTGTAACTTTGTATTGGTCTAGTGATCTTGTCACTCAAGTGATTGTCGATTTAATTAAAAAAAATCGATTTTGTAGTCGATTTTCAATTTTTTAAATTGATTGTACCTGGGTGATTTTATCATTGAATCGATTTCTTTCATTTCAAATTAAATCGATTCAAAAATCGATTCACTTTCAATAATTGCCCATCACTAATATGAGTTATATTTGCTCATCAAAGCATAGACATAAATATGGTTAAAAATCTGGAAAGTGAATAATATTATAATAATATAATTCAGGTATACTGACAAGGATAAGGTAAGGAAATATTGGGGGAGTGTTAGCTAACTCTACAATATACGATGCGAATTATACAGCTATATTACTAGTATTTTTGAGGCTGAGAAAATAGATAAAACTGTAATTGCTGATTCCTTTAATATAAAATAAAAATGATATTATGTACCAATTTCATAAATTACTGGTAGTTTTATGGCATTTGTCCGCTTTTTCCGTTAACTTAACCCTGGCGTCTAAAGAAAAAAATAAAGAAAGACAATTAGAAGAGGTGAATGTAAGAATAAATTTAAAATGAGAATAATTTTAACTACAAAATAATATTAGAATGTTTCTGATTTTATTATAAATTTAAATTAAAAATTAATTTAAATAAATAAATTAATCAAAATTAAATTGAGTTTTTAATTGTTATAAGAACAACTTACAAGGTGGATAACTAAATTTTCAAGTTGTACTTTTTCTATTCCTCAATCATGAAACGGCCTTTATCAGCCAACTGCGAAATCATGTATGTGAATTGTGATCGATTTTCAGTATTCATAGTCTACCGTTGTTTAAAGATAAAAAAAATTAAATTCATAAAACCAAATTGTTCGGGTAGTTACAAATTTAACGAATTTTTTATCATTTTATCACAATTTTCACTATTCACTCATCAACCGTCTTTGCTTATCAGTCAGTTAATCATCAGTTTGACTGTCATACTAAGTTAGATCTATACTTGCCTATGCCCTTAGTCATTGCTGCAAAAGATTTCTATTTTACATTTTTTGTGTAGACCAGTATAGTATAAACGTAGGTAGGTAATACAACGTATTAAATAATAATTAATTCTTAATTTCCAAAATATATCTATTACATAAATGTACGAAATATTTTCGTTGATCGAGTAACGTCTGAATATACTAAATTAGATAAGATATAAAGGAAGGAGTAACTGTCACATAAACTCATGTTCTCACTATATTTTCACTTCTTCTATGGCTTAACAACAAAATTAAAATGATTACAGACTACAATAATTATGAAGTAAAATGTAAAAATTATATCTAGTACCGTCGTATAATTTGTTAATTTGTATTATAATTTCTAATAGCTTATTAATATCTAATTTCTACTTATTTTTACCTATTAATGTTCAGTCTATTTAACTTAAAATATTTAACATCTGAGAATTTTAATACAAAACATCGGACTATTTTATTAATATCTTCATTTTAAAAGTATTTATATTAAGATTGATCGTCGACAAATTTATTCTGACACTTTTGGTGGTTGATTGAACCTGAGTCCGTGACTGGTAACTGTAAAAATATAAATCGTAATATTAAATTAGCTTAATCCTTAAAATAAAAATAAAGTCTGACGGGTTTATTAAAAATGCTTGAAAACCATGTATTAATTTCTAATTTCATATATTTACGTTACGAATTAAACGTATAATTGTATAATGTATAATATAATATTACAGTCTAAGATATCTTAGCTTGGCCATTTTGGAGTAAACATAAGGTTGAAAATATATGTAAATTAGATTTAATATTTAAGTAGGGGTTCTTGGTCACTTTGTACGGTTAATCATTAAAAGTGCAAAACTCGGACACTTATAGTAGGTAAGGTCTGGTAAAAAGGTACACTGCAGAACGCGGTCACTTTGTTCTATTATATACATAAAGTGTGTATTATAAATATAAGTTTTATAATATATACTTCATGTATTTAATAGTATATACTACAAAGTGTCCGCGTCCCGCAAAGTACCTTTTTACCAGACCGTACAAAGTGTCTGCGTTCTGCATTTTAAACAATAGACCGTACAAAGTGACCGTTTACCTTAAGTAGGTATACCTAAAAAAATGATATTGATTTTTCTAAAGTGATAAAATTGGTTTTAGTATTGTCATTAAAAAAATGGCGAAAATAAAATTTAAAATTGACGATTTATACACAGCAATAGAGGCACTAACTGTAGAGATACCCTCAAAGACTACAAATGGGTGTAAAATATGCAGCATTGTGGACATTCATTACGGGGATTGTGTAATTTCCGCCAAAAAAAAGGTAAGGAATTTTTGGGAGTATATTGGTTCCCGTTTGTGTTTAGGTCTATGTTACAAATAGCATGACAAATAACTTCAATTTCAATTTAATTTTTAATAATTGGTACAAAATATAAAATAGATGTATGATAATATATATAATAAATGTATCTACGTACTACACTCTATAGTAGTAATATTATATTGTTTAAGATTTAGCAAATTATTGCTGATATTCCGATCGATTACCTATGCTAACGAGTGAGATATACGTACTTATTCGATATATGGTTATATGGTGTGTATATTCTATGCACTTATGGAAATAATGTTAGTGAGCACTGTACACTATACAGTATCGAATAACACATCGTTATTTATACTCATACCAAGATACATTTATTTTCGCTTGTAAATCGATTGTATTTTAATTAATATTGTTTTTCATTTTAATTATTCGTTGTAATAGAGTTTATGTTTAGTAAAAACGGAACTAAGTTGTTGGTTATTATTTTTAATCAAGCCTACTTTAAAGTTGATAGTCTTAAGCCTATACAATTTATAAGGAAAAAGTGTGTAATTGAACGGGAATCTATTCGGCTTACCTTAATAAAATACCTTTTTCAAACAAGAAGGAATTCGGCATATGCAGGGATTGGGGCTTAGAAAGCAATTTGGTACTAGCCAAAATTTTTACCACTGGAGGTAATTGAAAATAGTTTTCATAATTTTATTTGCACCAAAATGAATATCTATTGGTAATGAGCACTATCGAATACAAGGCCATAACCAGCAAATTTATTTGGTAGTTGGGGGGAGGCAGACGACCCCCCACATCAGCTACGGCCTTGGTTCAATAGTAATTTAACTCGACAAACCCGAATAACAATAATAATATTAAATTATTATTATTATTATTTTCTATTGATTAACTTTTTTATAATAATAAGACTTTTAATTTGTAGTAAAAAATACATACTAAATCGTATTTTTGTTTAAAATAATGTAATTATTATAATATTATTTTATAGGTTTGTCATGTATTATTATTATAAGGTATAGCTTTTAAGTTAATACTGACGTACTTTAGAATGATGTAAATACTTATTAGGTGAGTCAAATAAGTAATCAACACTTATAATTTTCACTTTTCATATCTTATATTATAATTCAGTATCAAAACTTGTACGATTATTCTTTCTCGATAGTACCTATCCTATAATAATCGATTATCTTGATTTTGGTGCAAATTACATATACAGTTTAAAAAACTGAAGTTGAATAACTCGTCAGTCCTCACGAACAAAAATATTTTATGAATCCGTAGTACCACATGTGCACCTTATTCCTGCACGGACGAAAAAACGAACCCACCACGGCTTAGAAAAAGCTTAAAATAAAAAAAAAAGCTAAAATTGGCGAACACCAAAAGCCGAATGTCATAAAATTAATTAATATATCGCTATACCGGAGTAAAATCATGTCGAAATTAAACTATTATAATTTGAAAAGCCATATCTAGTCATGAAAATTGGAATGGTAGGATAATTATTAGACTTAAACAAAAAACTAATATGTAATTTATAAATAAAAAATTGAATTATATAACGACTATTAAATTGATTTAATATTAAATTTTTTAATTTTAAGCTTCTTTTGATTTTATACTGACAAAGATTGTGTTTATTATATTTACCTTCCTATGTATGTAAGTCTGAATGTAATATTATTAGATAATTCGTTTTAAGTTATTACCACTTATAGATTTAAAATAATTGATATAAATGTTAGTGATATAATTTTAGATTATGTTGTTTCCAGTATCTAATATTATTATTTAATTTAATTTTAATAACGTAATACTTATATTGTATTTAAACACTAAATTTTTTTAAAAAAAAATGAGTTACAGTGTTAAAAAATTATATCCGGAGTTAGTGTATTAAAAAAACCTTGTATGCAGATTGAAGAGTTAATGTATAATGCCACGAATAAAATCATATGTTCACGATGAATGTGTAGTTACGGTGCACCGAAAATATGTTGTGTACCTAAATTACAGGGCTAATGTAAATTTCAACACGAATATAGCAGGTAAAAATTACCCCTAGGTATGAATATTATGTAATTTCTTACATGAAAGAAAAATAAACTAGTACGTAACAACGAGTACTGAATTCAACTAGGTATCTAACTATTTATCTAATCATAGGTAATAAAGATTAGTAGATACGTAATAATCGAGTTGTATAGCTACGTAAGGAATTATATTCGTCGAAGTATTTTTGTTCGTGTAGGAACTTACATTATACGTAACCATGGGCGTCCATAAGTAAAATTTTAGGTGGGGGGGTCAAAATAAAAAATTCTCAAATGTAAAGATAATAATTATATTATGGTAATATTTATTGAGTTATAAGTTTTTAATATTTTTTCTCCAGGGGGGCAAGCGCCCCCCCCCTTGCCCCTCCCAATGGGCGCCCATGTACGTAACTACCACTAACCACTTACTTACTATGTTTAAGTGGGAACTTACCAAGCCCTAAATTACATAATATTATGTTGTAAATAATTATGATCATTTTTAGTGCAAATTGACTACACCCTTATTACCAACTTAAGTAAGGGGTTCAGATGATATTTTATTAACAATTAGAAGATGGTTTATAGTCCTCTGAGAAAAAAACATTGATGTCGACAAAACAATTTTTAAAATTATGGAGGATTACATCAACCACCACATACTTAGTTTTATTAAGGAGAATATTTCAAAAAAAAGTTGTGAATCAAGTTTTTTTTTATTTATATTCTACCAAAGTCAACTACTTTTTATTTATTTTAATATATTTATTTTTAAAATTCAAAATATTTGTATTTTGTACGCCAAAATAGTCTCTTTTCAAAAAATAGCCATATTATGCTAAAATGGTTTATGCTAAAGTAGCCACCCCAATATGGATATGTCAAGATTGCCAGGTCAAAACGTCTGGGTTTGTTATTATTATATATGAATTTAATATAAATTATGATATGAATATTATTATATTATACTATGATTAGTGTAGTAGTAAAATACATATTTTGTATTCGTCATTCGCTTGATGCGAATGAGATAACATTTCAATTTTTTAGCTAGGACCGGGTACTTATTACTGATACAAATTATACCAATATTTTAACAGGTTACAAAAACATACATTGTACGTATGTCACCCAATATTTTAGTTTACCGTATCTTTTAATTGTTCTGAATTCTCAGTTTCTTGGAACACTCGCATAATTTCTTTTTTTGGAATTCTCGTTAAGGACTGACCTTTTGAATTGAACACGTCGTCGTTGTCATCAAAAACGTGACTATACTGTTCTGTTTCTTCACTGGAACTAGAAAAACACTGAACAAAAATTAATTTCAAATTAAAAATAAATAAATAAATAGATTCTAAATACCTAATTAGATTTGTTACATTTTAACCAATTAAATTTATTATTTTTTTTATGTTAATTATTTTAAAATACTTACAAATTTTTATTTTTAAATAAATCATGTAACTATTCATTAAACCATTTCTAAATTATAACAAAAACAAAACATGATTCCTTGTGTAACAATTGGATTTAGGGACCGTTTAAATTTTTACTTTTTAGTGTCTTAAATTTTTAAAATAAATTATAACCTAAGAATTTTGATTTACAATAAACAATTTTGGCGGAAAAGAATTAGCAATAGTGGTATTAAATATAATTTATTTTAATTACTATTATAATCATTCAGTTTGCCTATTAAAAATAATAGATAAATCACATAACTTTTAAATTATTTAACTGTTTGTTTCCTTATTATATCTAATATATATATTTAATAATTAATTAAATTGTATATTATTGAATATACATACATTTCAGTTTAATGTATACGTTCATTAAAATATTTTTGTTAAAACAAAAATATATTTTAATTATTTATTCAACTAGCAATTTAGTTAAAATATTTTATCGGGGAAAATTACAAATTAATAATGAAATGTATTAAGTAAGTACATTTTTTTTTAAAATTGGTTGATTTAATGTTTAATAAAATAAAAATAACAAATTCTGGATTTTACAAATCCATTATTACAATAATATTGTATTTAAATTGTTTTTATAAATATTTTTTAACTATAGATAACTCTAGAGTTTCTTGTTACAACTCTAAATTTGTAAAAATGGGAAGAATAATGTTTTTATATTTTAGTTAGAATAAAATAAGTAAATATTAAAATATGAATTCAATTTGTAAATATTATATTTTAATTTTATAAGACTCATATACTCAATTAGTATGGGTGTAACGTATTAGGAAAATTGTTAAAAGGATAAAAAAATATATGACAAATGTTTATAACTTCATGTACTAATACAGTCGAACTTGGTAAACTCGAACTTTTAACTTTAATTTTAAGTTGTCCAAGTCCGACTGTATTTTTTAATTGAGTATTGGAAAATTGTTAGAAGCGATAGATACCTATATTATAGGCACGAGCGCCATCATGGTGTAATTTCGGATGTTAAAAGGTAGGGTGTTTCATTAATTAGTACGTATTAAAACAATTCGGGACTCAATTAATTCTAAAAAGTTTTATCGTGGCTTAGTTTTTACACAGCCAAAATTATTAATAAAAAAAAGTTGTATTAAATAATCTTTTTGATCGTTAATTTAATTAAATGTATTTTGGTAACCAGTAATAAAATCACTTGTTTAGCTGAGTTGGAGGAATTTCTTGTATTTGCATCTTTAATTATTCCAGATAAACTTAAATAAGTTTTGAAACAATCAGAATTGGACTGATCAAGTATGCTTGATTCTTTATATTTTCGTATAGTATCTGTGGGAGGAACTGATAAGTCAGAATCTGAGCAAGTCCTGTCTCCATCATCTCCATTTGAATTATTTTCACTAGAAGAATGGTCATCCAAACAATCTGTTTCTACTTCTTTTATAAGTTCCTCTAAAGGTTTTTCTTCGAAGTCTTTGTCTTCAATTAATTTAGTTTTCTTGTTCTGAAATTGTATTTAATTTATAATCTTAGAGGGATATTATTTTTGAAGTTTTTAAATGATACAGCTCATTACTGGGAAATAGGTCATACTTAAGCACTAGTTTTACGTGAATCAAAAATTAAGAGACTACTATAAACTACTTAATGTTTATACTAATAATAATCAAGATTTTATGCTCTTCTAAACGTGTAATATAATGGATTCATTTTATAAAAAAAAATTGTATTCTAGAACAGAAATCATGTGTTAAAACAAAGTAAATAATAAGACAAAAATTCAAACCCCTTTTTGGTTTTTTTTTTTTGCTAAAATTAAGATTTATACTGTAAATAACTTTTCAATGTAATTTTAAACTGTATATTAATGTTAAATATTAAATATCATCTAATCTCAGATATTGAAGCCTTATATTTTTAAAAGTAGTAAAATGTAATTAGTATTACAATTTACAATACTATATTAGTTTTATCAATTTATTATAAGTAGGTATATGTATATTAGTAGGTATTTAATAAAACTAAAAATAATGAAAGATTGATATCTGCAGAATTCATGGATATCACAATATTTTAGAAACCAATCTTATTATTTGAAACAGCTTCTTAAGCCTTTTAGAATTTTAATTTATATAATGTGATATATATACATATTAGTATGCACTTACCTACTACATTTCAGTATCTATATTTTACATTATTAAATGTAAAAATGTATTATTCACTCATTACTTCACTTTTAGTCAAATATATGAAATTACCCGTTGTTTCTAAAACATTGTGTTAGACCTATACCTATAATACATGTATATTCTATACCGGGGGTCTCCAAACTATAGCCCACGGGCTAGATACGGCCCTCGAACAAATTTTAACCAGCCCGCAGCCGTCACAGGATAGTAAATATACGAGGAGATATCTGACATTTAAAAATTAAAAATTGTATGTGTTATAATAAATTTATAAACTTTTGGCCCACTAAGAGATGATGATATTTTTTGTGGTCCTTGAATAAAAAAGTTTGGAGACCCCAGTTCTATACAAATAAATTGTTATTATTATCATTATTATTATTTATTATTATTCTATAAATTATTTAAATTATTTACAGCCATTTTGCCCAATTACAGCACGTATTTGTAAGGTTAAAATAGAAGTAAAAAACAATTTTAAATAATATATTATATATATATATATATATATATAGAATAATATAAAAATATTTTATGGTAGTATAAAATGATTAAAATAAAAATATACGTAAACACTTATGTTGTATTCTGTGTACATAATATTATGCTTAATAATAATACAGTTGTAATAATAATAATAATAATAATAATAATAATAGTATAAGTTTTAATTTCTAATTTATCATGATCACATAATTTGATGTTGGTGTATAGAACTATCACTCGGTATATAAGGTAATATTAATTTAAATTTTACCTCTAAAAGCTTTAACGCTATTTTCACTATGCTCCAAACTATGATGATGGGTGAAATTATGACCATCATCATATTTAAATACTCCACGATTTGCCAAAATATAACTCCCGGAGTTTGGGGATACATGTTACATTCAGTGGGAAATAAACAGCACATTATACTGTCATCCGCATACATCGTTTAGTTGTCGATAGTACTTTGTGTTTAATTAATAATTACATACCCACGTACTTTAAAAATGAAATGTTATTTATATTTATATAATATGTTACTACGAACTGATTTCACTAGCTACTAGCCAGTTACTTACAATTATAATACTATGATACCTACCAAAATATTGCCCTTATCGTGGTCATCTTAAGCAGGGGTCGGCAACCCGCGGCCTACGGTCCATATGCAGCCCGGGAAGCGATTTTATATGGCCCGCGATTACAATTTATAATTAGTATAATTAATGTTTTGGCCTCTGACACTAAAAAGGTTGCCGACCCCTGATCGTATAAGGATCATATTATGCAATATTTATCGCTGAATCGAGTACCTACAATGAAATAAGAAAATATGTGAAACAATTCCTTTTTACATGTAGGTATATAATATAATATATATATATTTAATATTATTATAAACACCATTATAATAATTGTCGGTTGATTATTTATGGGTATAAAAATCAACATTAGATACGTGTTAAATTAAAGTCGTATGTATTATTTATTTACAGTGAGTCAACTGCAGCGATAGTATTACAATGGTATCGGTATGGATGGAAGATGGAACATAGTATGTAAGATAAGGTAAAAATTGTACTTTGTACTTCAACATTCAAATTTGAATAATAGATACCTACGTATTGTCATATTATAATAATATAATGTAATGAAATTTAAGTTTTTCTGTTATTTACGATAATTATGATGTATATTTGTAAATCCAATTTATATTTTTTGGAAAACAATTTGGTCGTTTTAACAACGATGACGAAAACAGTCATAGATCATGATCTGTTTTAACTGCATAGAATTATTATCGTACATCAAATGTGCATCAATATTCTAAACAATAAAAGGGTATGAAAAATAATTTCTGGTTAAAAATTCAATGATTTTCATAAATAATTTGTAATAAATAAATACAAACAATTAAAAATAAATAAATAAAATAAAATTGTAGACATAATTGTATACATGCGCATAAGCACATTACAATAATATTATATAGTAACAATCGCATGTCTCGGCTTCTCCGTTTTACTATACCCAGTAATTTAGTGTCTAGTTTGAATACTTATGCGGTAAATATTTATTGGTCATCCTTACACTTAAGTTGTTAATCTCGTCATGTCATTGTTAACTGATTAACAACACACTTATACTACGATACCTAACATATTTTTTTTAAAACAGAAATATCTTTAGGTACAATACTTGAAAATTGAATATTATTAGAGAAGATTAAGAGATGTGCAAATTTTAAGATCAAAATTAGAAAACTTCCATTTTTGGGTACCATACCTACACCTTATTTTAGTTCTATTGTTAAATTAAATTGATACGCAAATGATGTACGACTTTTTAAACAGTCGATGAGGAAACGATGTATTATACAAAAATCAAACTGACTTACAAAAAAGGTTAAAATTAACAATTGTGATCCGCAAACGAAAAATGACGAGTCAATAATTCTATTTAATATTTATTAAAACTAAACACAAATTAATTTGATTATTTGGAAATATCTTTTTTTTTAAATACTAGACAAACTCAATTGGTAATTGGTAATCACAATACAGAAGTATAAAGAGCAAAAAAAAAAAAAAACAACAAAATAAGAAAGAGCTATAGTGATATTTCATAAATAGTAATTATTATTTGACAGAATATTTAGGTATAAATGTATTAATGTTAATACTATATATGCAAAAAAACAATTAATAAATTTAATCTTCGATGTTCGAGCGCAGTGTGTGCTCTAAGGTAAATAATTTAAATGTTACGTAAAATACTTAACTTTTAATAATTTTTAGCTTATACAATAAATTAACGATTAATTATTAAATAGATTTTTTAATTTTGATTATTATAATAAATTAGTTCTTATTAGATTGAGCATATAATATAGGCGTTTATCTCGTCAAAAATGCCTTAATAATTTTACATAATTTTACAATAATTTAATGACAATTAAATACACAGCAAAATAAATACAAACGTTATAATACGTAATAACATTAATAATGGTACAGTGAAAAAACTATTTTATAAGTTTACATTATACATACAGGAAACGCTTAAATTAAATACAAAAAAAAAAAAAAAATTAACGACAAATACCTATATACTTTCTTAAGATTTTTTTTGTTTTTAAAATTGAAAATCCTGTACTTATAACATTTTTACGACATATATTTACTTTCAAAAAAGAATGGTTTTTAATATCTAATAATAATGATAATACATAAAATATAATAATAATTCAATTAAAATAAAAAATAATTCGCAATGCAATAAGTATAATAAATAAATAATACTCACAGTGTTCATACACGTGGACACTGGACAGCTTTTATAACAATAGGTAAATAAGTGATGATAATTTAACTAATCTAGGCTACAGTTGTGATAATAATAATTTATCTGGTAGAATAAAGCACGTGCAGCAAGGTATGGAATAATGATAATAATAATATTGTGTAAATTGTACGATATATAAATAATATTATGGTATAAACTAAACAGTAATATAAATAAACATTATTTGGAAAAAGAAAAAAATCAACGATGAACATATAATTTGAATAAAAATTTTGATTCTTATGATGTGTAATTATTAGTTATTATTATTATTAATTATAATTATCTGATACGGACGAGTAACGTTTACTGAGGGGGTCCATGGACGATCGATTTTCAAAAACATTCGTTTAAAATATGGCGAGTGCGTTTGAAAATCGAAAATCCTTTGGATTGACCGACTGAAGGAAAACATTACTCGTACGCCAGTAATATATAATTTATAAATGAACTCATAGACATCTTATAAAATGGTAGTTGAATTGAAGTGTTTTGTATTAAAACAAGACGCGGAGAAGCACGACAAACAACACCGTGCTCAAGAACGATTTCGAGTATGATATTATACTGTTGTCTATTTCTTTAATCTTCATCTCGTACTTGGACAACGGTTTTTCTGAGAATACTATCATGCCTGTAAATAAATAAATATATCTATATATAATGAATGACCTGTTATTTGTATGTTATGACTAGGTAGTATGTATTCATAAATCATAATTTAATTGATGTTAGGTAGGTATATAATGTGCGTTATGGTCGTTTTTGTTTTTTGTCCATGGTTTGTAGCAGGGCACATAATATGAGGATTTTTGTTTTAATTTTTAACCAAAAGTATATTGTTGACATTTAAAGTTGGAATATCCATGATATTTGAAACTTAACGCAGATCTATTATAGTTAGACAAATTAAATATGATAAAATCGATGTTAAGATATTTTATTCATTTAAAAATTTTAAATTAATTAAAAAAATTATTTCGTAATAGTCATTTTGTAGACATGTCTTTTTTGAGTGCTATATAGGAATTACATATTTCATTACGTATTGACTATTGACATATTTAATTAATTACTATTAATCGTATACACCTTTCATACGATTTATAACGTTTGAAATTATGGCATCCAAATTTATTAAATTGTGTTCCAATATTCAATCTCCAAATTATGAAAACACATCGCTGAACCATCATTCACGTGTAATAACTATTGAATTTATAAGACTCAGATAGGATTGTGATATGAACCCAACAGTTAGGTAGAAAGGTTATGAAAATAATATTGATATTAATTAAACAAAAACATTAAAATTGTTCTCATAATTTTAAATTAGTCTCATCAATTTTTGATAAAACTACTTATTTCGATTGGTACTATATTTTTCTTACTCGAATTCGATTTAACCGGACAGTCTTTGCCGTCGTTGGGCTGTGACTGTGATGACGACGGCGAGACAATTGTGATGGCCGTCGGATTATCAGCATCAGTAGTCGAAGTCATAAGCGATAATTGTGGCCGGAACGTAGGTGAAACAACTTCGCGGTAGCTCACGTCGACTTCCATCATTGTCGGATTTTCGGCAACGGCGAACGGCGTCGGTGGATGCAAGTCGGCCGACACGTCGTGATCATCATCTCCGTTCGGCAGAGCACGTTCGATTGGCTGTTCGCTGACGGCGAACGGCGTCAGTTGACACAAGTCGGCCGACACGTCGTGATCATCATCTCCGTTTGGCTGCAGAGCACGTTCGATTGGCTGTTCGATAACGGCGAACGGCGTCAGTTGACACAAGTCGGCCGACACGTCGTGATCATCATCTCCGTTCGGCAGAGCACGTTCGATTGGCTGTTCGATAACGGCGAACGGCGTCAGTTGACACAAGTCGGCCGACACGTCGTGATCATCATCTCCGTTCGGCAGAGCACGTTCGATTGGCGGCTGTTCGATGACGGCGAACGGCGTCGGTGGACGGAATTCGGTCGACGCAACTCGGTGATTTTCGATCTGCCGTGCGTGTTCGATTGGCTGCTCGACGACAGCGGTCGGAGGAGTCGGTGGATGTGACACGGACGAAACGTGATCGTCTTCGTTTGGAAGTTCTATCGGCTGCTCCGCGACGTCTACGGCGACCGGTCCGTTGACGTCCGTCCACGATCCGGAGTCGGCCGCGCACAGCATCAGTTGCTGCTGTTTCCGGTCGGCAAAGTCAATCGTTTCCATCGCCCCGTACTTGTTTTTGTCATTGTCGACGACGTCATCGTCGTTGTTGTTGTTGTTGATGTTGCTCGTGACGATCACGCCAGACAATTCCGAGTTTACTGATTGACTGCAGTTGCACGGGCCGTTAACTTTAGGTGGTTCCGAAATCTTTTGTTTCACGACCTCCGCCGAACTGGACAGCTGATAGTTTACCGATAACCACTGTTGTTGCAGTACATCCGATCGCCGTTTGAGGGTCCTTGGAGATGACGGTGGTAGCGGCTGGGGCGGCGGAGACAGTGACGTTGTTGTCGTTGTCAAAAAGTTTTGCTTCTTTTTTTTGTTTGGTCTACCACGTGACTTGACCGGCCATAAGTTGAGAGTTCCTACAAACCAACAAACCGTAATAATAATATTAGTCATTAGTCAATATATATATATTATATATAATATATATATAATATATACATAGGAGTTTCGTATTAGGCGAGACATCTTTATTAGCCCATTTACTAATAGTCGGCGTTCGTTTCTTAATCCTGCACGGTTTTTGTCAATTATAATTAAAATATTAAACTATACATAATATATTAGATAAAATTATATGTTTTTCACGTGGAGAAACGCAATTGGATTGGATTAAAATTTAAATATAATAAATAACCTTTAAAACTTTTACGTGATAAATATTCTGTTTGAACCTCCCATAATTGACACTAGGTAACTATTTTAGACTAATAAAATTACTTATTTATATAATAATAATTTTACTTTATTATTTCGATTAGTAATTTTTTGTATAAAGTAGGAATTTGAAATATTTAGGAATACAATAAATTTACAACTAAAAAAGAAGGTACCTATCTAAAGCTCTATGTTTTATTATTCTTATTTATATAATAATAATAATAATAATATACCATTTAAATATATCAATGTAGTTAAAAGATTTAATTAATTTTTTACAAAATTTGTGATACATTTATTATGATTAAATTATGATAAAATATTTATTTAGTAAATTTAGTTAATGAGTAATTTACAAGGTAATTATTATAAAAGTTAGGTTCTGAGTGTTAAATAAAAAGAAAGTATCTGAATAAATTATATTCAAACATACTTTAAATTAATTTTATTAGGTATGTACTTATTTTTAATTTTAAAAGAAAAGTAGGTTTACTCTTACTTATGAGGATGTAAATCTACGATTGAAATAAAATGCGATTAGAATTTTTCTGTACACCAAACACTTTTGATTCTGAAGAGAATAAAATTTGTTTTGAACATTTTTCAGATTAAATTACTCAAACGCATTTCTTATTGATGATTTGCAATACTAGCATATTATATTAAATAATACCTATTTCAAATTAGTTAATTGTCAATATTCAACAAAAAAAAAAAATTTAATAGTTCATATTAATTTTAATTTCCATGTGAATTTTTTCAACATTTAATAAAAATACCTACAACATTCAAATTTTATTAATTTATAATTATTAAAGAATGTTACACTGAAGGTGTTGCATTTTTTTTTTTTTTAATATAGGTTCTACTCCTAAGAATAATCTTTAGAAGAGTAAGTTATATTGAAACTCGTTGTCGATGTGTTTAATAAAATCATTGAACGATTAAGATATCTTTTTTAGCTTATTGTATCAAATATATTATGTACAGATTTAAGTATGTAACTATACTTTAAACTGCAGTAAAAATAAAAGTAATGAAATAAGTTTTCAGAAGTAATAACATAGGTAGGTACAATTTGAAATTAGTTGTTTATTGCTATTATTTGCTGATATTGTACCTACTATTGTATATCAAATCGAAAAATAATATCCATTTTTATTGCAAAAAAATCTATACCAACATGACTGTACATTTACGACAAGATTTCGATTTTAGTTTTATAGTTATTATTAATATTTTGTTCATATCACAATCGAATTTTATTTACAGGTAACTGAAATTGAAATTAAATATAATTTGTACTCAACTATCAAACAATGTTTATTCAAAAAGTTAACTATTGGCAAAACGTTATGTCAGTAAGCAACTGAAAACTTATGAAAAATACTGTCACCTCTTAGAAAAGCCAAAAATAAAAATAATGTTCATTGTTATATTATCTGTTACAATAATATTATTATTCTAAACTGTTATGTAAAATTAATTTTATTTTTAATTTCAAGAAAAATATTATCTTAGTTTTAAGGAAATTTTAAAAAGCATTCAATATCATGTAAAAATAGGTTCAAAAATAAATATATTTTCACAATCAATTATAAATGTTAAAACAAAATGTTTCAAAATACAGCTTAAAAGCGTTTACAGTTACTAGTTACTATCTATTAATACTAGAGCGCACTATAGTATTATATTTTGTATGAATAAATATGACAAAGGCGCTGTGAACTGCATTACTGTATTCAATTACGACGTTGTGAAAATAATTGGCTAATACAACAAAAGCGTAACGGTATTTTTATTTGTTAAAAACGTGAATTTGTCGTAACCAATTTATTCACTGATAAAAACTTTTTTAATAAACGTACTCAGTAGTTAGTTGTACACGCAGAGTTCTGTAACTTGGCCCGGAGACAATTTATTCGAGTATGCATAGTGTATATTCAGCTGTTATATGATACTGAAACAGTTTGTGAAACTGTATTATGACATGGATTACTTAACGTGCTTTTTTGTTTTAGGAATATTGCTATGTATAGGTACAGAGCGATTAAAATTATAATACCACAACAGTAAAACAATTGTGTAGTTTGTTAATTGAAAATTTTAAGTAAACGCGTGTAATAGGTATACTTATATAGGTATACATAAAAAAAACAGATGGGTAAGGGAGTATGGTGTTCATTAGTTGTTCCGAAATTTCTAGACTAACTGAAATACGAGTATATACGTGTTTTGAAACAATGAATTTATCATAAATTAATTAGGTAGGTCGTAAGTATACATCAAAAATATTAATTTTTATTAAATAAACTAATATTTTTAGATATTTTATTAAAAAAAATTCAAATGTTCAAATGTAAAATTTTTAAATTATTATAAATTGTCATCAGTTATAACTTTTATAACTTATAACGTAGGTGCATGCGATGCGTTAACGTCAATATTTTATACCAAAAACTGTAAAATAACTTGTTAAAAATTAAACTTTGTTGAGACTTAAATGCAACTAAACATAGAATTGACAAAAAAAATTTATTTAGATGTATGTAATAAAACTGTATTTTCTGGCACAATTGACGAATATCCATTGTAGGTACTTCAGTATCGTCCGGTGTAATTAATTGCAGATAACTTTTTTGAATACCATCAATTTTTTTTTCTTATATGCAATTTCTAGCGCATTTTATATATACCCATTGATACCGTTAGGCTTGTCAAGTGGGTCTCTATAATGAATGTGTTAACTATTAATTAGGTACATGAAATATCATTGTGTAACAATAATGATTCTGACAGGGGCGGCTCGTCAGGGGAGACTTTGAGACTGAGTCTCCCCCTTAAAAAAACCCAGTTACTTGTAAATAATAATTAATTAAAATAATAATGCATAAAAATATTTTTATTCGAATTGAAAATATAATATTATACAATTATATCGTTTTCTTTGTTTATTATTATAAATTGAAAGCAACCAAGTCTAAAACCTTTAAATAGTTATTTTAATAGAAATGCTATATTAGTTTTATCGATGACGGTGACGGTCGCCGTTACAGTGAAACTGCCGCCCGACAGTCTCAATCATAACATGTAAAATGGTACGGCCGGTTTGATGGAGGGCCGGAGGGGGCAGGGAGAATAAGCTGCGTATTATAGACTCTATTGAGACTGGGTTCACGACAATAATTGCCGTACCGCGCGCCGTTCTTATAGTCGCTGTCATAATTTAATGCATTTTTATGATTTAATAACTATAACACGTTTACTACAGGGTTTTATACTATCTTCTATTTGATATTTGTTATATTTCTAATTATTTAAAAATGCAAAAAGACAATATAATAGACATATTATTAACTAGTGGTTTTAATACTTTAACTTACGAACAAAAAAATCAAATTAAACTTAAAAATATTAACTAAATATGTAATACTATAATATTATTAGATTTTCAATAACAGGGTTTTTCTTGTTCGTTGTTATACGTAGTTTATGTTAAATAATTTTAAGTCTCCCCAGAATATTAACTCACGAGCCGCTACTGGATTCTGAGCGGAAATGGCTAATGGTCTATCAGCCTATATTTTTAAAGGTATTTTATAATAGGTATATTTATATTGCAATAAGTAATGTATTTTACTATTTTTGTTAAAGCAAAGTGAACGAATAATGTTTAGAATTCTTACAAAATAATGAATGTGGTAATTCATCGTTTAAATACGTAATTTTATCAAAATTTGAACTTAAGTTTCAAAAAAAAAGTTTTTGTATACATAGTATTCCTTAAATTTTTTATAATCTTGACAGATATTTTAACTTCAAATGCGTGTATAAAAATTGTGATTATTTTATACATAGATACATATGAACAATTTATGTCGGATCCTCTATTACATTTTCAAGAATTTTGATCCAGAAAATAATTTTTTATCGACATTATTTATAGAAAAAAATTTAAACACTTGCAAATTTCTCATGCCTATAAATATCTCAAAAAATTAATATATTTTAAACATTTTATCAAGTATAGAATTAACAATAGTATAAATATTTAATGTAACTTCGGTTCAAGTATTTCTTGATCGTAGTACGATTCTGCGTGGGACGTGGAGCTAAAATCTCTACTTATGATATACCACCTACTATGTCTTAACCGATTCTAATTAGAAATTTCAGCGCATCGCGTCGAATCAACTTAGGGATCGTAATTTTAATATGAATAAAACCATATAAATATTTTATTATCAATATTAATAGTTATAGTTAAATTAATTACTAACAAAGTAATAACTTATAATTGTATAGAGATATTCAGTCTGATTAACTTATTATTTTTAATATCTATATGGCTATATTATAATGCATGTGATGAACATATAGTAATAAAAATAGAAATATGTATTTATTATTTAAAAAGTAAATTTTTGTATAAAAAATAAAATTATGTTATAAATTATAAAATTTATACAATAAATAATACACAAGGAAAGAGTTGTAATTATTATTATAAACTATTATATTAGTAATTAATTTATAACTACATATATTGATAAATGATATTACAATAGTTAAGGTAAAATATTATGATATGTTTATGAAATATATTAAATTCGTTTTAAAAGTATTGATATTAAAACTACGAACTCCAAGTTGGTTCATCGAGATGCTTGCATATGTATTATGTAATGTCGGAACGAATTCATTTAGGCTATAAAGTCTCAACATATAATAAGTATAGTAGTATTGGGTCCAAATATAAATTGGTTTACAAAATAACTTGTCAACGTATAAATAAAATTGGTATAATTAACATAAAATTGCATAAAAATATGATGTTATTTAATTTTTTTTACACTTCATTACATTAATATCATATTTTAAATTTAAATCAGTCCAAGACTTCTAGACAATTTGTATATAGTCAAAAATATTATTTAAATTCAGAAAACTATTAATATTACTATTTATTATAATATATACAAATTATTAAGACATAATATTTATTTATATCTGATCTGTTTAGCTGTATTCAGGATTTTATATAGGATTATGTATATAATAGTAAATCAGTGATATTGTATGATGTTGGATTTTAAAAATATATAAATATTACTTTTTTTAAGGGTATAAAGTGAAATATAAGTGTTATGTCTTAAACATTTCTATATTTTATAAACCGTAGTTATTATAATATGTTTATTTAAATAATAACATATTTTAGAGCTTTTATTCAATACTTTGTTATTTTTACACGTCAATGTTATTTTATATGCGTACCATTTGTTTTATAAGCTGATTGATTTATGTTGATATTATTTTGTTTGTTTTTAACTGTATTATATAATTGTATTTTGAATAGTATAAGAAAATATTATTACCTATGTAGATGTAAATTATATTAAATTATTTTATTTTATCAGCGTGATTTTTGTGATGATTAGAAAAAAAATTTGAATAGGTATACGATTATGGAGGTTAGTAAACGGTTATCAAATAAAATATAACAATTTAGTCGGAGACGAATCTTTGGTCCTCTTGTTCGACTATTAAAATGATTTTTTTTTTTGGCAAACCAAATGTTCTATGAAATAAACATAAAAGTAATAATGATTATGTTAACTTGTTTTTAATTTAACCTAACCTGGGCAATAACAATGATAATAATAATAATAATGAGTCACTCAAGAAAAAATAATTTTGTTTTTACAAAGGTAAGTGATTTGAGGTATATTTCAGTCCCCTATTTGAAAGTTAGGTAATTTCTGAAAGAGTTGAGATTGTACTTAACCCTAACCAGCATAGACGAATGGAGTAAATTAATTTCTTAAATCTAAATATAGGTGGAAGTGGTAGAGAAATGGAACTCCAAATGTGCCTAATATTTTGATATGATTTAAGCGGACGCCATGAAGAACATTATCTGAATTCGTACGTCGTTTTTTTTTCGATTATTAAGTTTATAAGTGAGTTATAAGTATATTTAGTTTACGCTTTATCACATATGTATAACTTTCTAAAACAATTTAATTATCGTAAGAAACCCACATTCGAACACAGATAATGATTTTACCATCAAGTTTCATAATAGGTCAATTGATTCTAATTTTTTAAAACTAATTGAAGTAAACGTTATCTGCTCTGCGTAAATTTGCTATGTTATGCACTTATAAGACGGAGAAAATATACATGTGAGTGTGACGTCATCTTAATAATAATATAACTATCTATGTAACTGCAGTATTATATCTTACTTGTAGTATCTTTGAATTGTGCTTCGACATCACTGCACGCTGAACTATCACACGAGACTTGTGTGGTGTTAAGGCCTAAAACATAATTAAAAATGGGTTTGAGTTTTTTCATTAATTACTTAAAAGTTTACGTGTAAATTACAATAAAAGTCGGTTGCTCATATATTACTAATTTTATATGACGTATTGTATCAGTGGCCATGTGGCGTATACAAGGGGGGACGTGGAGGTCAGATTCCCTCCATTGGTGTTATTATTTTTTAATTTTGTTTGGAATATTTATTATGCACTATGCACTATAATGTAATATTTTGTTACATTATGAATTATGATCAATCGAGCCATTGAATTTTAACAATTTTGTCAAAACTGAATACCATTATAATTTTATTTTGGTTTATTTATAGCAAAGTAATGCTTATGCCTTATTTGATCGAAATAGTCGATGACGATTATGATTATTTTTACTTTATTATAATTTATAGCTTATCTTTTGTGTTTGATGTGAATTTTGAATCAATTAAAATTATATTTATTGTTTGTTATTGTTAAGTATTTTACTACCTAAGTAAAAAGTTTTGAGAGGGTAGGGGATTTTCTAATTTCTCCTTTCTATTTAGCTATGTCGTTTTCTATATTTGATCCCCCCCCTTTTAGAAATCATGTCTACGCCACTGTCAGTGGTGCAAATGTCATAAGAGGAGCTATTCACCACTCCAACCCTGCTCTGTAAACACTGTAAATAATAATATGTTGTTTTTTTTTTATGAAATTAAAAATAACCAAATTAGTTTTCTTTTATAATAAGTATTTGCATACAGTAATATCATACACTAGTAGTATTATTATATTTTATAGTGAAGATGTGTGTTAAGAACCCGAGGACCTTGCGTTTTAATTACATTTATTCAAACAATACAATTTTAAATAAAAAGAAACAAATGTATTATGCATATACATAGATTATTATACAGATTATTTAACACAATTATATCTCATATATTAAATTTGTACATTGTATATTCTAATATACATATAAATAAAGGTACATATTCGAATATACTATATTACTATATATATTAATTAAATTCATTTGATGGTAACTAAATTCTTGATATCTGAAATAAAAATAAGATTTTATCTATCAGATATTTATAGGTCATACTTACCAAAGGCATTGATTTTATAATAATTTTAGTATATTAGATTTAATACTAAGTATCCAGGTTATAAGTTTACTAATAACGAGACCGAAATATCGAATATGAATAGAACTTGTGTATGTGTGACTGTGTGAGCTCATATATTATTCAAATACCGGGCTGATGATTGAGAGTGACAATGAAAAATTCAAAAATATTGAATTTCAGTATAATATATTTTCATGGAAAGTCAGGGAATAGAATGGCGTAATGAAATTTCATTAAAAATAAATGATGATATAATAGCATCCACATATTGTGCTGTATCCATTTTATAAACTTGTGAAATACAAATTTGCACTCTGCAGAACTAATTTTGCGTTTTAGCTATAATATTGTAGTAAATCAAATTATTGCAAAAATTATTGAAAATATTATAAATATTATGTATTATATTTGTATCAAACGATGAATTTTTTTATGATACTTACATTTTTAAAGAAGTTATGAGAATGTAAAATATTGCAATTTTAAAATGATAATCTCTATTAAAAATTTAAGTATCATAATAAACCGATGTACATACATAGAATATGTTTTTAGCTTAAAATTTTATAATACGTTGATTTACTCGCATATTACATACAATTTGGTTTGTTCAACTAAATGTGCTATGTTGTACGTTTGTAAAACGGAGTAAAATCTACGTTCTGTTAAATATTATACGTTTATCAAATACGATAATTTATCATAACTTTTAAATTATATATATTTAAAATAAACAATAAAAATTATAGATTAATATTTATGTAAGAGTTATACTAGGTATAGATTTTATCTATGATATTTTATTATGTTCGTGATTTTTTGACCTTGCACCAGACACTATTAGGTATTTAAACCATTGAATTTATGTTCTAAATTTAACAGTAGGTAATAAGTAACGTTGTTAATATCAGTTGAGTAAGTGTGACGGTGTTTCTAACATACTACGGTGAAAATGTATTTACCTATTTATTATATTAAAATGTAATAAGTATTTTGTATGAATGTATATCAATGGCTTCTTGAGGTAAAGAATTCATTGGAGATGCGTTTACACCTTCAAATTTAGTGGGTGTTGGATAAGTTAGAATATAATATTTATTAATATTATATATTATAATATATAATGTAATAAATAAACTGAAAATCACATTTGATTTTTTATTAAAATTTGATGTGGACACAATAATATATAATATGTTTTTACATATAATTTATATAATTCAATATATTTTTAGTAAGAGTCTAGAGGGCAATGTATTTTTATATTCCGTCAATATGAGATATTTCGTATTTTTTATACAAAATCACTGAAATATATATCAGTCTTTATAATGAAAAGCGTGACTTAATAAAGTATTTATTTATTTTTTAATACACTGAAACAAATATACGAACTTTCAAAATAAAAATAAAATGATATTATTCAAAAATATAAGATGTTAATCAAATCAAATCTGTTTATGTAATTGAAAAATTTGGTTATTATATAAAACATAAGCCAGTTATAATTATCCTGTCAAGCTGTTAGATTTAATCTGTAAAAAACTTTACTACATTTAACTCTCTTAATATTTATTTAGATAAAATGTATTAATTGGATTTGTCATTACATTTCAACTCATTTGTGTAACTTATGCAATTTAATACAAAATTCTTTTTTTAGTTTATAAATTTACTATAAATTATAAGCAAAAGACGTTGCTTCCGTTATTATTAATAATTTATTTTCATTTGTTGTCAGTTGTTACAAATATGAAATATTAGGTATAAATATAACTCTTAAATTTTTGAATAATATAGCATTATATTATGCCTTATAATATGGATATGTGCATTGGCATCAAAAACATAATATTTGTATAGTTAATATCCTATATATACCTATCTTATAAACATATCTTGGTCACTTTAATTGTATATTTTAAGGATTTTAAGTGCAAATGAAAATGTTTACTTAATCTAATCGTACCCTATACTTAAAAGTTAATTACTAATACGGATATGCATGGTCTAATTTGCAAATAGACAAATAATTAATATAAACAATTTATAAATAGTTAAAAATCCTTATTTTCAGATCCCGATACTTTCTAAAATCTTTTCAAAAACAGAAACATTAGAGTAGTGATTGAATAAAAATATTGAATACTGTATAATATCTTTATAATGATTAATAACAATCAAAATTTCTATGGTAAATTTACAGAATGGATGTTTACAATTATAATAAATAATTTCTAAAATTATTGCGCATTTCAAATTCAATTTTTTTTATGATTTCTAGAATAAATTATTATTTATTTTTAATAATAAAACAAAATATTAATTTATAATATTATGTTTTTTTTTTTTAAACAGATTTATTTTTTATTAAAATTTTAAACTTCAGTATATGATTCTCATCTAGTATCTTACAGATAACACAAATTATTAAGTACACAGTTATAATGATTTACGTGATTTCATAAAAAATAAATAATTGAGGATAATAACAGTATTTTATAAAAAAATACAAATTTGAAAAATATATGAAAACTTATATTATTAACAATATTATTTATTAAATGTTCCCCAACATAATAATATAATACAATACTAACATTAAAATATTAAATAATACTTAGTTAATAGTAATTTTGAAAAGTGGCGAGGCTGGCTATAAAGCTTAATCCCAAAATTCCCCTAAATGTAATTTTGTCTGCTTATTATTTTTAATTATCTTTTTATTAAACAAAATACAATTCAATTGTATACTACGTAAGTTACGTTGTTTTTATACTATGTAATCATGGTTAACAAAAAGAAAAAAGAATAATATTTATTAAGTAATTTATAGGTAAATATTCCTAAATGCTTCGAATACAAGTTAAATCTGTTATATTATATAGCTACGTTAGGTTAGGTATATATTATGAAGAATAAACATTAAACATATTTATTTGTTTGTAAAAATAACCTTTTTTTTTTTTAGAGAAATGTTACACGTGCTATGTGTATGAATATTTAAAAAATATTTTGTAAAGTTGTTAATTATATAGTAATTAAACATTTAATGTTAAAATAATAAATTAAATAATGAATTAGATAATATCTAATTATACAATATACATATTATTATTATTTTTTATATAATGGGAAAGTAAATCGAATTGAACAAAACAACTTATGAGCATTTAAAATCTTAATAAATAAAGGTCCTTCTTTATAAATTTGATGTTTATTACAATATAAAATAGAAATAAATTGAAAAGACAACTAAACATTGTATAATCTAAATATTATATATTTTATTATGTACTATGCTATAAAATTACTATACAATTTTTATATTCTTACAAATAAATAAAAACGATGAGAATGAATTAAAACGTATAAAATTTAAACGATCTTAACAACAATAATTATTCATTTAAGAATATTTTTGATATATTTTAAATGAATTTAATTAATATTATGGAAAAATTATTAATTTAATAACTAAAAATCATTACCCAATGTTTATTAATATGACATGCTTATAATTTTCATCTTAAACTTCTAAATTTTGGTTATCGATTGTATAGAAGAAAATATATTATTCTTAAAATAATATACAGTTCGTTTTGTTTAAAATCGATTGAAATTTTTATTAATTTTATAAATATTGAATACACCACATACGTGATTATGAGAAATGTAATTGGAAAAATTATTTTAATACCTATAATATGTTATTTTATACGCAAAAAAGAATTCAATTACTTGGTTTATAATTTTACTTTTGTACTTTTTTTAATTCACAAACTATTAAATAAAAAATTAGTAAATAATTAATATTATTTATATATTACATTTTGTTCAACACTTGAAATCCATAGCTTTTTAGGTTTTGTTTATAATTAATGTAATCAATGATTTAACTAAGTAATATACTTTTGTGAAAAATTGGACTAACAAATTGATGATTTTTTTTTTAAAAATGTTATGGAAAAAAGACAAATAATAAAAACAAAAATTGGAACAAAAAGAATTAAAATGTATCTATTTATAAATAATAATACTGTAATAATTTTGTTTTGAAAAAATGACTTTTACAAAAGACGGCTGACATGATATAATAATATAGTGGTACACCACTCCTTATATAAACATATTATTAAAATAAATGTAAACATTCTTATTAGTAAAGAAATATACAATACATAATATTTTTTCAAAAAAGTAAAAAAAAAAAAAAATCATTAGAATGGAATTAAAAATTGTTTTTCTCAAATTCTCATAATTGGAACGTAAGCTTTAATTAAAAATGGTATCTTATTATATTCCAGAATTAATATTATATTATATTGTTTGTATAGCTTAAAAACACATTTTGGTTAAGCCGACTTTTCTGTTAAGGGTGATCCTCTAGGGGTGTTTGCCGATCATAAAAAATAACATTTTAAATTATCTTTTAGTAAAACCACCTCAATGTTAATTATTATATTTTTCTAATGAAACGTACCTAATTTAATAGTTACGTATTCGTTTAAACAAAAAAATATCTAACTAATGATTTATAATACTACTGTATCCATTAAAAAATGTTCTTATTCAAGTCACTTAAAGTTTCAAATAAGTATTTGATTGGTTTAAAATTCAATACGATATATTTATTTTGATTAGTAGTATTATAATAATATGTATTGTAGTATTGTAGTGTACACAATTATAAGTTAATTAGTATTGTACAATTATTTAAAACTCAACTATTTAAACAACTTTTAATTAATATTTGTTCGTAATTAAGTATTTTTAAAATGATATAATTTACAGCCATTAACCAATATGAATCAAGTAAACAAAAACATTCAAAATTAATTTTATATTGCAGATAAATCATTTTAAATACTAAAAATCCGAGAAAATAAGTTACGGTTTGAGTAAAATATTTCATCAGTTTAAACATTTTAGATAGGTTTACTTAATTTTTCAGTAATTCAATGCATTTGATGTTTCTTAAATTTATTTTATTAAAATCAGTATTTATTGTTTATTATACAAGTCATGCATATTAATCAACAGACAAAATCTGATAAAAGCTACTGAGAGATTTCTTTACGTACCAACTATAACTTCAAGAACAAATTAAACATTATCTAAAAATCTTAAATCTAACCGAATATTTAAATAAATAACATTTAAATACATATATATATATTTATAACAACTAAAATTACAAATGTATAAACTTTATATGGATAATATGTTTAAATATTATATAGTATATAATATATAAACACTTAATACACAAAAAACTGATACGATTATTATCACTTAATAACAGGAAGAAGTATGAAACCCGAAGTTGTAAGACTTGATAATTAATAAAATTATTTATTTTATTAAAAAAAATATATTAATAGTATATAAATATATAACGAAATATTCAAAAACAGCTAAATTATTATTTTTGAAATAGTCGAAACTGACATTTATTTTGTTTTATTTATGAATAAGTTATAATTTTACTGAGTACCTATCTGCTGTTTCGATGAAAACATAAATAATATATTATTCAAAGTATTTCGATAATTTTAAAACACAACTTTTAAAAAAAATTTAATACATTTTGATACAAAAAAAAATGTATAATATTCCTTTATTTTATAATACATTATTGTTCTTAGGTATTAAAAGTAAAAATACACAGCTTATAAAATATATTGATTGTTTACACTATTGTGTTTACTATATTCTGTACTGTTTATATTTTTGCTTTTAAAGAGACTAAATAAAAGTATTATAAATTAATATTAATTAGTATTTATTAACAAGTATAAATTATTCAAATTTTTACATTGAATATTGTACAGATACAATCATTAATATTTTATGTAGTAAAATTATCTATAAGCCTATTGGTCGTTAAATTCATATAGGTATTCATAATTTTTTTTTTTTTTTAAACCAAATAAAATCTAAAAATTATAATAATTAAGAAATAATAATACAAACAACATTTTTGGTAAAGAAATATGTATTTAATATTATTTAATTTTGGACTTAATAACTGTATTTATGAATTATAATTGTATTAATATAATAACTAAATAAACAGCATTTTTTAATTTTTTTTTTAAACATCTTCTGTGTGATTAGGTTACAAAATTTACTATTATGTCAAATAAAATTTTATGTTTATCATTTAAATCGATTATAAACAATTGAGCTTGTATAATGTTGAAATTAATAAACGGGTTTTTTTATCATGTCTTATGAGTCATGAAATTAATTGTATTATATAATGCATAATCTAACTATTATGATTTTCAGTAATGCTATTTAGTATTTACTATATAATATATGAAATTAGGTAATTTCATGGTTGAAAAATAGGACGTCGTTGAGATACTGACGACAATTTATTTATATGTATACCATCATATTATATCAAACGCATTAATTCAATAACCATATAGAATCATACCATTACGAGTATACATAATATTTAGGTGATTTCGGAATTCGTTGATCCGTTAAAATAATATAGCATATTGCATGCTTTATTATATTACGTTCATAACTTAAGTCGATGTACTTTGGTCGAAGGTCCAATCACGATAACAAAACGTCGTACACATGTTGTGCAGATATTATAATATTATACATATGTGCGCAATAAATTTAGCAGCTGTATAAAGTCCCTTAAAGTGGACGGCTATAACAACGGTTTCCTCCAAACGCTAACTCCGCGGATGTAATATAATATGACGGTTGTAATATTTTACCTTGCTGTTTCGAAAAATGGCTCCATGAACTCGTCAACGCGGCCCAACACGCGTCACGGCCGTCTGGACCGAAGTTGTATATTATAGTTTTTTTCTCCATAGTATTTTCACAGTAATTATGGCCGTTTAGGTACTTTGTCAATACCTGAAAAACAAAAATATATATTCGTCGCGGTCGGTTAGGATTTTATCGCAGGGCGATTAGGCGTTGAACGCGTAGACGTGGTATTGTTAAATGATGATTTCAGAACGAATGCGTATTGGAAAAATATCGATATGAAAACTGAAAGTTAATTAAAAAAAATAATAATAATAACGTAAAACGTCAACTGAGTTTGCCCGAGAGTTTAGATTATCGCTTCACTATATCAAAGCACTGTAGTTACATTCACCACGGGCGGATCGAACGTACACGCATTATAATATTATCATGAAAAAAAATATATTAATATAACATAGGTAATAACCGCGTAAGATAAAACTTAGGCTGGAAATTGTATTCACGACAATGACTACGGTTGTATTAAAACGTTCGATGCGTCTGGATCGTTAAGCTAAATAACGTTATCTTACTGACATAACGCACACCTAATAATTTTCCAATACTAAATTTAACATTATATTCTAGTTTATTTTTATGTTTTGTTGACACGTATATTATATATGTGTTATTTTCGTCTTACGTTCAACATAGTCAGTTTGCGTTCATTTTATGTTGTTAGCTTTAATATTAGAGTCGATTTATCAATAATCAAATAAAAAGGTATAAGAGTATTATTTTAGAGGATCGGATAGGATTTAATAGGATTTTTTTAATATTATAATTTTAAAGCAAGTTATGAGCATTTTAAAGTAGTAATATTTTACATAATTATAAATTTATAACCCATTTTAAAAAGAAAATATAATAAAAGCGTATGGAATGCTCTAGATAATATTCTTACTATTTTACCTAAGTTTGGTAAATCGATTCTAATATTAAAGATAACAACATAAAATGGATTATTATGCTAAATGCAAGTATACTAAGTTGCACGTTAGTAAGTTGAAAATACTACACATGAAAGAGGTGTTCTCTTAAACTTGGTTGGACGTCTTTTAGGATGTTTGCGCCTTTGCGGCTCTGATACACGATTACTAATTACTGTATTTATAATTACTGTCCCCTAACGATAATTATCATCGATTATAAAATATAATTAATCAACAGAGTAATTCACCAACCATGTTTATTCCCATTATTTTTAAATTAATAATTAATTTATTCAAGTTCTGATTTTTGGAATTTTTAAATATAATTAAAGACCTTGTTTGCAAATTATTCAAATTGTTTGAACTACTTAAGGAGTGTCCTGTGACGATAAAAACTTCTGTTTTTCAAATGAGAACTCGTCTTTTTTTTGAAAATTATTCAGTGAATAATGTTTTGAATTCGAAATTCGAACAATTAGTTTTTAGTTATTAAAATGTTTATTCTATAGAAAATATCTCATAAAAAGAGTTTAAAAAAAAAATAAAAAAATCTTAAATTAGATTTGATATTGAATTTAGTGTGTAATAATTTTTACAAAATATAAAATATGACGATAGATTTATATTAATTACTAATAAATCAAAGTCACCATAGTCTTTAGACTATCTTCTAGACCTATTATATTATTTTTAGAGCGCTAGGTAGAGGCTCTAAGTATAGATTGAAATTTTCCCGTTCGAATTTTGATTTTAGTTCGTCAATACTCTAAGAAAATTATTTAATAATTTTATTTATAGCACAGAAGGAAGGGTAGGTTCTCATTTGAAAAACAGAAGTTTGTATCACCACATATTCCATTCTTAAAGTACTCGGCACCAAAAAATCTCACAGATTTGAAAAAACACGGTCTTTAAGCGTATTTTCGAATTCCAATAATCAGATTTTGAACAAATAACGCATTATTAAAAAAAAAAAAAAAGACGAGCTTACTCGGCTAATCATTCTGTATAATATACGTCTATACGAACCGTATAATAATATATCTTAAATAGAATGAGCATCCGACCGATTCAGCACACCGGTGAACGTATTTTGCAATACAATATTCATTTCGAAAACGGTCGTCCGCGTTTGCGAAGAGTTAGTATCGTTGAATATCGACGAAATATTTAATAGGCTCGCCGTTGTTGTCATACGTCTCGGTCAAATGGCATTAGAGGTATATAACACTAGTGTATTTGTGTCGTATACGACCTACAACTTGGTGCGGTGACAAAATAATAATAATAATAATCATGACATTATAAATCGCCATGATGGTGGCAGTGCGCTCATTATTGCCGTCGTACCGATTCATACGACTCGATCGTTATAATGATTTCACATACGCGATAATAGGACGCGCGTGTTATAAATACGGTGTGGGCCGTGGGTATATTAATATTATATAATTATATGTAAAGCTCGTGTGTTTGTGATAGGGTAGGTGGCAGTGCTATTGGTACGTTGGCGTTGAATCCCCTTAATGTATTACGCGTAAATATCTATGTATACCATTGCCTATATAATATTATGAACGGCAAACATAAACCCTCCTTTCAAACGAACGAAATAATCAAAAAAAAAAAAAAACTCGCTGAATGAATATTTTTGAATGGCAATACATTGTGTAATATTATGCGCGCTATTCTATATTTGATTTTAATTTTAAACTAAAATGATCTAATACGACGACCGGGAACGTTTTACACTTTTATAGTATTGTGTGTTTACTGTTTATGCGTTCACATGTTACAGCGACTGGTGGCCAACACGATAATGATCGATTCGATTCGGCGGCGACGAACTAAACGACCGTTTTTGTGCACGAACAAAATTAAAAAACGGCCGATTTAGTAATTTAATTTAGACTGTGCGGTGTCTTACCGTGTCATGATAAAATGTAAATTTTCGTGTAGGTACTTATAAGTAATAACAAAACGTTTTCATACCTGCAGTGTGGTGGATTTGGCCCGTTGGTATTTTCCGGATCGGAAGATGGTTATTTAAACCGTGTGCGGTTGATGTAGGTAGATACCAAATAAATTATTTCGTATTCCTTCCGAAATCGGCTGCCGGTCGACGGCAGAGATTATAATTTGAGCTCAGACGAAGCAAAAACAATAACCGCGGTAGATTCTCGCGAGAGACAGTATAATTACGACATTATAATATTATAGGTAACAGTTTAGTATAATAATATTATATTAAAGCTATAAAACCGGACGTTGTGTAACGGTAGTGTTTAAGTTTTTTTTTTTTCGGTAATTACAGAAATGTTATAAAATTATTATTGTTGGGAGACTGTTTTAGAAAACGTGTCTAGTGCGACGCGACCGGCGCGGTTATAAGACGTATCGCGATATAGTTCGATAATATGGGTATGTGCCGCGCGGCGATTAAACGATAGAGATACCGAACGATTGCCGAATGTGTCGGATAGAGAGACAGCAGCTGATAGTAATGGGCGACGGGAGAGAGAAAAAAACCCTGAGCATAGTATAATATAATATAATTATATTTTATCGTAATTTAAGAAATAATAATAACGACTCGTTTGTTGTTCGTTTATCTTTCTTCGCAATATAAGCACCTATATTATCATTGTTATAATATTTTCGTTCGCCGCGCCAGTACTCCATAGTCGGAAACAATTAGTACAATCTCGTAATATATTGTATTGTATAAGATACGCCAAAGTATAATATCATCTCACTCTCATTATGACATTATCATCAACTCCGTCAGCCGTTCTTTCTGCCCCGGAAAAAAAAAATAATTATTGTACTATTATATTATATATAAAGATTTATAACCGGGGGGGGGGGGGGGGAGACTTTAAAAATGTATAAAATGCATAGGTACATTAATAATTAGTAAATAGTATTAGGTATGTATTTATATTTATTATTAATTTTGGAAGTATATTAAATTGGGTTTTTTTTTTCGATATTATAAAATACAAATCATTGATGTAATAAATTTACCCGACGAAGGGTAAAAAACAATTCATTCAATGCTTTATTGATATGCGAGTTTATATCACCATGCATATTTAATGTGATGTGCCTGTTTATTTAAGCTACCTTTTCTCATTGTTGATCGTATGTTGTAAGTTTTTATGTGATGTTTGAATGAACGTTGAAAATGATCTTTCATTAGTCGTTTTAGTCACAGACAAAAACTGCGTTATATTTTATGAACGTTTGGAAACATATTTGCATTACAATATTGAAGGTATCAATAAGGGCGTTTCAAATATTTATACCAACTTGTCGTCGTCGTCAAATTTCTGCCTCACTTACTTAAATTCCTGGAGAATTGTCATGTACAATTGAAATATAGGTTTCAAATAACATTGTACGAGCGATTTTGTCTAAAAATTTCTTTTCAATAGCAAAAAGACTAGAATTTGGATAAAATATTACGATGTTTGAGGAAGTGGTTTTGTCAATCAAAAATGAAAAACACAATTATTTTTGGCAATGGATGGGGGGTACTTGAGTACGGGCCTGAACATACAAGAAATGTGATTAATGAATTTTTTTCTCAGTATTGTATTATTGCGCTCAAGAAACGTGTAGTGCACATTCCGATTTTCTAGTTAATATTATAGTTAAATTGAAACTTAATTGTTAATAAAATACATTTTTGAGAAGTTAGAAATAAAATTTCTATGTCTTGTTTTAGGTGATTAATATAACGAAATAGTATTGGAATAATTGCTCCTAAATCCAAATATATATATATTTTTTAAAGAAATAAACCTAATATTAATAATCGAAATAAATAATTAAAAGATTTCCTTAAATTTAATATTTATTATTATATAATATTTTGCATTATAATGTCTAATGCAGTAAATATTGAAATAATTGTGCGGTAACTTGTTACTTGTACTTAATTTATCAGTTATCACTAATAACTTATTAGTTTATAACGATACAATAAAGTATAATCGTAGTGCTGACACATTGAATTATTCCACAAAATACGCTAACAGTGGCCCGATACGATTGTATAAATATTACAGGGGTCGCAGCAAAAAAAAAAAAAATTCATCAGAGCAAAAACACTTGGATTTTACCCGGTCGTGAGGCTGTATATTATTTAATTTAATTAATTTTTCATTCTATAGTGTATCACTCATCCACCCATCCATCGAAAACAATTTATTGTCCTGGTATGTACCTACAGGATACGCTCGAAATGCCTCCGATTAATAATACGCACTTTAAGTTTATGTTTAATATTATTTAGAGTTGATTATTAAACCATTCAGAGACGAAAATAAGGTTCGCACTTGGTCTGTCGACGTTTTTTTCTCTTGTATTTCATTATTAAAATAAATTATAATATGGATTTTACGTTTGTTTTAAAACGACGTTATAATACTACACAACTCCAAAAATGTAATTTAAAAATACCGATAAAATAAAGACCATGGATCACGGTAATAATTTTTTCGTCGTACAACCCGACGTTGGAAGTAATCGAAATTTACAATAATACGAGCCCACTAAAATTATTTTGTTTGCTATGTTTAAGAATACAATTCTGTTGTTAGTGAACAAAACATATGTGTGTATGGTGGTGTCTACTTACTTCCAACTTGGTACTATATGCAGCCATGTTAAGAATTATCTAAAAATTAAAATTGCAGCGTATCTATTAACTTGATGGGGTGAATTTTAAATCATTCGTATTTCGTATTGTATGTTAATTTAAAATTGATCCTATAAAAATGATTTGTAAATATAATACTAATATGTATTTATGTATTACCTATTAAACTACGACAGCGAATAAAAGACACACTGTTTAATATTATCTTTTACATTACTTTTGTAATACGTGCTATTATATTATATCAACCAATAGTTTTACGTTATTGTCATCATTCATAAAATAATCAATCGAAAAGAGTTCATTACAAAGAAGCACATAATAAAACAATCTTCAATGTAACGTTTTAAAATCGAACAATTATTTATGAATGATATAATATAACATTATATTATTTATATATTTATGAACGAAAGAATACTGTATTCATATTATTAGGTTTACATAATTTATAGCTAGATACGGTAACTGTTCGAGATTACAAAATCGTACTGTACACCTAAGAACAATACAACGTTTATAACGTATAAATGTATAATAACACAACAAAGTATAACAATAAGTGCCTATTATGTATGTTGTATGAGTTGATTGGAGTACTTTTATTATTTAAATTATGATAGTATGTACAGTTTATTGTAATATTAATAATGAAAATATTTAATCATTTCTTTACTTTTTGAATTGATTTCGTGAACCCAATAATTTTTATTGCTCCATGTTTTATTAGGTATCCAAATCTTCTTATTCTTTGATAATAAAGAAATCCTTAGTTAATATTATGGACTTTTTATATATACTATCATCACTCATTTTGCGAAAATAATTAGTTAAAAATATGAACTATTAATTTGCTTTAAAATTAAAATTGTTAAAATGTTACAACATTAAACTGTCACAACACTTAAGTATTATAACACATATAAAGTATAGTTTTGAAGTACAAAAACAACATAAAATAAAAAAAGAGTAGTAAGTGGGTACCACTCTGCTGTATAGTAGGCCAATAAAATTGATGTATTAAATTTTAATCCAATGAGAGGTATCATTGTATATGAAAAACGATTCGGAACGAAGATGATTTCTCAGCCTAGAATATAATTTTCAGTGGTTGGTGAAAAAGGTGGTTTATGTTTTAATGGCCTGAATACACCAAAATATAGGTTTTTTTATAATTATTGTTAGCCAAACTTATTGAAAATTTTGTATTAAATTTTCAACTCTTAGCTACTTATACACAATTTTATATGAATTATATCTATAAAATAATTTGCAAACATGCGTTAACCTTAAAACTATACATTTTTATATTTAACTTAGTGTTCCTATGTTATGTAATGTGTTTTTGATTTTATTTCTACATATAATAATTATATTAGGAAGTTTCAGTAAATTTACATTGAAGGCACATTAGCAAATTGTGTATAAGATTATTTAATGGAATTCGAAATGTTTTTCGTGGGTAGTAATTTTTATGATAATAATTAAGCTTTTATACTGTCTAACTAGTCTGTTATTTGTCATGGTGATGTATAATATATACGTATATTATAATATGTATAATATTTATGTTATATGTACTCATATAGACTGCAAGCATATAATATATACATAATATATGATACATGTATAATGTAGGTGTGTAGGTATATAAAGATTGACAGTCAAAACCAGATGGGAAGTTTACATATTTGATCAATGCCAAAAAGCTTTTCCGTGTATATAACTAAAAGTCGAAATGCCATTATACTCTCAACCGCTCTCGACTATAACAACCATCGATCGACACTGTACAACTGTCAAACACAATTATTGCTTTTTTCATTGCTGCGGCTGTGTGTAATAAAATAATTATCTAATGCGTTTGTGGTATGATGTTATAAACCTACCTATACCTACATTATACGTAATATAGAATTATTATTGAATTTATTCACTCGGTTTACAACGAGTAAAATTCGATAGCCGATAGGGAAACGCGATTGGTGACTTGTCTAAGAGTCCATCTGTAGAGGCTGTACTTAGTAAGAGTTGAATTTTTATTTAATTGATGATTCGCAATACTGGACCAATTGCTTTTTGAACTCTTTATACACTCGTAGAATTTAAAATTGATTTTATTCGTACAGATTTATACTTTTATATAGTATATATATATATATATTTATATACCATAGTATTAAAGTTTGCAATAACTTTTCGTTGTATCTGTTTCATTTGATAAAGCTGGGTCTAAGCTTAAAAACACTGTAAACACTAAACAACATACGCACACACACTCGTGACGTGTACATTCACGAAAACATTTTAAAGTCTATTCATGCCCTTTTTATTTCTGGTGTGTATATATCGAGTCTATCTAGTTAATTAAACTTGATAGTATTACAACGTAATTGCATAATATACATTACAATTCCTATATATAACGATGGTATTATTATGATATCTATAACAGAAAGTTGTTGTTCCTATATATGTAGTGTCGTTACAAAGTTTCAATACAAATAACGTTATAGGTAGGTAGTGCCGCTTATGGGACGAAAGATTATTGCCTGTAGTTATAGGCAGTGCACCAATAATAGTTCTCTACATACGATAGTCTACGTTGTTTTTAAAGTATAGGTACCTATATAACGAAACCGTGTCAATATGTTGTATTCATAATAATAATAATCTGATATTGTGTAACTATAACAACATTAATTTCAATATTCGTAGCCAAAAGTAAAATCGTCTTGAAAAATAGTAGGGTACCTATATTTTATACTATTATTTATATTATAATAATGTAATAGTTTTTAGAATTATTATATCGTGTGTACACGAGTATGACAAAACAAATCATACGAATGACCAAAAATTAGAAATGTGGAGTAAATATATATATTTTGAAGCGTTTAATTGATTAGTTATATTGTGATAAACCTATATTATACGAAAAATTAATGAATGTTATTAAAAAAGTGTAATTAAACTATATTACTGACAGTAATACAATTGAATAGTTAAATGTAAGAATAATTTATCACACTTTATATTTCACTGTGTTACTTTTTAGTTATAAAATTTTACAACGATTGAAAACTATATAATATAATACATAGCAAGTTATAATATAATGTAATTATATCACACCTAAGAGGACGTGATCGTCATACCCACATGGACTGTCTTCGTTTTATGATACTCACAAAGTCATAAGTCATAACATAATACATCTAATTTTCAGAAAAATCTATTTATTTCTGTTATTTTTAATTGATATAAAGTGAATTTAATTATTGTTAAGTTAAAAGGTATGAATAGTATCTTTATTTTAATTTTTTGAATAGTATCTAAAGATTCTAAAACCTAGGGATATTTCAAAAATAATATGATAATATGTATAAAAAACAATTTTTTTTTTTTGAAAGATCTTAAGAAATTTATTAACACAAAATAACAATAAACAAGTAAAAACACGTCCAAAGTTTGATTCATTTTTACCATATGCTATGCACGATGTACCTAATGCTTTTTTTAAAGTTCATGACTTATACTTATTTTATATTTTGACATTGGTATCATTGTTATAACACGTGGACGAAAGATTAAATTATAATATTATCATCGATTTTTGATTACCTATGTGTAATATATACTCATATAATATGTTATTTTAATATGTTATTCATGTCGTATACCTAAACGTGTGTACTGAAGAATATATTCAATCACGAATAACGTAAACACATCTAATCTTGTCGTTTCGTGACAAAAAATATTTACTCGTTTTCTTACTGTACATCATTATTCATCAAAATCATACACAAGCTTTGCCAACAGTCAGTCAATTCTGTTTTTTCCATGTTAATGATAATAAATGTGTTTCAACCTATAATAAAAATGCCTAAACCCGACTTTATAACGAGGAAATAATAGTACATAATATAATATATTATGCTCAGAAGAGATTGCAAATGAACAGTTTTTTTTTTTTTTAAAAGTTTACATAAATACGTCATGTACATAAAAGGCTGAGCTTAAGTTAAAGCTAAAGTTTTTCAATAGTTAACTATTGAACTTTAACTTGTTAATTTAAGTTTATATTAAATAATATAAGCTTAGATAGTACTAAGATACCTTTTTATTTATTTATTTTTAATTTTTACATGTTGTGTATTAAATAGACAAAATATAATGTACCTTAGTTAAAATTAGTTTTCCTTTTTTATTTTTTAACTGAATACTTATAGTAAGAACACTAAAAAAAAAAAAAATGATAATAGTATATATTCACAAAAACAGAATGATATAAAAAATAATAATACATATCACACTAATTGAAAGAAAACAAAAAACAATAAAGGAGGTAGGTACCTAGTATATAATACAATGATGTGTTCTTATTATTTTGACCAAAATAAAACTTATCATTTCAACCATGTATCATTTTGTCCAAAAAAAAATTAATTCTCATTTCAGTCATTGAAACAATCTAAACATCTATTAAATTCATAGGTGTATTATTATTTTGATCATATGACTATTTTATATTTTAAACATTTTTATTTAGTTATAAAGTCGTATGTACATTTGGGTTATATTATTATGATAATTAAAAATATAACTAAGTACTTACATATAATCTGCAACTAATGGAAACCATTTAAATCAACTGAAATGTTTTATATTTGAGACTCGAGAGCTAATACTAAATTTATATGTGGGCTACAAGATTATAGCCACCTATAAGGGCTGGAAAAAATATGCTATAAAACTCTCCGGGGCTCAGAATTTCAAGGAATCTATTGATATAATTTTTAATGAAAATGGACAAGTCGCTTAGAACTTACACGATTACCACGGACGAGCTGAAGAACAATTATAATATATAGTATAAAGCTAAAAATTTAATTGATATTTCTGTATTCCGTATGAGAACGTAGTAAACGATCATTAACTATGCGTGGTATGCTGGTAGGTATGCGACTTTTCCGTATCTTCTGCATTAGGTTACGCGAATGCAGTCACTGCGACACACAACAGTTGGTTAGGTTAGGTTACAGGTAACTCGACCACGCCGTACACATCCCGTTTTCCAATAAGTTTGTTTTATGTAGAGAATCATAAATGATTCATAATACATTTTGAGAAACTAACAAAGTCCTTATGGTTTATCATAAGGAACCTTGTATTACATTTTCAAGTTTTTTTGGTCATCCAAAATTTTTTTATTGACCTTCAAAAACAAATTCTTATAAAAGTTAAAAATTTCAGTGGTCTATAAATAACTCAAAAAAAAGTCGACATTTTTTGAAGATTTAATTGTATATAGATAACACTAACATAAAACATTTAGTGAAAGTTTCAAGTATTTACAGTTATTATTTTTTGAGTTACAGTAAAATAAAATTATCGATTTTGTCAAAAACTGGTTTTGCTTAAAAATTCCTGTTTTTCTGTTACTTTTTTAAGGTTTTTCATGATGCTTTTGAATAATATTGGAAATTTTTTACTTTTGACTCCCCGAAGTACCAACTAGATTTACTTTCTTATCAGAATCAGGGCTGAGTCTAAAAATCGAAGCACTTTTACTGCTCCAAAACGTGATGACAGAGACAAAAATAAAAAAATAAAAAATAAAACACACATCATTGTAAAATCAATACATTCATCACTCCGTTCAGAATCTAAAAGCACACAATTGTTTCAAAACAGCAAAAAAGAAGTATATTATATATTTTTTTTTAAAAAAAAGCATTACCAAAAATTAATACGAATTAATAATATAAATGAATAAAAAAATTAAAAATATTAATTTAAATTGAAAAAAGATTTGTATTTGTTACCATGTATTTTCTTAGATTTACATCAGTGAAACTGATTTTATTATTGTCCTACAGAATATTTTTATTCTTAGAAGACGAACTTTCTATATCCTTTGAGGTGATCGGTGCATACTTTATAGTTTATACCTACAAGAGGTTTCAAATTACAATACTAAATCTTAAATTTTGAAATGGTCGAGATCGATGATATAGGCATAATGACCGTGTAGGTACTGCAGGCTATATGTAAATCAATAATCTATACATTTAAATAAGCCGAAACGTAAACAATATAGCATATATATTTTGTCCGTATTCTGGATTTTTACATTTCTTATTAATTAATTTTTTTATTATTACAATAACATAATAAACATATAAAAAACCATTGCTGGAATAATTGAAAAAAACAATAAAAAGCAAAAAAAAAAAAGGAAAATAAATTGGTTTATTTGGAATTAAAATGACGTAACCTATACGTATTATAAAAATCCGAGCCCTATTAATTATGAATTTCTCATGCATTTGGATTTTGTACTACAATTAATAGTGATGAAGCTCTAAAGACGCTTGACTCTAAATTTTCAGATTTATTTTAAAGTAGACAATTCAAAAGTCATTGAAAAGAATAGGAAATTAGGAGTGATGGTATTTAATTTTACGATAGTGGTTAGGTAATTTTGTGAGTGTATTATATTGTTTAAATTTTCTATATAGGTTGTATTAAGCTCTTTAAAACGAGTTAAATGAGTTGTGCCAAACCTTTTTTCATTGGTGCACCACATTACATTTTGGCTGTAAAGTTCTCAATCTTCTTCTTAAGTATTTATTTACACGTGTTATAACGAGAGTTCAAATAACTCGTAAAACAAATAAATAAGAAATTATTAAGATAATTGAACACAATTCCAAGTTGTTTGAGACTTTGCCAAATTTAACATAATATAAAAATTATGATTTTTTGGCTACAACACTCATTACATTATGCATGTAGAATACATTATTAATAAAATCAATTCTCGAGTTTTGCTTTAAGAAATTAAATTAATTAATTAGTGGTAAATTATAAGATATATTATGTATACAAAGATAGCCAGATATAAAATACAAAAACATAGGATTTAATTTTTTATATTTACTAAAGTAAAACAACATTTCATTATTTGATGAATAAAAAAAATATTGAAACAATATAAAGTGGGTGTTAAAAATAAAAATAAATTAAAAATAAAAAAAAATGTGTTTTCAATTGATGTATTCTTGACGTCTAGTATTTTAATTGGAATTTATATTTTTATATAAAAAAACGCAATATTAGCATATTGAAATACTTAACACAGAGATAGACTTAAAAACGGAATTTTTCCGTATAAAATATGTCTGGTCACCTTATACATCTTGTATACTCGTAGAGTCTGATTTTATTATAGCATTATATTGAGTATATGAGTATATATTATTATAATATAAATAGTCAAACGGTATTATATTTAAAAGTATAGCTCATTACATAAAATATTATTATTTTTAATAATAAAAAAAAATGTCTTAATTAATAATAATAGAGAAAACATATACAAAAATAATACAAAAAAGTAGTTTAATAACTTGCTATTTCACCAATAACCAATTTATTTACATATTAATGTCATTATAATGTTGTGGCTATGTATTTACTATTAGCTTTAAATAATTGTACATACATATGTTTGTTAAATATTCAACTATAATGAAAAAAGAAAAATTGAAAACCTATAAAATGATTATGTATAACTACATACTTATAATTTATTCCATATTTAATTTAACTTATTTAATATAGTTAATGGTTCATAATTATCGAATCATACAAATATTTGACTTGTATATTCATAAATAATTCGTATGATTAATTATTAATTTTATTTGATAGTTGAGATTGGAGAACTCTAGTTCTTGATTTAATTAAATCCCAGTCCAAATAACCACCAATTAATAATCTAGAGCCTTGATATCCTTTTCTTCCATGTAGTACTCGGTGGTTATCAAATGTCAAAATATCCCCTTGAAATAAAATAAAAGCATTTTAAATATATAATAAACATAGGAATGGTGATCATTTCAAAGAAAAAAATGTAATTTTTTATATATTGAAAATATATGTATATAATACTATCTATATTATTTTTATCATTTGTTTTTTTTTTTATTATTGTTTTAATTTTTAATTTTAATTTATTGAATATCAACTTAAATTTTTAATCTCATTACATAAAATATTTTTCTGAGAATTTCCATGTATAAAAATTAAAATTCAAACGAGTAGTTAATTAGTTATAACTTAGTATTCAAAGTTTTAATGAGCGTAGAGGAGTGACACAGAGATACATCACAAAATGTCAATCCATTAAACTTTAAATAAACCCAAAAGTTATGTTAAGTTTCATTCAAGTTTTAAATATAATTCTTGGAAAAATATTCTATTTCAGAGTAGGTAAATGTTTGATTTACGTTATTAATTAATGAAGTATAAGTCACTTAAAAATCGAAATAACAAATGTCTTATAACCATTAACAAGAATTTTTAAAGGCTTACTGCAAAAACTAGTCAAGTCCTCTATTTTAAAAAATTAAAATTTTCATGAAATAAAACCAAATAAAAAATTTTTCCCTAAAAGTGAAAGCATCAATCATATTAGTTCATTTTATGCAATTAATTTTTTTTAGCAAATAGTATTATTAGATTTTTTGATTTTTGCTGCAAATAATGGTCACATTTTAACATAATAAGTAGTATCAATGAGTATATTGTATTGTTTTATTTAAAATATTTGAGGAAAACAATATTATAACTATGTGGTAAAATCATATGAGTAAGTCCATGTCAGGCTAAGTTCATTGCATTTTTATAAAATGTATATTGGATATAGTTTTAGTATCTTTCATACAATTTAAGCTATTAAATAAGTATAGTTTTCAGAAAAAAAAAATTACCATAAATAACGTTTCTTGATTACCCTGAACAATTTTAAAAGTCTGGTTTTTGTAGAAAGTCTTTCAATTTATATTTATGGTATCTCTCGTTTATTGTGATAACATGTCAATATTGTGTTGATTAAATAAAATGCATGCATAATATTAAAGATATAGGTATACCAGGTTTCATTTTAAAAGTGCTGATGATTTTTTCGTTGTACGCAATCTTTACAAATTTTTCTAGTGCATCATACCAAATGTGTACTTTATCTATTGATACAGGACATTTTGAATCTCTGTGATGCTCACTAAAATTAATTCTCTTGATATTCCCATAACTGTCTTCGCTATATAAAAGTAAACATAACATGAATGTTTAATTAATGCTACTAAAACTACAATATTTGAAACACTCAAAATAGGTACCATCTAAATACACATTTTCAGTTACAATGAATATTAAATAATGTAATGTACGTCTCTGAGTTAATGTGTGTGTTTTTAAATTATTATTATTATTAAGGATGCTGAATGCTATTAATGTATTTACGGAGTAATGTTTAAAGAACGTTAGTTACGGGTTGTGTAAAAATTATGTTATATTTTATTTTGATATTCACTCTATCACACTGAATTATTTTGTTCAGTAACTGTGAATAGAAAAAAAACGGTTAAGTATAATTTTTAAAATTAAGAACATTGAAACTCAGTGACATATACTGTTTAATGAGGAAAAAACAAGCTTGTACTTGTAAGTTGGCTACATAATTAATTATTTATAAACTGGAAAATGGCTCTGTAGTTTAATTGTAGATTGTAAGTAAACCTCGTCATTGTAATGAATGTATACATTTATTTTTCAATCATAAATAAGAACATACCGTAACTTATCACTTACCATGACATACCGTAGAACAGATAGTGAATAGATTTTCGTGGAATAAATTATTTAAAATGAAATTAAATATTTTGAAACAATGTAGTAACATACATAGTTTTGAAAAATTTCAACTCCATACAAATAATATTTTTTAAGTACAAAAAACAACTAATATCACTAATTTAAATATCAAATTTTGTCAGTCTAACTTCAAATGTGTATATGCTTATAAATAATATATAATGAGTTGAAATACTTAATAATTGTATCATGTCTAGATATTATTAGTATTACTAACATTACTAATCATTTTTCGCAAAAATTTCTGTTTTTCGAATTATTTTAAAATAAACTTGAAATTTTTTATTTTTGCCCCTTCAGAAAAAAAAATCCAATTTTCCACAATAAACCATTTTTTAAGTCAGTGCCCTAGAATTTTTATAAAACACCCAAGGGCGCTATGTACAAAAAAATTTAGAACCACTGCAGTTTAAGTTGATAATCGAAGCATTTTTAGTGTTAAATGAATGCTAAAATTGAAATCAGACATGAAAACAATAATTTAAAAAAAACATACATCATCGAAAAACCAATGAATTTATCTCTCGAAATTTAACATTAAAAACAAAATGTATTAATTAAATTATATACAACATTTAGTTAGATTAGGTTATATATATTATATATATATATAAATATATTATAAGTTTATTCATAACATTAAAATGTTAAATGGAATTTTCACATATACATTAAATTTCAAAACAATGATTAGGAAAAAATTTATTGATGACAACAAACGTAACTGAACTACGTGATAGTTTGATATGCATTGATATCTAATCAAATATTATACACATAGCTAAATAAGATTTTGAATAAATTAAATATTATCATCCGAGACTTGGAAGCCAAATATTTGTTTAATCGCTTAGTTTTTAGTCGATAAATATTAAGCGTAGGCCGTTACAAGAGTTTAATTTAAGAGTAAATCAATTGAGTTACTAAATATTGTTGTACCTTCTATTCAAGGTTTTGTTATAAAATTAATTAAAATAATAAGTTATTTACACTAATTTCACTGGTGATGCACTGTTCGGCTATAATCCTACCTTCTTGCAATATCCATAACTTATACCACTATATTGTATTCCTGCACGTAAACGTGACGCAATATAATAAATTATTATTTTACGAAATTCTACGGCGAAGTCGATAGCTCTTAAGGTTTTAACCGTTTCGACGCGGTACTAACCAAATTACGGGCGACTCGTAAATGTTATGAAAACTGTAGCCATCGTCGTGGCCGCGGTCAATCCATCTCACCGGCACCGTGGACAACGTCTTATAGCTGTCCAAGTCCGTTTCCTTCAGACGGTCGCACACCGATAGCCCATCGGTCACTTCAGATTCGCCGCCACTGGATTCTGGTTGAACGATGCAGTGCAGCAAAATCACCTTCAATCAAACCAAATGTAGAATAGTTTACACGAGGATTTCTACAAAACTGCCTAGCACAGTTGTATATTATTATATTGTACATTTTAATTTTTTAACCTAATTTTGTAATATTATTTTATAAGTTTATATATTATACATGTTTTATAATAATATATTAAATTTTAAAGCGGTTTTGAACCTTTTTTAATAGTTTAATCTTTCATATCATAATAATATCCTTATAAGTTATAATAATACGGGAGGCTATAGCGTTAGGGGAATGGCAAAAAATAAAACGCCAGTATTTTGAACGGCAATCACACAGAACGACGATATTAAAAAAATATATAATAATAAAAAAGTCATATATTGGAAAAACATATTATACATAAAATTTACCTACCTATGTTATAAGAGTATGTGAAAGTCACATTTTGTAGCGACATAAATAAGAGAAACTAAATTCTTAAAAAAAAAAAATCACCTGAAAAGGTGGATTCACGTTGAAAATTTTTAATATTCATATCTAAGATTTGAAAATTTAATAGAAGGTTCCACAAAAGTTTGCTTTCTGGAATTATTAAAAAAAGTTTAGTGTAAATGTACAATTGTACAAATATCTTTTACGAGCGTCTTAAATTTAAATTTCGACTGTCTTGGATATTCATGCGTAAAATCGCGATTTTAGTGTTTTAAATGTAATTCAAAGAACATTAATCGTAGAAAACTTGAAAGGTCCTACTATTGATTATATTATATTTTTTTACACTCAAATACTCAATAGAATGTCAAAAAATTACGAATAATGATTAACTATTAATAGATTTGAATGTAATGATAAAAATGATTCGTTAACTAGGCTTATAGTTTCTATAGTTCATAATTCTATTTCAAAATATAAGTTATATGTAAATAATATGATTGAAGCAAAATATTTAATATTATTATACATTATTTAATGTTTTATGTTTAAAATGTTTTATGCATACTATAAACTAAAAGCATTAACCGTCGTATTGTTTTTTTTTTTTAGATTTTCACTAAATTAATAAGTTTTAGAAAACCGAGTTCTATAGGTACACATCATTTTATAATCATTTTACAGGACATATATAAATATGTTTTGAAATTGTATATAATATTTTTATTTAGTTTTAATAAAAATATCACATAAATAATCAAATAAAAATTACCCCGGGTGTGTATTCATAATACGGCAAGTCCGTATGTAGTTGTAAGTATGTTGATCTGTATGCTAAATTGGTCGCATCAGAGTTCACTTCAACTTTGAACGTTTCCCTGGAAAAAAGCACAGACAACAAAAACGAGATATTAGTTTTCGTAGAATTCGTTTATTTATTTTTTCTCCTCAAACTGTATAGAATTTTAATAGAATTTCATCACGACGTACGCGTATAGGTAAGTACTGTTAGGTAGTACCTACGCGAATAATGTTTATTCTGACGTATAGGTGGCTATAATACTACTCACGTACAATATATAGTATCATGACATTTCTGTAATTTATGCATTCTTATTAACTGCACTTCGCAGTTATTGTCCAATAACGCGACGTTATACCGTTTTTCAAATATATGTTTGTATGTAGGTATACGAAACACGGAATAACGTCGTAGGTAGGTATCGTACTATATAATATTTCACATGTTATTCGTATTATTATTATTATTATCATCGTTATTATATGAGTTTAGCTCGCTGTCGAATAAAGCAACCGTACCATAACGTTACATCGAAAATATATTATAATATTATAATATAATATAAAACGTACAACACAGTTGTATCATCCACCTGCCCACGCGTCGTTTATGGTTTCTCGGTAGACATATATATGTGTACGACTCGGTTTGCGTACAATATATTATAATATACGTAATACGCAGTGGGTATTATACAAATATACACTCGTGTAGACGACGATGTCATAGGTATATATATATATTTGCTATATTTGCCGTGTATAATGTATTATATTGGTTATATATCATATACAGTTATTAACCGTCGTACAGTGTATTATGCGATATAGTATATGTATGTACATATACGCGTGATTGGTTTGTCGACGGTATCAAAGTAGAAACTTTCTGCGTCCGTTTAAAGCGTACCTATAGATAGGTATTGTGTACGCCGCGGTCTTATACACTGTCGCGATGAGATGCACCCTTTACCTGCCCTTTGAAAACAAAGGTATAAACACGCCAATTGTCGAGCACAATAAACGGCACGTGCGCTCAGTAATAATTAATACACGCTATATTTACCTACGTTCCGGATCCGACGAGTCGCCCGCAGCAGACGTTATAATATACCCCACGCGCCGCGTCGTCTGCATTGTACCCGCGACTTTGACGATTTGATAAATACCATAATAATATTTGATATTCAGAACCCGCGAACCAGAAATAATCGTGTGTCGGTTAACTGCACTTCATCCGATCGAGATACATAAATAATAGCTCTTACAGATCGAAATCGTTTTTTTTTTTTTTTTTTTAATTGTGTTTTCAATCGACTCGTACCTATAATATAATGATATGATGATACTTCTAGATAATATGTATCTAGGGTATAACAAACAAATAAAAAAAAAAATAAAAATATTGAAAAAAACCACTACAGAGGAGGAGGGGCCTAGTCTTTAAAACCAAAAATATATGTTTAATATAGGTCCATCGACACATAATAGGTATGAACAAACTTTATTTTATTTCAAACATAATAAATTCGGGTTTTAAACGTATGCATTTTAACAAACTATTAATATACATTGTATATATATATATATATATATATTATATTATAGCTTAAAAACTTTAATAATTATTTTTAAAATGTTTCATTTTGTTGTAGGTAATAATCAGAAAAATACATATTTACCAATGTTTTTTGGGTATTAACTATAACATTTTAGGGTTTCTATCCTATAGTAGTGTAACGACTTTTCTACTTTTTTTTTTAAATCGAGTTTGTTAACTCTCAAAATCAAATTTTTAAATCTTGAATATTAAGTATTTTAAAATGTTAGTAATAGCAAAGTATTATTAAATTCAAAAATATAAAGTACCTATATTTAAAAACGAATTCAAACATGCCTTCAGAAATGTTATTGTATAAATGGGCTAGTTAATATAAATGGCAAAAATTGATACTTTACACAAAATGAAAAAAAATATATGATATACATTTAATGTGTTATTGACATATTATGTGTACTCGTGGGGTAGTGCTACGCTTTTAAACTGTAGTCATATATATACATACTATTACACTAATGATCGCTTACTACGGTCACATACGTATAATATACGACATGCACTAACGCACTCACTTAAAAAGGTACACAACTGCCTATATTTAACTCTTTGAAAACGATCAGTATGAACCCTAATTTATAATGGATACTGATCACAGATAATTTTTTAAATTTAAGTCAGGCTCCTGAAAGTATCTGTACCAATCTTAATCTTCTATTAATTACAACCCGGTGTATATACTCGTATATCTAAATGTACCCATGACACCGTACAATATAGTGTTAGTGAATTTAAGAGGATATTTTACTCAGTGGGATGATGTGTTACAAATTAATTGTATTAGTTTACGTGCAAATGAGTAGAAACATGAAATGGTCAGCGCCAGTAACGATCTAATAATTTGTCCACGAGCACTGAATTTAACAGTCGATTATAAATGTCTAATAGTTCGCAATGATTATTGCTCATGTTTACGCAAAATATTATCATTATCGGTGCACACGAATTGAGTTCTATAATATATCTGAACGGAATAATAAAAAAATACTAATTGACTTTGCACTTAACAAAAGAATATTAATTTCAATCGTATACATAATGCGTATGATATCATTTCCACGAATTTTTTCGCATAACAATATTAAGATTGTAAAAACTAAACGGTATTCTGTATAAATTAAAAAATGAACACATCTATTATAATATTCAAGACAAATAACACGATTTGAATACTATGTACAAAGTTTACCACATAAGTTTATAAACCGTGCATAATGACCTTCAAATCGCCACCATAACTTAAATAGTTACCACAAATTACTTACGCCTTCACTCCGAAATTCCAACACTCTCATCGCACAACTTCATTCCATTGAATTTCCAGGTAATCCAGTCAGACGAGTGAAACACGAATAGGCTTAGGGATTTTCTCAATGCATATTATCATATTATTTAACGTTTTTATTAAAAATTATTTACGAGTATTTATCTTAAATAATTATTTATATCCAGACGTTTCTAATGTGACACTTCTTCTCAATGTTTTCTATATTCATCGTCTAGTGCTGTATTTCACTCATTTATTTATTGTACTCACTTGAATGGATTGTAAATTGTCATTAAATAAACGATTCTTAAAAAACAAAAAATAAAAACTAACTGATATAAGACAATCAGTTAAAATACTATAATATTTTTTTTTTATGTAATTTAAAAATGAATTACTGTATAACTATGTAAATATTGTAAAAAAAATATGTAGTGACTGGAAAATATTCATATTAATATGTAAAAGATATGATAATATAATTCACAAAATATCTTATTTCTTTTTGTTCTATTTATACATAATTACATTTTTTTATCATTTAAAAATTATAAACTGTAGAAACTTAAAATATTCTAATAATACAAATATTGGGTTGATTAACTGTACAGTTATAAAAATATAAAAATGCCCATATGCAATAATTATTTCCAACTCAATTTTTGATTTAAATTATTATATTATTTAAGTTATAATAATTTATAGCACCAGTTCTTTGAATTTATCAATTTGTTTTCAAATTAAAGTTTTGCTTTTATTGGATCATTAGATTGAGATTTAATTCCACTTAACCTAGAATCTAACTTTTAGATTCTAAAGCATTATTTTTCATAGAACTAGACTGGATATAGGTAGCACGCTCAAATGATGTCAAAATCGGTTATCAAATATTTTTGAATGTATCAACATGGTATGTGATCACCAGTATCAATAGTATAGATATATAAATAAAGTGAAAATGAATTCGGTAAGTACTAAGTCAATGATAAATCATCATATTTTTTTAGAATATGATTTTTATCAAAAGTACAGGTCAGCCCTAAAATGGTCAGGATTTATTTCGGAATTGTGCTCATTCAAATATTTTTAAAACCTATGCAAATTTATTTTAAATATAATCTATTCATGCTCACCAATGAAAGGTTTTGATAATATTTATACATTATAATATAAAATATTATAATATTGTAAAGGTATTTACCTATATTGCAATTTAAATGTTCATGAGTTATGTTCAATGAATATTATTTATATAAATAATTAAAATTTATGTGGGTATTATCATTTGATTAATCTACATATTATATTTTCTGAATAACTTAGATATGATAATTATATATATATATATACATATATATATGTCAGTCATCAGTTAGAAAAAAAAATAATCATTTTAGATTGTTCGGAATTGACAGACAACGAAGTATATAATGCATGCACACTACTGTAATTTAATATAATCTATTTAAGGTGACTAGATTTAAAGCAGAATATCGTTTTTATTATTCGAATATATGCTTTTACCTCAGTGACATTTTTCATTATTCGTTATTCGTTTTGTATTTCGCACTTCTTTATTTAATTAAATACGTTTAAACAATTCATATACGTATATTGAATCTGTTTTTCGTTCGACTGCGTCTGAGGTTATTTCTCCTCTTTATTGCTTATTGCGACAAAGTACGTAGCCTACTTCTACTGCTACTATATAATTCCTATGATTCATTACAAATAAATTTATTGGTCTGTAATGCATATTATACATATACAAGTATATAAGTACTACAAAATAAAAAAACAAACGAATAAACCAAAACATGACATTTTTATTTGTTTGGATCAGTCTACTGGAAATTTATGAACCAAGAATATATACGTATGACACATCCTTATATTATTTTACAAGCTATAATCGCATTATCTCGTTTACATCAATGCAATAATTTATAGCATAAATTGTAAAATTGGCCAATTTAACTAAAATCGAAGCTTTAATATGTCTTTAATGTTATAAATTAAGGGACATATATGATGTTTTTCTGGTTAGATATTATTAATCGATCATTTAATCTATAATTAAATTATAAATATTGTTAGTTATTGTTTTTGATTCATCTTTAATAAATTAATTCGCATTAAGCTTTAAATTATTCAATTTTACATTTATGTAAGTATTTATAAAATATAGAAGATTTTAAGAGGCCATTATAAATTTAATAATACTGTGACCGTATCATCTAATCAATTGAGGTTCCTGTATTTATTAAATTATGTTGGTATTTTAAGAATCAAGTTATATATGTATCAAATTTTTATAATTCTTCTTAACAAAATTAATAATTTAATTAAACAAGGCTAATGATAGAAAGTGCATTTATAGGTGGTAAAAAATGTATATAACTTATTATTATATATGTATTTATAATACATTTTCAAATTAGCGTTGGTGTATGTTATATTATACTTACTACTAAAATATGAAACATTTTTTGTGCATATCTGTGCCTTTTCGTTTATATTAATTTCGTTCAAATATTATACTTGCATGGTTATTTATTGTAGGTAAGAATTATTTAAAAAATAATTTAACTGTTACTATATTTTACAATATACACGATAACTTACAGTATATTACTTACCTTCAACTAATAATTTTTTTTTTCATGATACAAGACAACATTTATAGGATAACAAATTAAAAAAAAAATATTAATGCCTTCTAACAAATAGTTCATGTTTACGTATCATTTTTGTTATTTGTTGACCTTTTAAGTACTATAGCAATAAAAATAATAAAATGTGTCATCATCAAAATAGGTATTATTATTTTTAGACTATTATTCTTTAGACAGTATATAGATATAGTACTAGAAATATTGTTAATTTAACTTTTAATTTCTACCACAATTTAACGAAATCATCTTTTTGCTTGTATGGTTCATAATTTGTATTAAAATGTGTATAATTAATAATTATACATCTAGTATGGTTTTATTAATGAATTTTAGTACAATAATTTATAAGTAAGTATAATATTATAATGTTAAAAATAAGAATTCCAATTATATTAGTGTATACATTTATGGTTGTTTTTAAAGCGTAAGAAAAAATAAAAATAATATTGTTAATAAAAGAAACGGTCATGAATGCATTACTATTGAATAAATTTAATTGTTTTCTTAAAGTGAACATTGTATTAAAAGTATTCAAAATCTTCAGACTCTCGATAATTTCTTCGGAACAGTGGCTGGTTATTTTTTGTTTGAAAAACCTTTAACGAGGAGTTTATTCTTATCGAATTATGTGTTCCAGACGAGTACCTTTCTACCTACCTACTTAGTTATATAAAAATAAAAGACTAAATATTAACGACTACTTAGCCATTGAAACGTGAAATAAACGAACAAAATAGCAATAGAGTCTACCAACTAATCCATCAAATCATTAATTATCCAATAAACCATATTTTTGATTATTGTTCCATAATAAAACAAAATATTGAAGTATTAAACTCTATATATCAAAAACTAGATAAAAAAAAAAAATCAATATTTTCAAAATGACAGTGGTAAATACTAATTTTACATTAATTCATACCATCATTATTGACGTTAGTATCATTATAGTGGAGTTCTGTCTTACAAAAATGGTGTAATACTAACGTATTATTTTTTTATTTGAAATAGTCCATTTAAATTTATGCATTTTTGCAATATTAATAAATGTTATCATGAATAAAATATGAATTTTAACTATTTGACGTCATTTGTTATACAATATTCGTATATAATATATGTATATATATATTTTTTGATATTATTATCTAAATTTTCAACTCTTAATGTAAAAACATCCATTACTCGCTGGTATTCTGAAAATTTCACTGCAGAACTTCATGTATTATTTTAAAGCTTAATAATAATAATTCAATTGACGTATGTTTTCTTAGTCATATGCAGTTTCTCCACAAATGACGTAATAGCAAGCATCTAATTCCCAACGTTTCACAATAATTTTAATATTATATAATAATAACACTATAATAGATATTGGGTAAAACCTTATGATTTTGCTAAATTTTTATTTCAGCTTATTTATTTTGGTTTTAAATTCATACTTTCGATCAAAACTATTTTAATATTAACTGTATCATAATTTACATTCATTCGTAGCATTCTAATAATTTATACAGAGTCATATATATGTATATTTTTTTTTATCGTTGTTTATTGCAATAAATAATATTGATAGATTTACAACTTCATTATGATTGTTATTATATATTGTTGGAACATTACCTGCGAATTCTACAAAATTAATAGAATTCTACGAATAAGATATAATTTTGCAGCCCCGAAGACAATATTATCTATCTTCTAATTATTTTCTTCTAAAATAAAATAAAATATTTTTGCTTAATTTATAGTTATAAATAGGTACCATCACAAATAATCACAGCACTAAGAATCATAATATCAGCGAATATACGCGGTGAATGTTTCCCGCATAAAAAAATAAAAGTTTAGCTAGACTCAAATTTTGGGTTACGTATCTATCTCTCTCTTTTGATAATATGTTATCATCTCCGTGTATCGGTAAACATTGAATCGCTTATAATAGGTATGTCAATAATAATCACTGTGGTAAAAAAATAGTCAGGTATCATAATGATATACTGATATCATATAGTACGCGTTATATTTTATCAACATATAGTTCAATTTAAAAAAGAATCAATTTCTGTGGCTGATCAAAACTTCTTTTGTGTTTTGGAATCATATAAATTTCCAACCATTTTCAAGTGTTCGATATAATTACTGCATTAAGGATAAAGAAAATGAGTTCATGCGCTCGAAACCCCAAGGCAGCTTAGAGTTATTTTGTACGTTTTATTTTTTTCCTTGAATTTCTACATACAATGTGGACTACTCTACATGATTTTTCGTTCGTTTTTATTTTTATTTTTAATAAAACAAATACACCTTCACTGTTCGGCAAGGAAAAAAAATACCCTAACAGATATTAGTTCTCGTGGGAATATATTTGTCATCTTTGAGAAAAAATAAATTAGAAAAATGCCATTACGGTGTTTTTTTTAAACTATAAAGTACCTGCAATACATAACTAAAAATGTGTATAATATGTAGGTATTTATATATATTTTGTTTTGTTAATAATTCATATAAAATGAGAAAAAAATTACCCCTGACGCCCGCCCTACTATTTATTTTAAAATATAATATTAAATTCTTGAATTAGAACTTTGAATTGTTTCAAACATATTTCATATACCTACTCAGTACTCATAATAAATTACCCATTATAATAAGCTTTTATTCACAAATTTTTTGCTGTGAAAAAAGTATACAATAAAAAAAAAAAAATCAAATTATAGTTAAAACTATTAACTTATATAGGTAATTACTATATTTTTTTTTTGTAAATCTATAAAGTTGAATAATTTATTGAAAAAATAATTAATTCAAGTTTCAGGATATTAATAACCATTAATTCATCCGGGGTTTCCACTATTTTATATAAAATATCTGTCTGTTCAATTAAATATTATATTCTTGGATTAAACTATATATTATTAAACTTTGATTAGTTTTCACATACACAATATTATAGAAATCACTGATTCTGACAATAATTTTTGTATATGTTACAACATAAAATATATTGTACGAGGCAGCATAGACCATAGTTAGATATGATAAAATATGAAAAAAAACATGACATTTTAATGTTGTAAATGGGTCATTTCAAGCATCCATAGTAGATGGTAAAAATTAAAGAAAATGGTTTTTCGAACCCTTAAAATCATTAAAATTATTTAGCGTGAAACTACAAATTCTAAAAGTATTGAAAAATACTATAGATGCGCTTGCAAAGCAAAAGTTAAACATCAAAATAAATACGATCAAATTACCGTGTTTATAAAAATAATAGACCAGGGGTGGCTAAACCGCGTCTCGCGAGCCGCATACGGCTAGCATCTTATCGTAACATTTTTACAAACAAATTTGTTAATATGAATTTGCGTATTATAATAATATAATAATATGACTTGTTTTTTGTTTTTTTTTTTTTTTTTATTTTGGCTCTTCCATATTTATTAATAAATTTGGTGGCTCTTGCGAATCCCTTCTCGCTGACCACCTCTGTAATGGACAATATTTTTAAAAACACTCAAGCACATGCTTGATTCAAAGCAATAGGATTTTGATGAAAAAAATTAATTTCCCGAATTTTTTATTGTGCTATATAACAGTGGGTGTCAAGCGTATCTCGCCATTTAATTGGCCACTGTATATAATAGTATAAAAATATACATTTTATTCAATAAAACGATTCTTAGTGGAGCTTTGATGTTAAATTACACATATTATATTATTATATTTTATAAGTGTGTAGAGCTCTCGATTTATAAAATGTTTATGAATAGCCCAAAATAGCAAAAAAAAAAAAAACAAACAGTACGAAAAATTGTACATTTAATTACTGTAAAATAATTTGTGTCTTGATTAATTAAATAACCATTATAGGTACATGTCAGAAGGTTGGAATTGAATTATTTATTTTCCGGATTTTGAAAAATTGGAATTGGAAAAAATGTTTTCTCGTGTTTATTCTGTTTACTAACATTTTTCAAACAAAATTTCCTCCCATACATATTCGTTAACATTTTAGATAGACAGATAGTTGCATTTTTACTAGCAAATAGAATATCTATGCAAAAATATTTTAACTGGCCAATTTTTGATTTGAACTAATTTCATCAGAAAATATTTAATTATTTAAATAAAAATACCTTATTAAAATGTGAAAGATTAAGACTTGAAAAACTGTTAATAATATTAAAAGGTTAGCTATAATTCATCGTAATTTCTTATAATTTAAGAACTACGAGTTTTTTATCATTATGATTTTATGTATAGGTAGTGTATCTACAGACCTATGTGATATGTGGTACTATACTTACACGAACAAAACATATTTGTCAAACGGTACAAAAAAAGCGCTTCACAAACAAAAAAAAAATAATAAAAATAATAATTCAATTGTAAATGTTTACGACGTGGTGATGATCATGAGCTATTCCGCAATAAATAAAGAAACATTTTAAAAATGTTAAACTTTAAGATACTTGTGGGTTTGATTTATTATACTCGGAAAAAATCAATTCAACAGACTGGTGAAAAGAGGTGGTGGGCCATACTCGTAGTGCTTATAAATCGGTAATCCCTGACATGTTCTAAAACCACTACGATACGCTTTATAAAGGTTTATTATTGATTAATTATTTTAATTTTTGTATACATTACCCGTATTGTGTCTTTTTCAAAAAAGCAACGCGTCCGGCAAGTTCTTTTACCCGGTATTGTTCCAACCCGCAACTTTTTATCATCGAAATACCATAAACTGCCAAAGTTTCCAACCATTGTAGCAAAGTTTCGTCACTGTTAACAAATTAAAATAAAAGAAGTTTTATTACGGATAAACATAGGTAATAACTAATAATATATAATGTATAGTTTGAGGGAAAGAAATATATTTGTTCACTCATAATTCAGTTATGCATAAATAAACAATGTATATATGACTATACAAATATCTCACTCTTATGGGGATTATTTCATACGAATTTGTAAATTTACATACATTTGCATAATTTATTACAATTAGTTGGTAGATAAATAGTTAATATTGGTTGAATGTTGTTTTTTTTTTGTTAGAAAATGTGATTTATATCATGACACTTAAAGCTCTTTAGCATTCAAAACATGTGTTACATCTAAAATATTCCTTATACTAAATTAAATGTGATAAAAGATACAGTGTTTATCAATAACTAAATTAAAATAACATATGGAATCATATACATTATTTTTATTTTCTAAATAATGATAATTAACGAAAAATAAACGTTAATATGTTTTTTTTTTTTTTTATTGTATACGAAAATTTCAAAAACTTCAACTTATTTATTAAAATTTAAATAATATCAGATGCGAGATATTTTAAAATCATTAAACGAATAAAATAATTGAAAGCCACCCGGCTGAGATAAAAAAAAAAATAAAATCCAAGTAAAAAAGATGTTTATCCAAGTTGCTGTAAATTCATTAGTAATTCGCTTAGGAATTTGTCGAGGCATAATGTTATACTGTATTTTTATTTTTTCATTTAAAACAATAATAAAAAATAAATAAAACTAATTAAATCATTAGCGAGTGATCCAGGTGACGTGTACTTTAAAATACTACACACAGATAAAACTTGGAAAGTCTCCCTAAAGAGAACTGTAAAATAGAACTGTGGTATTTTAAATATTAGTTTTTAATATTTAATTGTTTATTTTCTACAATAATAACGAACTTTTATGCCTGTTAGAGCATCTTTGTAGCCGATAAAAGTAGGTACCTTAAGTAATTTTGAATACACTTTTTTGATTTTTCGTTTCTATACTAAATTATAATTTTGATATTAACTCAATGTTTTGTTTACATTTTTCGTCATTTAGAAAGTATGAAAGTACTAAGTATACTGCAATTTTCAGTGAATATATTTTTAGGAATGAATATACAAACAAAATACGTTAATTAAATTTAAATAATGTCATATCCTTTTATTATGTTAATATAATTTTTATTATTTAGTTATATTTTGATCGTAAATTTTTAAATTAAAACTAGTACTAACAGTTACTGTTAGAATTTAAGATATGATATTGTAACATACAATTTTAATTGTACTTTCAATATTTATTTAAGGAAAAAACTACGAGAGTATATTTGATTATTGCAATTTAGAAGTGCATCATTATTTTTTTTTATTCAATAATAATATTTTGGCGGTACCTAGTAATTACGCATTCAAAAAAAGGTCTTCGTTAAAATGCACACACTTTTATTATTGATTCCGCACAATTTTCCCAAAATCTAACCGTTGAATAACGCGCGCGCACACACACACACACACACACACTGGTATGGTGTATCAATAATGCACACAAAAAAATAAATAGAATCATGCACCAGTTATCGAATTTAATATAAATTAGTAATATTACAATTTCATAATTCATGAAATTTGTTTAATACAATATTTAAAAACACTATGTATGTTTATTCCAATCTACTATAAATAATTAAATTTATCTTATTACCTATATATTAAATTATTTTTAATTAATATTAAAGTTGTAATATCTCATAAGGATTTTGAGTTATTAATGAATAGTAATAAATGTTTAGTTTTTAACTAGGTATTATTCAAATGTGTGCAGGTTCGAATTATCTACCTTTCAAATTTTATTTATAACAATAGAAAAAAATTGTGTGGTTTTGAACGAAGACATAATATTCAATCGGCTATGCACTTAACAACAATAACGTATCATAATAATTATTGTATTGTATTTATTAAATTCTAATTGATTTTTCAAACTACTGTGTTGGCCTTGATATCTAAAATTTATTTTTCGTTCTTACATTGTGTTTTTTGAAAAATGTTTAGCAATAAAATAAGTTTATAAATGAATTTTAACCTTTTAAATTGATTAAATAAATTTTAATTTGTAATATTTTAAAATCTACGTTTAAACTTATTTCGCTGAGTTTATTTAATAATTTATGATGATTTATGATATAATAGTTTTAGATAGGTAAATACATAATACAGGGAAGTGATAGATACGACCTTTTGATTACGTCCTCATATTTAAATGACCGAAATATAGCTGAAAACGATTCCGCAGTCCATTTGACTTGCTGATTTTCGTGGCGTTCTTGACCCTCATTAAAATTTCTCTCTAGTAGCCATTGTAAGTCATAAGTACTCTCATGGCTGTCATCCCATTTCACATAAAGCTTATCATTGTTTATAATCTGAAAAGAGAAATAGTGTGCATGATATTTATATTTTACTCAGTACCAAATGAGGAAAACTGAATTGCTATTCATTTAGTATTTACTACAATATTATGTGTTAAATTAAAAACCGTTAGTTTATATGTATAAATGACAAGAGTATCATAAACGATATAATTGGTATACATATTATGGAAATATGTTATTTTATAGTATATTGTGTACGTTTTAGTATTTTCGCCTGAAAAACAAAAGTTTCTCTTTAACGAACTTATCTGTCTAACGTTATGCAATTATCTATTTATAGTTGTTGTCCAGTTAGTTTGTACGTATGTTATATTACGTTTTGTATAAACCATTTTATTCCCTCGTGTGCGCAGTGCTAAGAGTAGATACCGTCGAATACTGCTAAGGCAACTGAATATATTATACATTGTACTTGTGACATTTTAATTGAAAGAGACTTCGTAATGAGAAAACCTTTCAGATAAAAATGTACTTCCTTCCGTTATTTAATTATTGGTTATGCCAAAAAGCGTAGGTAAGAGCATATATATGTTACACTTATAAATAAATGTCGTTTTGAAAAATTCTTCCGGATTTAAATGTGAAAACTTTTAAAGTTCGTAGTTTTTTTTTTTTTAATAAAATAGCATTTAGATTTTTGTGTACGTTAGGTGTTTTATATAGTATTCTCGTGTTATTTTGAATTAATTAACTTTTTGGCTTTGCGCATAAAACTACAGTAACTCTATGTTTTATATTATTTATTAATAAATTTATTAGTCTATTTATCAATCACTTAATTTTAATTTTAATTTTTTAACATTTTATAGTATATAATTTTTGTTTATTTCCATATTTTTAAATTTTGAGCGTGTGTAGTGTATTAGTTTAAAAACATATTCATCATTGTAAATTTGTAAAATAAATTCATTCATCTCTATATTTAGAATCTAAAAGTAATTTCACAAATATTTTTTATGAACATTTCTAGTTTAAGTATTGATATTTGGATTTTTATGTAAAAAATAGTTTTTAATCAAATGATTAAAGTAATTGTATTTTAATTATTAACACAAAAACACTGTTAATTGTGAAAATTTGAGATTTTCCCTTAAATTATTAGAATCTATATTCGATACCTTATAATATTATAGATCGTATCATTTTAGAAATTTTAGAAATATTTGTTATGTACTCGTACAACGATTTATAACTGAATTCAAATTTGATTCATTCATTAAAGAAACCTATTTAATAAAGAGGTTTAATACATTTCTATTATACCAAGAATCAGTTACTTACTTGTCGACTTTTTTGTGTCATAAGATTCTTTAAATGGTACATAAAACACTTAAATTTAAAAATTTAAAAATGGTTTCTGGTAGAAAATCAGATCTAGTTTAGTATAACATATCAATAGGTATTTTGTGATTGATTAAGTTCAAATTTAAAAAACATTAAATATTTACAAGTAAAATAAAGATTTTTCATAAGAAGTTTTTTTTATGTTAAGTATTTAAAAAAAAAAGTGTACTAACATTTTGTATTATATAATATATTGTTATAATTTTCTATAATGAATGCATTTTTGAAAATATTTAGACTAATTTTTAAATACTTTTATATTGTTACTATATTAAATATCTAATTTAAATTTATTTCTTATAATTTTTTTCTAGGATTGATAATGATGGAGTTATTTGGTAAAAAAAATTTGAAAATTGAAAATTGAATAAAATTTGTTTTTAGAGCCATTTAAAAATATTTAAAACGAATAGTTACATTTTTTTAAATTTAAAATCTTGGTAAAATTCATCAAAAATGTAAACATTTGTAAATTATATTGATGTAAATAATTTATAAAATTTTCAATTTTTATAGCTAAGAATTGTAAGTATAATGATGTCATATAAGTTTTTTATTACATTTTTTCTACAGAATTATGCAAGTATCGAAAATAAAAATGCATATTTTGTTAAAATTGACTATTCAAACCAAAAATTAGTTATTTTATTGAAAATTAAAAAGTATTATTAGTTGAGACATGACTTTTTTTCGTTTATATTTAAATTAATTTTTATTATACTCAATGGAATAATAATAAAAAAAATACACAGATGAATTTAACCTGTATACCTTTTACGATTTCTTATTGGTTCTATCATTTTTTCGTGATGTTTGATTAATAATGATTCGTATGCATACTTAATAGTTGTGCACCTAAACATTTTATTATTGCACTTCGTTGGATGTTTAATGAAAGTAAATTATGGTCTTGAGTAGTGGATTTTACGGGTCAAAGATAATAATATAATCAAATTATTTTTGTTTCTTACGTAATTGAAAATAGAAATCAGATATTACTGTAAATTTATATATTTAATAATTACCTTGTTTGTAATTTTTGAGACTTTTTACCGTTCTTATATTTAAATATTACAATCAAACTATTGAAATAAATTAAATTACAATATTAATAAATTCATCGTATTTTTGGTAATAAAAATAACCACTAATACTAGTTACCGAAACAGTTCAATTTTTTTTTTTTTGCTAGCAATCAGTATTATTTTTAACAGTATTTATACGATTAATTTATCGTAATTTTTTGAAACAAAACTAATCCATCCGTATTCAGTATACACTAGAATACAAATTAATGCTTAATTTTGATTTATAAACTCATATTTAAGAGAAACTAAACAACAAATAACACGGTTTATCATGAAATATAGGTAGGCATCTGAATTTAACGCTGAATTATGTTTATTTGTAATTAGGAGGATGCTAATTATATCTCAGATGAGCTAATGTAAGTTATGATCTGTGTTTATTTTTTTAATTATAATTTATCAGTATTTTAATCAACTGAAATAGATAAGTAATTAAGATATTTTAGATTTATTTACTATTTATGTACCTATTTTAATATGCAACATAGATTAATTGCGTTTGTCAAGTGTTATTTGAAAATAAAAGCTCCCAATTAATTTTCTAAAACAGTTTATTTTATTATAGTAGATACGTTTTATATGGTGGCATCAAAATGGTTTTAGAGTCATGGATATATTTTTACAGTTTATACATGGTAAATAAAACTACTCAAACTATCAGTAAGAAAGCGAGTATCCTTGGTATTTAAAACAATTTTAACCTCATCAGAAAAACCGCTTCTTAATGACTAGTTATTACTGTAATAAAGTCGACAATTCTTTAATATTATTTAAACCAATAAAAAACTTAAGAAAAAAATACTTCTTTTATACAGGTATATACTTATAACAATGTATGTATTGTAATATACTATACATACATTTGATTTATGTTTAAAAATTCATTCATTCTATACTAAAAAGTAAATTATAGAGATGACAAAATTAAAAAAAGATTAAATAGTTATTAATCCAATATATTTCTTGCTTTGCTCAAAATCTAATAATTGTAATATCTATTTCTATTCAAAAGTTATAGTTAGACAGCTATTTCGTGAACATAGGCGAATGATATTTGCATTGTATCGAATGAAAATTTTGTTAAACATAATATACTTTTTGTATGATATATCTAAGCAATATAAAAATAAAATATAGAATCTATGTAAAATAAAACCATTTTAATCATAAAATAAATTAAAAATATAATACATTTTTTGCAGTGTAAAACGTTAATGTCGAAACGACAAGAAAATATATCGATATAGATAAATAAATTGTATAAGTAATAATAATAATAATAATAATAATAATATAATTATAATTTAATTCTACATAAGCAATAATATATAATAATTATTATATTTTATGAATTTTCAATAAATTTAAATACATTCAACAAGATTTCCACCGTTCATTGACGTATTATCATTGTAATTCCCTTCTAAAAAATAATTACCTATTTGAAATACAACAAATGTATACTTAATTTTATCGTTATTCGGAGTTGACTTTTCAAATTTATTATTTTTTATTTTTGTCAAAACTTTTTGAAAATTATGTAGACACTCTTGTTAAACATATGACGTTGTTATTATTATGACTACAGTTGTCTTTTAATATAATTAGTAATTTGTATATGTTATTTTTGTTCTTAGAGAACTATTAATATACTTAAATTATAAATCATACATTATAAATAAAGATAATTTATGAATACTTAAAAATAAAAAAATAAACAGTAGTCAATTAAGAGCTCTTAAAATATATTTGCCTAAATCGCAATATCAATTAGCTGTTAGAGTGTAGTTTTTATAAAATTTTTTTGCTACAACAGGGTCGTATATATTCTTTATAAATGACAATAATATGGTTATATGATTTAGATTGTTGCTCGGTATTAGAATTATACAAAAATTGCACAGTACTAACAATACTTGATAAGACTATAAAAATCTATAGTTGAGTAAACGTATTGGTGTTTGGCGTGTCCCTCAAATTATACTACTTAATTAGACTCAAAAGTTCTTTGAGTTGGATAATCAAAATTAATCAGATGTTTGTTATTATGATGCATATATTGAGGGCAATAAAACAAAAACTCTGATTCTGAAGTATAGTGAAAAATTCTAAATACATGGTTGCTTTTAAGTTTTAGTAGTAATAACTTTTAGTAGTTTAAAATCAGTTATTAAAAATATTTGTTCTACGTATCTTTATTAAATACAAATACCTGGTTTAAATAAATACACAATACGCTAAAACTATACCAAAAAAACACTTTTAAAAATCAAAAAAGTTATAGTCTTGAAAGTCGGTTTCCGGAATGCTCATCAAGTTGACACCGACGCATTATGCTAAGGCTATGTAAAAGGTATCCAACATTTGATAGGAGTTGTCTAGATTTTGCTTGGGAATTTTCGATAACTTCATAAGAAAACATTGACGACAGCGTCTTGGGCCTCCGTGAGTATATTATATATTCATTACTCCTGGAAGATAATGAAAGATTCGTGAGATCCATAAGTTCGTCAGGTTGGTCTGCCATGGTGGGATTGTAAGCGGTTCTACAATTTATTTTTTCAATTTTTGAAAGTTTAATGTGAATTATTATCATTATTTATTGTTATTGTTATGGAAACCACATTAATATAGCCGGACGCGTGGAACGTGACAATGATTCATGATTTTTCGTACATGCAGCTAACCAGCTAACGTAACCTTTGTCTTAGTTAAAAAAGAATTAATGAAAATATTTACTCACCGTTTTCACCAAATCAGTATTGACTTATTAGTTAATTATAATATTAGGAATATGATAATGTAATACTAAAATAATTGAAAATTTCATTTTACTATCATACAAGAATAGACAGTTAAATGTCTAATATAGTAATTTGAAAAAAACTTGTAAATTATTCTTAGAATAATAGACGTCTACTTCGTTTCTGCTCAGAGTCGTTGTTCGTATGCAACCGTTGAATTGAAATTGAACTGATTAATTTCATTGATAAATTCGACCACGATATAAATTAAAAACTAACTGTACACCAGAGCGAATGTTTCGGTTTTACAAATTTGAAATCGATCACTACTATTGCAATGTCTACCGTAATAAGTCCTACACAATAGGAGATATTGAATTTGTGCAACGTTATTTCACGTGGGCATATTATATTATAATATGTGCTTACTGTTTGTACAAAATCTGGTCGTGATATACATTATTATTATTGTAGGGGCGCATAATTCTGTTTTTGGATATTACATAATAACATCATGGTTTTATATTTTCGAAACTCAGAGCACATTGTACGGTGTTATGTTTGGCGAAAAATACACATACGCATTTATTGTAACGCGCGTTGCATAATATTATGACGCTTAGGGCCGCTGGTATTTGAGTACACAATCGCTAGACTGCACTTGCGTCAACAGTATTATTACAGCGCAAACCGCTATAATGTTATTATATTATAATAGTGATAAAATAATAATCGTTATTGAGTTGGCACATAATATACGGCTTTGTGTGTTCGAGGATCTGCGGTGAACCATAATGAAGTATAAAGATTGTATTATCGCGTCGTGTAGTCTTATCGAGCCTTTTCTGACGGGAAAAATGTTACGAAAGTCTCGATTAGTTTTTATTCTCATTTGTGTATGATATATTATAATCGCCGTGTCTGGAATTTAGGTCCTATTTTTGGTTCTAGGTAATGTTGGTTTCGGTTCTTATAATGTTACAGGAAAAAAATATTTCGGTTGTAGGAGTTAATAACTTTGGTTTTTAATGTGTAAATCAGAAGACGTTGTGAAAATAAACAAATGAAAGCTAAATATAAGTGTATTTATATAGTTGTTATAGAAGCACAAGAGAAATCGAATTAAAAAAAGATTTTAATTAAATAAAATCTAATTTAATTTCAAAAAACTAAAGATAAAAGTATAAAAATAATATTTGAATTTATAAATACTGATAGAATCAGAGATATACATAATATTGGTGTTGAATCTTAATTTCAAGAGATATTTTATAGATTATCAGATATTTAATTTTAGGATTAAATTTATAGCGTTTTATTATATTATTTGGAAAAAAACCATACATTATTAAATGTTTTATGTAAAATACACGCAATAGAATATTGTGCATCGTTGATAAAATAGTAATAACAGACTTAAAATTAAATTTTCAACTATGATAAGATTAAGTTAGATTGTAAGTAATTATAATAACACTTTAACTACTATAGGTCGGGAAAATGACATTGCGCTTTATACACTTTATAAGAATTGAACGTTAAGTTTACTATCATAATTTTCACTGTGAGAATTAAAAAAATCATTTATTCAAACAATTAAAATATTAGTTGAAAACACTGAACATGTCGTGTAATTAATTTTGGCTTTATTGTTAGATGTAAAATGTGTATTATATTATATTTTATAATCAAATTAAATCTTAATAACTAAAAATAATATAAGCGAAGTTGAAGTTTATTTAAAAATTAAGTCCGGGACTACCTATTTACTAAAAAATGAGATTCCTTATTTCTTAGCTATTCATTTTCGTCTCCTAAAAAAAGAAATCTACCTACTTGTCATTTTTTTTCACATATTTATTATCTTGTAACTTTGATAAATAACTTTGCTTGATAATTAATTAAGGCAAACGTGGGAATACTTCGTTAAAAGTGTTTGTAAACACTTTTTTAAATTAACCACTAAAATGTTTCTAAAATAAAATGTTAATAATAACTTCTGAAAAATTATTTTCAAAACAAAATAAAAGTTGCTTTAAATATTAGACTTATATGTCACATCTGCGTATTTGTAAATATTAACATCTAATATTTATTTTCCTTAAACCAAGTATATATTATTTTATAGTTAGTTAAAAAATTAAATTATGGGTATACTTTTCTTTTTATTAAATGCTGACTATTTTGTTTGTATTATTTTAACTAATTTATTTGTTCTACGAATAAATAATAAAATAATATGAAATAATACAAATTTAATTTTTGTGTTTTTTTAAAAGTTTATTGTAACACAATAGCATTAGTTTAAAAATAACGATGATCTCAATATTGTATTAGATTCTGAGAGGGGCGATAAATGTATTTATCTTATAGTGATATGATGTGTGTGCGTTATCTTTTTTTTTATGTGTCATCACCTTTTAGAACAATAAAAATGCTTCAATTTTAAACTTCAGCATATATTATCTAGTAAGAATGTAAATCTTGTTGGTACTTGTACCTGGTTGGGCTTAAAAGTAAAAACTCGCTGTATTTTTAAAAATAAAAATAAAAACTGAAATTTTTACGCAAAACCAGTTTTTGACAAAATGATTTTATTTTTTGGTGTTACTCAAAAACGAATAACTGAGCATACCTCACTAAATTCACTTGACGAAAATTTCCGAAATATTTAGATTAGTTTTAAGCTATTTATACCACAAATACTTATTTACGCTGTTAATTAGTTTATTGATTTATAAGTTATAGCTTATAATATTGTTGATAACTATAATATCATACCTATCATAACAATTATACAATAACATATAATTATTAGCTTGTACATTAGAGTAAACTACTCAATACCTAATATATATTGGAAAGCAGAGCGGTATATTCACTTGACAACCTTTTTTTTTTAATTTTAAAATATTATAATTCTAAATTATTGTTTATATATAAAACAATATTTTTTACCAAAATATGAAAATTATTAGAACATTTTCAAATTAATAAGATACAATCAGCTCTTAATCAAACAATGGAAGAATATTTTAAAAATTTTTCTTTTTGGTTATTGGAAAAAAAATGGGTAAGACTAAAATTAGTGATGGAAAAGTGTACATACCTACAATTTTTTATGTAAAAAAATCGAATCAATGAAATGTATATAAAATTGATATTATTGATATTATTTTTTTAAAATAAAATTTAATAAGAATTCCAGTCAGTTTCGGGTTTCTATTAAGGTATGATTATAACGTATACATTTTCCAAGAAGAACCAACCTTGGTATTGAAATTTATAGTTTAGGATAATAATAATTGAACGAGATAACGAAGTATTGTGTAGATTGGTGTACATAAGTACCTAATACGAAACTACTATTAGCTTATAAAATATTGTTTTAAAGAGGCCAGCACACAATATATTTTACTTTTCATTCACTTAACTCTATCTTAAATTACCTATGGATTTTTACCATCTATAGTGCACAGCACAGTTATATAATTCTATATATTGGTGACAGAACGACATTAATATACTACTATGTACAATTATACGATCGAACGATTGGTAGTTTAGGAAAGTAGTATATAGTAAATATAATATAAGTATTATGTAGCTTATATAATAACAATACTAATAATATATATATTATTAAAGTTTATATTGAGGATAAGGGGCTGGGTACAGAAATAACTGAATGTGTGCACTCGAAGGGGTAATTCAAATAAGGATAATAACATTGGTCGATGTTTAAATGGCCAATACAATGGTGCGTAATACCCAACAGAAAATTAATTAATAAAAGCAAAGCAATTTAAATATTATTTAAATCTATGTTTTACATTTTTATTAATTGATATAATATAATATAATATAATATAATAATATAAATGAAATTTTAATTTTGTTGGAACATTCTAACTCGATACTATAAGATTATATCTTCTATAAGATATGATAGCTAATGCAAAAACAAAGACCAAAATAAAAAGAGATTTTATATTTTTAAATGAACAACTTATAATATTATAGTAAAATATAACTGATTGCTCTTAGTAGACATTTTAGTTGACCTATGTGAAGTGAGTGAATATTAAATAAAATCGAATCTTTTCTTCTAATTTTTTTTTTTAATGATTGATTATTATATACTATAATTTAATTGAAGATGTTATTACAATTCAAATAATAATTCCAAAAATATGAAATAATTAAAATAATAATAACAAATTCTTTAATTATCATTTAAAATTAATTGCCTAATTATTATTTAATTGGCCTTTTTAGATATAATTGTACTGAGTACAAGTAATCTTAACTTCAACTGAAATTAATTTTAAATTAAGTCGTTAAACTTAACCATAAATTATAATCTGTTTCTGAATTTCCAATTCCCTACATTTATTTTCCCTTTTATTTTTTTATCGTTATGGCTGATTTTTTTTAATTACAATTTTTGGATTTAAACTTCCGAAAATAATTGTTATACTTAAATAGTGTATTCATAAAAGTCATACTAAATCAATAACCATTATATTATTGTATTTTGTAAACCACAGACATTTTTGTATAACATACTTATCAAGAAATATTTGTTGTAAGAACAATAAAAGTGGTAAGAGATAAACAGTGATAATTAATAGGAAATCTTAACTGAAAAACTTCACTTTAACCTATTATTGATAATTTATTAAAAAAAATATATTTAAAACAATTATAAAAAAAAATGGCTATTGAGTAACAAAAACTATTAATCAATCTTTTTAAAATTATTGTCTATCTCTTGATAATTGATAAAATTATAATAATTACTATCTACAACATTTTAAAGGACAATAATTGATGTAAAAATGTAATTATAGTAGGTACTCAAAGACGTACTCACGCAATGTATTATTAAACCTTGTAAATAGGTAAACATGTTTTCATAAATCCAATTAGATATTTCAAATAGTAAAAAAAAAAAAAAAACAGAATCATAGTTTTTGTATAGTATTATAATTAAATAGATGATTAAAATATTTGATTTTTATTGAGTAGGTATATAAAAGCAACAGTTTAAGTTACATTATTTCACACAATCGTTTATACATGTTGAAATATTTATATAATCTATTCAATTGTTTGAAATAACTATTTTTATTCATTAAAATAATGAATTATTAATCATTTATTATTTATTATATAATATGAAGACGTTTTATATTTTCGTTCGATTAAAGTAGGTATAACTACTTATATTTATACATACTTCATAAAAATTTCTATTTTTTGATAGCTGTTTCAATATGTCAGGACTTTTATATTTAATAATAACCGTGTAACTAATTAATATTAAAATAAAAATATCAATTGTAAAGTTGTCGTTAATTAAGTTACTTTCACAAAAGTACAAATAAGATAATAATTAAATTAATGTTAAATTAATTCTGCTATATTAATAGTACATGTTTGTTCAAGAGGAATTTTGTGAAGTAATGCGGAAGTGGTCTACTTTCGATTATACGATTCAGAGTACAAAAAAAAGGGTGACCCTTAAATCAACACTTCCTACTGTAATCAAATTTGACGCTTAACGGTTATTTATTATTGAACCTTAGTAAAATAAAATAAATTATACAATATTAAAAAATAAATAGCAAATGTTTGAAAAAAATCCCATTCAAATAATTAGACTACTGCATTGTGAATTATTGTGAATTAGTTACCTAATAGGGAAAAAGAGTGATAATTTAGTATCAACTAATGATGTTACCAATTATAGAATGTAATTAATTGAAACACTATAAGTAGTCAAATTTTATAGATCGGTCATTTGTATTAGTAATGTTATAGTTGTATAATATTTACTGTATATATGTATTAAATTTATTTAGTCGAATTTGTGTTATTTTAAAAATTAACATTTTTGAATTTTAAATTAGTTATTTAAAAGGTAAATTCCTGGAAAAATAATTAAGAAAGTACAGTAGTACAGTAAGTATTGATTTCCTAACTTGGTCGTTGAGTTGTATTCAACTATAACTACAATGTGTTCGATTTGAATTTAAAGATTTTGAAGATAAAAAATGCACACTAAAAATAATTCTAAGTGAAGCACAGCCTGTTAGATTTAATTTTTAAAAATATTTTATTATACATTTTATATTACTATTAAAACATTATTTTTTTCATAGTGATATAGTAGGATAAATTAATGTTTGTTAATAAAAATTGCATATAATAAATATTACACAGTAATTATTTTATCTCATAAAATGTTACAATTATTTTTTATTAACTTGAAAGTATACCCAGACGTAATGTAGAACGTTGAGAATATATTCATGGTATAAATATAACTTAAAATGAATACCTACGTAATATGATTTTAAAAATAATTGTTAATCGTAAATAATAATATACGTAATAATGGAAAGATTCAATGTCTTATGAATATAATTCTTGAATAACCACAAAACCGCCAAATTCATTATTTTTGTTTAAATATCAAATATTATCGAAGTTTGAAATTTTTTAATTTTTAATGTACAGTAAGTAAAAAAATAAGGGAGTAACTTTAAACAACATTTTCAAGATATAAAATAGATAGAAAATATTATAAGTTTTACTATAAAATAAACACTTATAATAAAAATTACTGACCAAGTATATTGAATATAATTAATTTATATAGATGGTAAATGTTTAAAATTATAATTATAATTATATTAAAATTGAGTATAGTTTCAAAAATTTTTTTTTACGAGGGTTTGTAATTTAAATTTGCTAAACTCGTATATTCATTTTTTTTCAATATTTCATATATTAAATAACGAATTCTTAACAAAAAATATTAGTTTTTTTTAATATAACTCAACAGTTTTGAGTATAAATACTTGAAAATTTTCATTGGTACTTAAAATATATTTTTCTCTACTCAATGAAGTGTTCAAAATACTTAGACTATTATTAATAGTGTCTTTTATTTTAGTATTTTATATTGATAAAAATATAAAGTTTGGTAAACGGGATTTAAAAATGACTTAACATTAGATATTAGTGAGTTATTCTTTAAACACATATTTTTATTATAAGTGTTTAGAATTAAAATTTTAATAATTCATCAAAATCATGAAACTTAACAAATTATTTTGTAATTAAAATTAATAATATTTTCTATTTTTGTGGCTAACGTTCGATATAATATTATAATTAATACATGATTCCTTCAAAAGAACAATTTTGTTTTTTATACATACATATGAAGTTTAATTTTTAGCTTAATCGGATATTTAAATAAAGTTACGTTTTTAGTTATTTTCGATGTAATAAAAAAAAAAAAAAAACATACATAATTGTAAAATCAATACATTCATCACTCCGTTCAGAATCTAAAATAAGTAATAATAACATTAACTTGAAATGTTGACGTATATTATTATTATATTTTAGTAGGCACCTATGAAATGAGATTTTCAAAATATTTAGATCGATTTTATTATATTGGCAGTTTATACATAAATAATATACTTAGCAATGTTTTTGGCTGACAGATTGCCTCCGTTCAGATTGTTTAAATTGTTCTAAATAATAACGTAATACCTATCCACGCAAAGAATCTTTAATTTAAACATTTCGACGACAAATACAAAGTCGTCGAATCATCATTATTATTTGTATTTATTATAAAAATGAATATATTTTATCGACGCGACCAAGCATTAAGCAATGTGCCGTGAAACGACTAAAATAATTCGGCTGCGGAATTACAGTGAATTGAGGTGTATTCAGTGACGTAAAATATTAAATAATATTTTCTCATTTATTTTGAAAGACTTTCCACTTGAAAACAATGTCATCCAATACCAATCGTACTAAAATTAGTGCGGTAAAATATTTTATTTAAAGGTACTCGTGACTAATGGGTGAAAATAGAGGATTTACTTGGAGTCGGATCGGCGCCGAGCTGAACCTAAAATCGCGGATCACTTGTTTCCGGAAACCGGATTCGGCGGACGTGCACGACGGACACTGGCAGTTGTTCCTGAGCCAAGTGTGAGGGTATCGGCTTCGACCGCCACAGCCGTCGTCCAGCTGAATTTCATGCCGTCTGTCATCGCCGAACGTGTCGGTCGCGGACCACCGTCGGACACCGCTGCCGTTCATGTCTGCCGCTGGATATCCGCTCGGCGGCTGTGATCGGGGTGTGTACGCGCGGTACGTTTTTCGCGGGCTAAACGGCAAAAGTCGACGATCGAAAATCACTCGCGATCTGCGGCTGAAAACGGCGACCGTTAATAATATTGTTAAGCGAATTTTTCGTTTTTACGAGCAAGAGAAAAACAAAAAAAGTTCATCGGACGATGCGACAGATAGGACGCGCGACTGCGTGTACCGACTACACTGTCGCGGACGGAACCGGACACGCCGTTCGAGTTCGTATGTTATCCGTCGGATACCGCGGGCCTCGTCGTGTGCGACGGGAGTGGGGCCAACCGATCCGGTTGATGTTTATGTTAATATGTCGTGGCGGAGCGACGGTGACGAATTCCCAATTATCATAATTGGTTACTACTTATGAGACAACGACGGCGTACCTTTAATGGGCGATTGAAGGGTCAGTTTGGGTATCGATTCGGGTCCCTTATCTACAGTGTTTGCGCTTTGAGACGGTATATATACCCATATACGGTTAGTTTAATTATATAATCTATATTATATTCGGTGCATACTAATTGAGTACTTACCGGCATAAGAGTAAAATACATTAATATATTGAGTATTATAGTACTATATACCTGTATGTATTATAGAGGATATAATATTGGTTGGTTGTAGCTTATAGATTGAAAAACGACCGTACCAATTTTGATGATAATCTTCAGAAATACCGGAAAAGTTGAAAAAGTAGTTAAAATCACGTCTAGTAGATGGTTATAAACATTTTTTTTTTTTTTAATATACTTTTGTTGGTTATACAAAAACTACTAGGTATACTAAGAATAATATTGTAACAAGTGAGGTTAATTAAAATTGTTAATTTTCGCAGACGAAGGTACACCTAAAACGATTAGATCATGAAGTTTTAATAATTGAATCGAAATACGCATTGTATCCAATCCACCACAGATTATTTTTCAACAAAATGAGGTAGTCTGTCACGAAAATTAGCTGAGGTACACTAAAACCATAATTCAGCAAGCGCCTTATTTTATAATTGTACATTTTTTCCCTGACGAAGTCAGTTGATACAGCAAGTATTTTATATTGTGTGAGGAATATATTTAATAATACCTATATATTATAGGTACACTGTGGTACGATAATATAATATTATGTAAATATTGTCATCGGATATAGCGCATATTATGCATGCGGGTTGTTATATTATACTAAGCGTGTTCGTTCAAAACAAGGTCACATTACAGCGTTATATATTAATATATTACTATAATATTGATATTATTATCTACAATCTACGATGTATCTATTTGTGTGAGACGGGCTTCAGGAAAGTAACATTTCTCAACCTCCTTAAACATGCAAATATACAACTATTCCTGGATATACTTGAATTAGTCAAATAATTGAGTACTTACCTAGTACCTAGTGTAATCATATATTTTTTTTCACATTTGAACAGTTTTATATGATTAAACATAAATTGAATAAAATGCGTTGCCGATTTTTATATAATAGAAAATGTTTATTATAAATAAAAAAAGTTATAATTGCATAATAAATGCTTTAAATTAATGACCAGATGTGGATCCGTTAGGCAGTGGTGTATAATATGATGTCTACAACTGTTTTTTACTGTCATACTGCAGTGTATGTGGAGAAGATTTCCGGTGACACGTTGGCCCCAACGACTTTGTATTGTTATAACAAGTGTGACATGTTCTATGCACAAAGATAAGCCGTATATGCCTCCCAGACCGAACAATTTGTTACAAATGAACTTGTTAACAGTATATTGATTTGTTAATCAAAAATTGAACGATTAAAAATATATTGAGCATTTTTATTATATTTTCGATTACACAATTTGCCCATTAAAATCGCGTATAAAAATAGACCTAATAAAAGTTATGATTAAAATTTAAACCGTACATTAGGAAGTAGAAAATGACTGATTGCTATGCAATATATTATTACACCTTGCATGTACGTAGGTATTGTTAAAAATTGTTTTATTTTTTTTAGAAACATGAGAAAGTAGTTTGAAAAAAAATGCTGATATTGAAGTATATAGTGAGTTACTACCAATTTAGGTAGTTTTTATGATGTATAATAATAATACTAAATATAATTACACTTTAAAAGCGAGATTCATCTAAAAACGTGCGCTACTTGTTATATAATGATAATAATCTATCCTTTGGTGCCTTTTTATTGATTTTTTACCAATATAAAAAAAAAAAAAAAACGCTTGAAAATTGGAGCTAATGACCTATATTTAAAGCACATTCAACACGGCTCTTTCAAAAAGTTTTGGTCTGTCGACATGACGGTAAAGACTATATATAAATATATATTAATCTATATAGACTATAAATCTAGGAATCGTGTATAAATTAAACACGGTAAAAGTAAATTTACAATTTAACACAATATAATACATTAATACTTATAGGTACTACATACAATTTATAATAAGTAGAGAAAATATAATGATATGACTAAAAACGAAACTTGATATAAAATTTTCTTCTTTGTTTCATGAGTTTTGTATAATATGATGAAATATGTACCTATTGTACTTACTATACTTACTATAGTTACTTGTCAAATTTATATGACACTATATTATTTAAGCATTAACCCATTCAATATTGAGAATTGTATGTGCAATTAATGGAAGAATTTTTTCATAGGTACCTAGTTAAAATTGTTACGAGTTCCTCATAATAAAAATTAAAAAAAAAAATTCTGGACTTGTTTTTTCGTAGATTTTATTGACAAAAATAAGAATATTAAAAAGCATTAATGATAGGACAAAACACAAGTTTTTATTTTACAATAAGTAAGTTTCAACCTAATCTATTTGTTATGTAGGTACCTATTAAGTACAATCGTGATTAATATGTGATAAGTGAGGTTTGGATTTTATTGCAAATATATGATTTTATTGAATACAGATTTTTTAATTTTGATTAAAATGAGCACTTGTCATGTTCTAACAAATGTATACGTGTTTAAATATTTCAACGTATTCTGAAGTAAATGCACTTAAATATTTTATAAATTAATACGTATTTTGTGTTTTTATATTTACCTATTTTTAAATATTAAATTGATAGTTATCATTATTCTGCGGGAAATATGTTTAATACACCGTTAACCTTAACTCAATTAATGATAACTATCAATTTAATATTGGTATGTTAAATAAAAAAAATAAGTAAACGATTTATTATTTCTGTTATACAATACAATAATACTCTAGTTACTAGTCGGTTTAATTAATTTGTTTATTTCTCCATTCAGTACTTTTATATTTCATTGTGATAAAATATATTGTAAAAACGAATACTACTATGTCATAACAAAATTTTGTATTTTGTGTTTTGTAATACATATTGTTTGATATAAATAACAACAAGAATATTTTGACTTTGTTATTACATAATAATCAGTGCTATAATGATAAGTATATAATACACGTGCTTCAATAATATTATCAATAGCCTTAAGCACGGAAGTATCAAACTTGCTTACATATGTGGCTCCGTTGCCGGAGGCGGAATTCTCGCGAATTTGTCATTTATGATACTACACCGCTCCGAAATTGTTATTTATAATGATGTGGGAAATTATTGTCTGTAAACCCTATACCTACCATGTATCATTACTGAAATCGATATCGCATTCCAGTACCGCGTGCCAACGATATAATATGGAAAATAATATTATAATGTAATCATCGACCAAAACACAAAATTTCCGGGATGAATGTCACACGTGTTGTTCCAACGCTCGGATCTTTTGTAGAATATTATATTACTTACACGACAGCGAGGTATTATAACCTTTTGCCACAGTCTCCGCATCGTTTTTGCGAGACGCCAGTCGCGTAGGTCTCGGGCGAGGGATGATATTTTGTTAGGCCTCCTCCTCTCACGTCTCCCCCCACTCCCCTTCTATATTTTATCCTCAATTATGCGTCGTGTACCTATAATAATAAATATCACTATTATCGTTATTGTCGTCTACACGATATCATATAGGTATATATATATATTATACACCGTTTTACCGGGGTCGGTCTCCGCTCGTACGAGATAAACACTTAACGACTTAATGCTCCCTCTGTGGCCTAACGGCCGAGAAGACTGATTACCCGTAGCATAGTACCTATGTCTGTGCAATATAAATTATATGCCTTACGCTAGTGGTTTCAGCTGCATTCCGGTAACGAAGACGCACTATACGTTATTTTGTCGACCAAAAATCTTTCTGAAGGTAGTGCGTAGCTATATGTCATCGCCGAGTTTAGAATTTTACCAACGTTATCTAGCTACTTATAATATTATTGGTACCTATGCGTGAAAACGACTTTTATTCGTTTTAATTTCCATATATATATATATATATACTCGTATATGCCATACAACGGCAAGTATTGTTGTACAAATGTGTAGTATTATTATTATTATACATACGTAATATACGATAAAGGTACGAGAGAAAAAAAATTAACGTCTCGATTTTAATCATTTACGTTGTATAATTTATTCAAAGCGCATTCAGTGTTTAAACTCCACGGAACTTGTTTTTTTGCTCTGTTCTACATACTCACCGAGCATAGTTTTGCACGCGTGTTGTGTATGCATATTGTATACTAATAGGAATAATAATGAAAAAAAAAACAACGCGTAAGCAAAATATTCGATTTGACATTGTTCTAAAATATATTATGCAAGTGTTTTTGATGAATTTTGAAATGGAATATTATTTAAATGTGGTTTTAAGAACCTTATAAAATATGTAATGTTTTAACGTGTCAAATACATACTTACCTGAGTGTGACATATTCGAAACATTTCAGATTTACTAATCACACAAGGAATAATAATTGTTTTTTTCTTTAACTCGTAATTCCGATTTTTATACGACTACATTTGAAGTATATTTATTGATATAAAATTAAATACGCTTATAGATTTGAAGTACTTTAACGACTGTGTTATAAAGTAAAAAAGTGATAGTTTAAAAAAAAATAACACACACATTATGTATGAATGTCATAACTAAGAAGCATCGTTGAACTCTTTTCAACTGCAATAAATATTTACCAATTATATGTAGCAAACTTATAGTACAGATATACTTAAACTTGAAGGGAAGTATTTTTAGTAAATAAGTTAGTAGGTACATATTTAATATTTGCCAAGGGGAGAAAAATCAAGACTCTTTTGAGGAATACGCAATTGGTTTTGGCTTAAATTTCTTTCACCGATTTTTATTCATAAATAATGGTATTTATTTTTCTTAAGTTAATGACATTAAGTAAAATTTATTAGCTATTAAATATTAATTCACAGTTGTACAAAGTCAAAATATGATAAATTGTATACTTTATTAGAAACGTCAATAAATCTAATATAATATTGTAGTTAATTAACATGTCTGAAAAGTTTGTTATGCACTGTCTTATGTTGTTATGATAATATATTTCCATAAATTTAGCTACGTACATAATACAAACATATTGTTAGAATTATAAATATTTTGGTATTGTATATGCATAAATTTAATTTGTAGATACTCGTATTCTCATTCAGATTACTTTATTAATGATAAATAATTACCAAAGAAATACTCAAATTGATATTTATTTTGACGCTTGACATTCCTTTATAATATTTGTTTGTCATATAATGCTATTTAATTACATATAATAATTTTGTATGGAGTACGCTTTGCAGTCTGCAGTGAAGAGGAAACGTGTAAAAAGCTCCTTGTGTAGGAACGACTACGTAGCTGATTCAGCAAATAAGTCTGTGCATTATTTTATCTACCTATATACAGTGTCATGTCATTATATTATGTGTCATATTATTAACGAACGTTGTACCAGACAAAAAATGCATCGCTCATAATACCAATACAGCTTTACCTCGACAACTTCAAAAAATTGTATACCTATTTTAAGGAGTATGATATAATATTATTATATATTATGATTTATGACAATAATCTTAAAACGAAATCCACAGAAACTGCCAAGTTATATACAAACACGAAGACCCATACCGTTGAAGATGATTTAAATATGATTTGAATAAAAACGCAAACGTGAAAAAAAAACGCGTATGAGAATATTACGAACACTACTGTCATGCAGCCAATCGTTGGAGCTGGTTCACCGGCAGTTGCCGAAATCGACCTGCACCATATAATATGTTAAATAGTAGGGTCAAGGGTAGGTATAAATTATGTACGTATATATTATATTGTATACCTACTGCAGTTACATGATATGATAATCACATAATATGAGCGATGGTTTCATGGAAATGTCAAAAAATAATGTCAATATTTTTTATTTTTTTTATTTATTATAACTTTTATTCGTCCACTGACTAGAGATTTCTACTAAGATACCTACACGAAAATATAAACAGTGTTTTTTTTTTTTTCATTAAATTACATTCAGTCACGACCACAGGCGAGTGTCGTTTATCGATTGCGATATGCGTCGTTCGTCGAGTGACTATTTGGCATGACGTTAAAACAAAGTATGTGTGTGCTAATAGTACCTATTGACAGTAATATTGTTGTAATAGTTATAGTAAGAGTAGTATATCATATACATATTTAACCCATACATATATATATAGAATATAGATAGATAAAAGCCAGTGGGATACAAATTAGATTATAGTTATATTGAGAATTTAACAGAATGGGAATTCAGTTTTTCCGTCTCAGTAACTACGGACAACTATAAGCATGAGAAAAGGACCGAGACATCTTTAAATTTGTGCCGACGAAATGACAACGAGTAAAAATCGCCACCGCCGTCATATTATATTCATCCACCAAGGTATCCGTGAATAATTTACACAATATAAACCTATACAGAGAGCGTTGTGAAAATGGTCGAGTTCCACGCGCCCGTCCGTCACGCAGTACAGCTCATTATTATGCAAACGATCTACGAAAGATATTGTGATTAACCACTTGTTCGTAATGAAATTATCCAAAGACGAACGGACACGGCTAACCGACTTGTTTCCAGACAATTTGTGTGCGCCTATTATTATGGCGACGTTGTTTGCACCGGCGGCACCCGTATAAATAGTAAGTGGCGTTCGCCCCGTTATTCGTGTCTGTCCGTTTGTTCGAATTTATTAATAATTGTACTATACAATATTATGAAATGTGTAGATATTGTTATTACGTGAGCTAGTGTCGTATATAATACAACGCAGTTACAGGGGAGTAAATTTACATAATATACAACGTAATTAGAGAAGAAAGGTACAATAATATTAAATATAATATTTTATGGGATAGGCCTGGTATAATACTCATTAGTACACATCACAGAATCATATAAGTCGACCACGATATGAGTCGTACCTAACTCATTATTTTCAACACGTTATAAAATATTTGTATGTATGAAGATAATGCAACGCGTCATGTGTCGGGAACTACGCAGTAGTTCTAATCAGACAAATGCAGTTATGCGTAATTTTAATCTAAAGGATTAAGATGTGAGTCATATTATATCGTGAACCATAAAATAGTAGGATCGTCGCACGTACGAGTGAACCCGAGGATGTGTAAACCGTGGGAATACACACGCATCGCTTGACCAGAAGGGATATGATCAGAATAGTGGGAAAAGGACCTACATATAGGAGACCCCGAGATATGCCTATTTTCAGATGCGACTTACCAGAGTTAGAGCGAGTACTTTCACGCCAATCTAGATCGAAATTGTATTTTTTTAGTCTCGTAATATTTTGAATAAAAAACACTTTTAAATAATCTTAAACTTAATTTATTTATACCGCAAGCTATTAAACTCCATACACGATTGCTCATACGCATACTGCTAATATATATATAGTTATAATAAATTGAAAACAATTTAACAGTTAAGTTTTAACGTTTAGTAATATAAATTATACTATTTTGAGATGCATATTATATAAGATATGAAACCGAGTAAATTAAGTTAATTATTTAAAACCATATATAATATAGATTTATAAAATAATTATTTGATGCCGACTTGATAACGCAGATTTTATAGTTTAAATTAATTAATTTGACAGCACAATGCGTCAATAAACAGATTAGGTTTTTAATTGGTTATAATAAAATTAATTTTAAGTTAAGAAAAAAAATGAATAGTGTCAAGACCAGTGGTTGCCAACCTTTTCTATTATACGTACTTTTGGAGAAGTTTACCTATTTTATCTAGTTTTTTCATACTGATCGGTCGGAGAAGTATGATTTGTTAAAATTCATAAAGGTGTAAATGTTGTAAATGATCTTGAACAAATTTTATAAGCCAAAATATTTTGATTCTTAATCAAAGTTACTTTTAGTTTTATTTGTATATTTATTTTTTTGTTCACCAGTGTTTGCTTGTCTTTGAATTATATTTTATATGCGTGGCTTATTGAAAATTCTTAGTACCAAATGTTATATCTATCAACGTCTTAATTTTAAAAATTCACCTTCATTCCACTATTGTTATATACCCGACGACATTGCTTATCATTACTTTAATACGTCTAATGTAGAGAAATAGTTGCCAATTGCCAAATTATCATTATTATTTAACCAGCGTTAAGTGGTAAATGGTTTGTTCAAAGTCGAATAAAATGTCACAGCGACGGAGTTCATTAAAAACGAGTCCTAGGCGCAAAGAGAATGTTTATGATAATTAATGACGATATGCATTATACATTATGCCCTCAAAGATCTCATAACATAATTATAATATTATTTGCATTGTACTATTGATGTATGCCCGGAAACGAGATTAAAACTTCAACGTTTCTTTTGCTACGTAAATATTTAATGTAGTGAAACTCTTTAAGTATTAAGTATTAACGAATAACATTTCACCAGAAGTAAAACAACATTTTAAACGTTTTATTTTTTAATTTTCATAATTATACACTACTGTGGTATAAAGGAGATTTTGGTACATATACAGTATTACATTATTTTATGTCGGGATGTATACTTTTTGTGAATTGTAAATATTCTACAACTTGAATATAGTTTTCATTTTTGCAAACGTATTTTGATAATCTTCGTACTTTTTACTAACTTATAGGTATTATAATATAATAATTATTTATTTTACAGCATTAAAAGTATCCATAACTAGGACATCTCTAAAAAATTTAACTTAAATTCACCATATTTTTGTTTTTTTTTTATCTATGTTTGTATGGAGGTACTTAATTGAAGTGTAGCAAAAAATACGAAGATCCAATTTTTTATGCTTACTTAGATAATTGACATATTCAATACATTTATTTTTTGTAAAATTTAACATAAAAATGGTACATTTAATACGAATAATAGTTACAATTTTATTTATTAAATTTTTTGTATGAACTTAATAATAATAATAATAATAATATTAATAACAAGAAATTGGTAATTGGTTTATTATTTGTAAAGTATATTTTATAATATTTTTATCATTATTTAGATTAAATTAATAAGTAAGTGTTTTCCATCTTTGCAGTGGCATATAAATTTATAACATTTTATTACTCAAGTCCTAAAAATTAAACGGTCTGGAAAAGCTATTTATAAAAACATGGCAGTGATTCACATTAGCTTTTCCAAAAATACCTGGAATTTTGATATAGGTTATAAAAGTCATTTCTAAGAAAATTCTCTGAGATTATAGTGCATTTTACACAATTTTAACAAAATCTTTTGTAATTATTGTTTTAGTGAAAAGATGTATAGGTTTACGGTATTATTTACGTATATTTTATTTACTTAAGTAGTTATAATACTTTTTATGAATAACATGCATCATAACGTATATTTTAATAATTAATTATAGTAACTATATGTGTATAAAGAACGGAAAGTGAGCTATTTCAGTAAAGAACTACATTTCACCCAAAACTGATAATGTCTTCCAGCTCGAAGCATACATTATATATTTTTTTTTATCTTGCCTTCACCACCGCCTCCACTGACACAATCTTTAACTATATGACTAGGCCTAACCAATAATTAAATTGCTTTTCGCTAAACGGTTTCAAACAACAAAACATAAGTTACCCATATAACAGCTAATATTTGATACAAGTATTATACATAATTTAATGATACATTACTGTATCCGAATTCAATTTTAAGCTAAAAAGCATTTGTTGTGGATTGAAAAAGATAATTCTTCAACCCTTTAAACATAAACGGCACAGCAAATTAATGGTTTAGGTGTGACAAAAAATGTATCTGCGGTATTTAAAGTAAATAAATAAATTATTTTGAACATAATTTTTCACTTAATCTAATAATAAAAAAAAAAACTACTTAATACTTATTCAGTTTAAACTTATTTTAAAGTTTTTTGAGTAGTTTCATTTAGTTCTTTCTATCAAACGAAAATAAATATTATCGATAATAATTGTTCATTTAGAATGTTCAGTATATTTAAAAGTGAACTATTTGTTCCGTGAAATATATAATAAACAGAAATAAATCATTTGAAAATAACAGTTTTACTTACACACGTGTATTCCGTTAAAAAAAAAAATGATTTTGATTTTGCGGTAGTATTAGATGAATAACCAGTAGTGCATACATATTAGGTATGTCGAGTACAATGTAATTGTTCGTTCAAGTATAAAATTTAACGCGTGGTAAATCAGTCGTGAGCTACAAATCTTTCCTCACATAAAACATATTTATTTATAATGTTTCCATATATTTAAATATTATATAAATTTTAGATAAGCAAAATTTATTATTTAAAAAAATTGTATATCTATAATATTATAAGTTAGTGTTAGGATTGTGCTTATAATACCTAACTATTAAAATGTAAGATTGTGGGTTAGTGAGGAATTTACATCGCATTGGTAATACCAAAAACATGAACTTTTTACGCTATTTACATTTTATAGAAGTGATGTATTTAAGTTTTTTACTCCGACGTCACTTCAGTTGCCTTAGGGGATGAGTGAGTATATTTTCACTTTACACAATATTAAACTTCTTGAATAATTGAATAAAATAACAAAAGATGTGAACATGTAGAAACAATTATCTTTATAAATGTTTATTATTAAGAATACCTATCTAATTTAAAATTTTATTTCTAAAATTAAATAATGTTATGAATTTGTTTTAAATGTTTACCCAAGTATTTTAGTTTTTATAAAATAAAATAAATATTTTTAATTGAATGATATAGATAAAACAGTTATCTTAATGTTTATTTTGTATATAATTTTGTACCTAACATTAAATTATTTTGATATTATAAAATTTATCAAATCGTTATTTAAACTGAAATTTAACCTAAAAACTGGTGTATATAATATACTCATATAATACTTACAATATCAGTTAGACAAAATTAGTTAATTTATATAGTTTACAGTTGAAAAAATAACTTATTTGGTATGAAACTATAAAATACATTGGAAGTGTGTATGTGTTTCAAAAAAAATTGTGGTCATTTTTATATGATACTTTTATGAATAAATAATTTGTTGTTTTAAAATTATTATAAAAATTCATTAAAATTTTTTCTGTAAAATAACTCTTTGTACATAACAATTATGAATCAATCAAATATTTTGATTAGTTTTTAAAGGGTTATTTATTAGGATAAATAGAATGGTAATGATATATATATATAATATATATTATATATCATATTTAATTATATATAATGTTTATCGAACGACATTTAAGTATGATATTATATATATATATGTCATATTTAATTATTTATAATACTTATCGAATGACATTTAAATTTAAAGATTATATTATACATATTATTCAGATAACATTTATTATAATTATTGTATATACATTACATCAATTAAAATAATAATTTTAATTAATAATCTTTAGAATTAAGATAATAAATGTTACATTAGATACAATTATACATACACACACAAACACACACACACACACACCACACAACATTAGATATAAGGAGCCCAATTTTCAATCACGGGGCATTTGCGTTATTATTGTCTTCTTATACAGACGGCCAAAGGCGAGTTTAAAAGACTACGCAGATCGTCTGGGCAGTAAGATATAGTTAAATAGTTATAAATGTTTGTAATAATAATTAAAAATATATATATTTATGTGTATCAAAAAGTAAAATACAATTAACAAGTAGTGGTTCAAAGAAAAAGATTTTTTTACTCTAAAATATAAATAGATCACCTCATTTCACTTATCGGACACTAACCACGGTTTCAACAAGCAAGTCGCTATAAGGATTGGAGAGGTAATATTATTAATTATAATATAATAAGTAATTGATTTAAAGATAAATAATCGTCCCTGATATTATCATAGTGTCTTTTTATTCATTACAAAGTGGCGCCTAATGTGTGTGAGGTTAGTCAACCGTTGTGCATGTCTTTGCGCGCGTTACTCGTCTCGACCAGTCCGTGATCGTGAAATTTTCCGCGAACGAAATAAGCAATAATAATTAATAAATCAGATCGTTGAACGATATTTTTACTATAATTTATCATACACGACCAAACGCTCAACCGACGACGAGAAATGTGAACGATTTCCCACCGCCGTTACTGATTTTTTTTCTTCCTCTGTACTTTTGATTAGGTGGCATGCAAAATTCTATGTGTGACTGCAGTGACTTCCTTCGTTATCCCCAAAAAGCAGCAGCGGAACCTGTGTACAAAATATAACGACGACGACGACATCCGTAACACCCACGTACACTGAAGCTAAGGTAGTTCAAAATGAGTCTATTCAGCACATCGTACCTGATGGGCAACGACACGGCAGGCGGATGGGGTCCCAGGTACTTTTTTACGTTCTATTCAGAGTTCGGTGACGAGCAGGCTGAGTCGGCTGTCGAAGTGACAGTGTTAATGGTGATATTCGCCGCGTCTGTCGTGGCCAACGTGTACATTGCCTGGGCCGTGCTCAGGTACCGGAAGATGCGCACCGTCACCAACTGCTTCTTGCTCAATCTCACCGTAGCCGATCTGCTGTTCGCCATCAGCACGCCAGCGCTGGCCTACGTCCGTGTCCGGCCTGACTGGCCGTTCGGCGATTTTGTGTGCCGGTTATTGCCTTATTCCCAGTTTGTTTGCGGTTTCGTGCTGCTGTGGACGCTGATGCTGATCAGCATGGACCGGTATCGGTGCATCGTAGTGCCGCCCTACCGATCACAGCTAACGCCCCGCCGTGCCACCGCGCTCACCGTGCTCACGTGGCTGATCGCGCTGGTGGTGTTCATGCCAGTACCGTTCTGGTTCCACGAGCAGGCCGTGATGGGCCGCACAGCGGTGAACGTGTGCACGCTGGTGTTCCCCAAGAACGACACTTTCAAAATGTCCATCGTGTTCACCGTGTCTGTAGTATCCTTGTCCTGCATCCTACCGCTGTCGCTATTCGTCTACCACTACCAGAGGATATTTCACAAGTTGAACAAGACCCGACAGAGAATCGAGAACTCGGTCTCGCAACCATCCACCGCCGTCTACACTGCGTCGCTGAACAGTCTGTCGTCGACCACCAACGGTTCTACACCACAGGTTTTTATGCGGCACGAAGAGATTCGGTACATGAAGCACATGCGAGTGGTGCGCGTGCTGCTGATCAACGTGATCGCAGTGCTGGTAATGTGGCTGCCGATCACCGTCGTGATGTGCATGATCTACGTGGACGGAAGCCGGGACACGGAGGACACGGGTTACTTTCTGCGGTCTCATCACTTCATCATGGGCCTGCTGTTCGCGCTGCTCAACACCGTCGTCAACCCCATCCTGTACGGCGTGCTGTCCAAGAACTTTCGCAAGTGTTTCGCCCGGCTGTCGTTCATATCGAAGCGCCGGCGGGCCATGTACAAGGAACTAATGGACGACGCCAGAGAGGGCGGCGCCCGTAGGCCCAGCAAAGGTCACTACAACTCGACCCTGCAACCGGGAAGTTTGGTGTCCGTGGTTGAGCTTCCGGCCACCGCGGTCGTGTCGTCGTCCGCCACCAACGAGTGTTGGTGATGAGACGCACGCCCGCGCGCTAGACCATCCCCTCACCCCCACATAACCAACACATAATATTATATCTGCACGATTCGAACACAATCGCAGCCGCATAAAACGTGATGACTGTAATATCATAAATATTCCCTTAAGTATTTAGAAATATTTTTTAACAAGCCTTTTAAGACTCCTTGTCAATTACACGATAATACGCGTCGTGTAAGATGTGTGAAATATGTTTTATTTAGAGCGATAAAGATACATATTATAACATAGATTTATGAACTATTCTCTATTCGAAATGAGATTGTACCTCGGAAACCGGCTTCTGCGCATGGGCGTGGCCTCGTTTCACAGCGCTAGAATGTTCGGAACTACCGCTCGAATTTTGAGCAGTAGGTGGGGACTGAGCGTCTGACCGTCGCCGCTGGGGTACAATCTCATTTCAAATAGAGTAGGTATATGTTCGATTTCACAGGACGTTTGTACAGATTATTGGTGCAAATCACATATGGTTGCTAAGGGTGACTAAATATGTATGTCTTATACGTCTTATAGCACTCCGTGATAATTTTAAAAATAATTAAACGTCTTTTGAATACTTACTACAAGGGGTCGAGACGGGCTATCGAACTTATCATTTATCGCGCAGACATTGGAAGAGATGTGTTTATTTTGTAATAAAGAAACTATTTTAACAAATAATATATTATGATAAAAACAAGCATGCATTGTAATTGAATAGTTATATTTTTATTTATCATAAAAGTTATACATTAGTACGGTATTATTAAATATTAATAAATACAAATAAGTATTATACGTTTATTAATTGATGTTATTAATTATTATTACCATTATTACTATTGTCCTATTGATGTATTGTATCGTATATTTTATTAGTTTTGTAGAATTTTATTTATTTTTTAGCATAAACGTTTTTTTTTTTATCTATATCTATGTTTATATCCAAGAATACACTACACAATATTATTTTAATTATGTGATTATTTATTTATTAAATTAATGTATATGGTGGTTGTTTAATCGGTGTAACGTAAGAAAACGTGGGAAACAATGTACTACCAAAGTGATTTTTTTAAGTATAATATGTTATTTTAACGAGTTGCATGTGTTACCCAATATAATTACATTATCATTTATATAAAAAAAACCTTTTTCTTTGAAACACTTCTTGTTGATTTAATTTAACTTTTTGACACACACATTAATACATATATTTTAAATTATTATTAAAAATATTTATAACTATTTAACTATGCCCCGTGATTGAAAATTGTCTCCTTATATCCAATGTTATGTGTGTGTGTGAGTATGTGTGTATAATTGCATCTAATGTTAAATTTATTGCCTTAATTCTAAAGGTTATTAATTAAAGTTATTATATCAATTCATTTAATGTATACAATAATAATTATAATAAATGTTGTCTGAATAATATGTTTAATTATGATGTATATTAAATTTAAATGTCATTCGATAAGTATTATATATAATTAAATATGACATATTTATATCATACTTAAATGTCGTTCAATAAACATTATATATAATTAAATATGATATTTATACACTATATGTATATATATATATATATATATATCATTATTCATTACAGAATAGATAACTATTGACACTGTAATTTATAATCGGTTTCTTTGTGAGCAAATTGAAAAACAACCAAAAATAAGATAAGATGTATAAGCAAAGCAAACTTTAGGTCTTAAGAAAATAGGTACATTTTTATTTTTTGTTTTAACTAAAAATGAATAAATTAAGAACTTAAATGGATGAACAAATTTTATAACAGCTAGTCTTTAAATATTTAGCTGCTTTTTAAATTTTTCACTATTAGATAACCACGGTATTAAAATATTAACTTTATTTTTTTGATTTAGATAAATTAGTTCAGTATTATGTATTTAATGTTATTTGATGTTATTTGTTTTTTTGATTTTTTAAATTTTTACTGCCTTATACAAATAACTAATTTTTACATCATAAAAAGATAAATGTTTTTTTTTTGTAACTTTTAATCTAGCAACCTCTATTTTTAATATCATACTTTGAAACACATGTTTTTGTAAAATTATCGATTATATGCATTTATATGACTAAACTAGTGTAACGTGCCACTTACAATCAGTTGAATGATGTCGATTTGGAAAAGGTTTTGTGAAATAATTGAACTCTCGAAATTATTCTAAGTGTTTTTTATTTAAAATTATTCTAAGTCCAATTAATTAATTTAATAAAACTTGTGAAAATATTCTAAGTCCAGGAGACATAAAATATTAAACTGGGTGACGTGAAGGTGCTTGCGCTAACTCTGGTGGATCACGTCTGAATTGTGCCTAATCTGGGCCCCCTTATATATCGTCCAGGGACTCCCGCGGTACCTTCAGGTCCCTGTTGGTCATCTGCACCTGCATCCGCTTCTTCCACGCTTTGCGTTATCTGAACGATGTTGTGCGTCAATTATGTATCTATAATATTCTACCGGGTGGGTAATTACGCACCTAGTATATTCTACCGGGTGGGTAATTACGCATCCACTTATTTCACCAAATAGCAATCATATAGCCATTATTTCTAGCGGGTAGAAAGCATACGTGTGATGATACCTTTGATTAGTTATCTTTTACCTTTCATTTTAGGTCCCAAATTGTTGGTCTATACTCGATCATTACTTGCTTAACTACTCGCCCTTAGCATAATTATGGGGATGTTTGTTATGCCCCCTAGCGTTGTGGTTATTGTCGGCTACAGAATGTAATTTATATATATTATATTTAATATAAGTATCAGAGCACGTTGCACTAGTTTGTTATTATGAAATACGTTTAAAGTTTAAATAAGTTTAATTTGTGAAATATTTATCGATACAAAACTTTTGTTATTTCAATGCTATAAAGTAGGTACTTAAAAATATGTTTGACCAAAACATTAAAATCCATTAAAAACACAAGATTTTTTATATTCTATTGATAAAGTTGAACGACTAAGAAAATATTAATTTTATGTATTTACTCATTTAAAAGGTATACTACGCTTTGATCGGTTATAACAATTATTAATTTAATTGAGTATTTATTGAGGTAAACATTTTGAAATTGTTGATTAGATTATAGCAAACAGTCTGTCGACAACGTTTACAAACACCTTAAAAAATATAATTTTATAAGAATTTGTGAATTGATAATTCTGTGGATAAAAATTAATACTATTTAACTTGAACATTTTTTAAAAAATACAAGAATTATAAAATATATTACTTTTATCTATTAATGCAATTGCAACTTAGTTGGCTATACACAACAAACATATATATTTTATCGCGCAGGTCGACGATCGCAAAAATCAATTTATTTATCGAAACCTCGAGAAGTAGGTACCTGTGCAGTGTGCACGTATACTGTACCATATTATATTCACGCGAATTGAAACCGATTCACTAAAGATTCCTGTTAAATATTTAATGTTTTAATCAACCCTATGTTGACACAATGTTTTTATTTTGAAGTTCATGTTGGTCACTGTTCAAGAATTTCAAAATGAACGAAATTCACGGAAATTAAACTATTACCACACAAGTAGTTGTTATTAAATTCTGTGGAAATGCTATTTTTAATAGACGTATGGATTTGCGCGAGATTCATATTATCTATTACAGTATGGGATATGTATGTATGGCATTAATCATTTTATAATTTGGAAATATATTGTTAGTGTCATTGTGATTGATGCACAACTAAATTACTATTATAATAGAAACTGAAAACTGTATGGAATTTTACAAATTATTATTACTGTTTGTTATGTGTTTTAGACTGTGTTTAAGGTATTCCAATCGTTGGTTTGGATTCATAATTTGATTTACTGTTTAATTGCATATTTAGATATATACTATATGTTTTGATTGTTAATGTAACGTAAATAAATAGTATTGGTAATTAGTAAAAATATCAACTGCAATGTATCTAATTTTGTATTGTGACAGTACCAATAACGTGTTGAACTGAATATTCTTTTGTATTTGAGAAAGAAGAAATACTCTTTTTTCTTACATTTTCATCTTAAAATTGATAAAATATATACAGGCAGACTGTTTGGTGACAATAAATATGGGATGAAGTTCTATTGAAATAACCCACTGGAAAATGTGTTGTTTGAATAACAAATTCGGCTGTTCAAAGTTCGGAATTCTATTACATAATAAAATGATTCCGTTGAAATTCTATTTTGTATACTATATTACATAGGAATAAAACATCATGTTCCTTAAAACATTACTTTAGAAACATTGGTGATAAAACTCATCAGAAATAATTGGATCGTTAAACAATAAACGCAAATCGTTGAATCGTTAGTGGACATTTTACAGAAAACATATTTTATCTTAGTAGGTAGTCAAGACATTTATGAAAAGTGGTTACCGTTATAAATACATTTTACAATATTAAAATAACAAAAATAAGAAACTATGTAAAATATATGTATATAAACACCACCAAACAATATTTTTTATTTTAAAAATACATAAACATTAATTGTCTTTGTATAAAAATTTTATAAACTATATTTTGTTGCACATAAATTGTCAAGTAATTTGTTTAAACTTCTATATTTTATTATTTTTTAGATGATTTGTTTGAAAACCTTTTGTTACTCAAGCTGATTGATTTATACATTTTCTTTGTTCATAGGTTATAACTAAATCATTAATTTTTAATTTTAAAACAATATTACTACCCATATAATATTTTAATTAAAAATTAAAAATCTGAATTTTATATTAATTGTTTAATATTAAGATTACGTTTTATATTAAAAAATGGTAATTAATTTTAATTTACTAGAAACTAGGGTTAGGATAAGCACCGATTTAGTGGGACTTTCTCGATTTTTAATATACTTGTCCCGCGTCTTGCTTGAATTCTTAGCGGGACTCGTCGATTCAAAATTAAACCAATATTGATTTGTTTTTAAATTGTATTACTACTTTTTTAAAGAGTATGGATTATAGGAAATAGGAAATAGGTACTAACCTCTTATCGACTATTACATTAAATAAGTACCTAACTATCTAGTATCTAATCTTTTCGTTTTATTATAATACAGAAGAAGTATGCGTTAGCCGTTAGTATTATAGTCACTAACTGTTCTTTTGTGCGTGTCGTTAGTGTATATCCATAGCATATATATAGCTAATATTTCTTTTGATATTAAAACTTCATTTAATTGTATTGTGAAAAGTGTAAAATGTCTGATTCTAACTTTAGTTCTTTTTGCGTCTCGAATCCCGCTTTATAGTAAAGCGAAACGTCAATATCCCGATTTTTTTACGAATATTACATTTCAAAAAGTTGTGTGTACTAAGAGTTCAAGAATAAAAAATTCCAACCCATCAAGAAATTAATTATTTTCGTATGAAGAAAATGTTATTTAAAAAGTATGTTTTTAAATCTTTGTCTTTTTAAAATATTTTTTTTACCCATAATAACTCATTTAATCAAGATTTTTTAAAATTCAATTATAGAGATAATATGAAATTTTTTTTTGCGAGAATGTTCTTAGCTCATTGAAATACATATGTTTTAATAAAAATAATAAAAAAAAAAATCGCTTGGGAGCTAATAAATGCAATATTATACCATTGTTTTAAATGTATAGATTGTATATTATGATTGATTACTATTATTATATTTTATTATTTGAAGTTTATTATTTTACATGGACTTGCAACGAATTGTTTTCATGGACAATTCAAATGTTTTAAAAATTTCAATTTTTTATGTCAGACACGTGTGGTGCTGCATAACACCGATTTTTGTATGCAATTATTACGGTTATTTAGTAAGTAATTATTAATTTAAAGTTACCTGCTCACAAGTAATAATTATAGATTCTTATGAAAGTATTACAGATCTATTTATAACGATTTGTGTGTGGGTGGGTGTGTGTGTGTGTGAGTGTTTTATTTTTATAAAGTCCGTTTTAAACATTAATTATTTGATCATTATTGAAGATTCACTATGTGTGTTTATAAATATATATAACTTATAATTCATAATATATTCATAAACTGAAATAAAAAAAAAAAACAAAAAATATACATATATGCATATCAATTTATATCGTATAATATAAATTATATACTACCTAGAATTGTATTGAACAATGAACAAGATATAATGACATTGGCAGGCATTCATTCCAATTAAGCCCTTACAATTATTTTTGTAGAATTTGTATTTTGTTAAGTTTACATCTGCATTATTATAATTATATACCTACTTGTCACTGTTCTGTATTATTAATACTACTATACAAAAAGGTTCAATATTTAAACTTTAAACTATAACAAACAGCATAGCTATAAGTTTGTTTCTACTGTATAATATTATTATTATATATTTTTTAATGTAGTTAACATTTCGTAGAAAATATAATAACATAAAGTAAATTATTTATTATCGAAAGCACAATACCTATATCCTCAATATCGATGGAAAATTTAATTACCAAAATACCAGGATATTGGTATAGTTAAGAGATAATTTTGTAAAAAGTGACTAGAAATTAGAGTATGGAAACACGAGAGTTCCACGAATATAAATTAATAATTATTATTCTTCAGTCTTCGATATTAAATGTATTATTTAAAAATTAAATAATCATAACAGTGTTTTATTTATAATATTATGGAATCTTTGAATTATTGAACTGAAATGAATATTCAGTTAGATAAAAAAATAAAAATAAATACTTAAAACATTAATATTATTTTTTATGGTTTTTTTTTCTTAAAACTTTATTTATTGATAGATCCTCAAAAACTATTTAATATTTTGTAGTTGTTATACATTTTTATCTATACATTTAAACAAAACGGATGAATAATAATTTAAAATAATTTATAATTAATTTTTAATTTTAAGATAAATTAAAATTGCATATTTTTGAAAATATAAATGTACCATTGTACCTACTTAAAGTTGTATATCGAACATTGGTAATTCTACAAATACAAATTAAGCAGATGTAACGTAATCATTTATATTTTGACTTCGTTTATTATTGAATTTAAAATTCAGGAAGTACTGAAGTATAAAAATACAAATACAAATCAAATTTAAACGTAATAATACCTGTTGGTAAAATATTTGTTTTTAAGTAAATTCAGTGGAAACATAATTAGTGGTTAGGTCCGTGAATATCTGATTATGTCTAGTCGTTTAACAAGTTTTACATTAGTATAAAACAATTGAATAAACTTTATTTGTTAAACTGTAAGACATAATTTTATGATGTAAAAATAAACATTTTCTGTAATTATGGTACATATTTCCTAAATTTATTCTTGAAATATAACTAGAGCAAGATGTTTTTTTAATAATATCATTTATTCTAGATTTGTTAAAACATTTAACCAAATTCATAAAATATTATAATGTCTAAAGTTTATAAAGTGAACACTAAAAAGGTATATGTAAAAAAAAAATTAAAACTCATGTTTCTATATAATAGAAAACTGTTTAATTTTCAAATAATTTAAATAAGACTTAAATTTTTAAAATTTTTCACGAAACTTATGAATAATTTGTATGTATTTTATATTCTCTTAAATTGCATTATACTGTATACAAATATATTTAATACAAGCTTATTAATATTTAAGATAAATTAATAAAATAACATAAAACACATGTACATTTTCTACCAATGAAATAATGAAATGAAAAAAAAAATCTGCAATCAAGAAATTAATTAATCGTGGTTCATAAATACCTAAAGATACTTTTTAGTATCTTTTTAATTTTTTTGTATACTGGAAGAAGATAATTTAATTAAAACAAAATATAATTATTACGAGTGTAGCATGCGATCTTGCGTCCGATATATATTGAAAACATAATCAATAATCGACAATTATACATTTTAAAAATGTATAATTTCAATTACAGTACCTACTTTATTTAGACAAATAGTTATTTTTATTTGGAAATCTCATTTCCTAGCACACCGCATTGTATAATTTACCAGATAGAACACCTAGACTACGGGTCATCAAATATCGATATAACCTCACCTATAAGTTAATGACTGCTGTGTAAATTGATGAATCTCGATGATTACATAAGTGATTCACATGGATAGTTAAATAGATAGTGATAAATATGAACACAAAATAATAGAATACGGTGCATTAATATTTAAATTACCTAGGATTGTACAAAATTGTTTTTATCAATTCCAGTCTATTAGGTGAAAATCAGATACCCATAAATATGTACGGCATACACGATAATATATTATGTTTGTATAATAGTATAAAAATATTATAGGAAATGTAGCCACGAAAACATAAAACACTGTGACGTTGAAAGGCGACTTAAATTGATTGATTGCTTGTGAGAAATAATTTCATGTTTTGGCATTTCAAATTAATATTATAAATCTTTCTCACTGAATAAATGGTCTGTACAAAGTCGATAATATTATCAGATAGTTATTTTAACGTTAAATTTTGGACTATTTAGAATGTAATAATACAGTATGGCAATTAATTAATTAAATTACTTCGTATAAATTTAATATTTAATTTTTGAAATAATCAAACAACTTTTAATTAATCTTTTCTAATATATAATTTAATTTTTGATTTTTATACGTACATACTATTATAACTCAGCTATCCTATAGAGTTGTTTGCTAACAGTCGCATTGTCAATCCAGTTCTCTAAATATTTGTCAGATTAGATGCATTGCCAAAGCGGTACAATAGGAGGTTAAAACTAAATGCATACATAATAATAATAATAATAATAATAATAATAATATTAAATGTAGTGTAAAGCTATGGTGACGTAATTCCCGATTAAAAATAAATTACAATAGTCAAATGTATTTTTTTAGTGATTTAATTTTCACAGAAATAAGAAGGTAACATTTTTCATTTGTCTTCACTATTATAAGTCTCTTTCAAATAAAGTCAATATCTTGATGAATCCAGTAAATAATACATCAATCGCACAGATTTAACTCAACCATAGAAGTCTATTCACCCACCGATAACATTTAATAAACGTAGAAGATATTTCGTTTTCAATAATCCTTTGTCGCTATTTCTAGTCAATATTCTCCACTCAGGCACTAATTGAAATGTCCGCGAATTGAAATGCGCATGCATTAGAATATTTTACACTATCTATACTACTATATTTATCAATCGTTCAAATATTCTTCAGTTCTTACCAATATTAAATAACATTTATTTAAAATAGGGCAGTTTTATTCCAAGACACGTCATAAAGATACATTGGTAACATTTTTCCAAGACACTACAAAAAAAAAAAAAACTAATTTAATAAATGCACATTCGCGTGCTGTAATAAATTATGAGTACTTGTAGTTTGTTTGATTTTTTTTTTTAAATTAAAAGTAAGAGGAATGAGAATATCTTAAAACCATAGTTAAAATAAACTTTTATTAATAAACAGAAATATACAGAAGATTGAATTACGGTCAAGATTTAAATTATTAGTTTAACTTAAGTATAAAAATTTGTAATTCTAACGTAATAGAGGAAAATAATTAACGCACTTTTTATATTTGTTATAAGTTATAATTATTTTTTAATATTGTCATCACGATGAAAATTAAAAACATAAAATTAAATATAAGCACACTGGACACATTGAACGAAAAATACCGATAATCTTAACGAAATTATAGATCAGATTAACAATATCATTACTAATATTTGGTCAACAAAATGATTATTGATAATAAGTTGAGATATTTGTTAAAATAAGAATTTACAAACTATTTGATTTAATATTTTTTTTTTGTTTAGTTTATCTAATATTTTGTTAATTTTCTTAAATATAATTTTATTGTATACAATTAACAAAAACCAATGTTATTTTAAAAATATTTTTTTTTTTAATTTAATAAACTGTTTATTAATTCAATGTAAAAAAAAGTACTTCTATCTTAAATTAATGTTTATGTGTATAATTATTTCTACTGGTAGTAGGTATATATTGATTTTACCTGTAAACTTTCTTAACTAAACAATATAATTCTCAGACTAAAAAAAATAATAATTATTTTAAAATATTATTATTTGTTTAAAAGTAAGTATTATTGAATTTACTAATGATTTTTCATTCAATGCATACAACAGTATACTTAATACAAACAAATAAAATAAAATAAAGGTAGGCGAGTAGGCGAGTACCTGCTGTACATTAGGTATTGAGTGGGACGCTTTTATTTGTTAAATTCAATTTCAATGGCATAAAATTATTTAAGAAAAACGAGTCAAAGCGAAGATGGTCAATCAAACTATAGCACTAAGTATATTTTGTGATATGTTTTTTTGATACAACTATTAAAGTCATATTTTATTTTAATTTTAGTATTACGATAAATTGATATATTTTTTTCCAAAAATATTATATTTATTATATTATAAGCATTTAATTATTATAATAGTATATATTTTTACCACATTTTAACAATTTTTATAACTCAAATAATAATATCGTTTATTAAATACCATATAACAGTAAAAATAAATACATTTTTGTCAAGCAAAACATATTTACAGCGCCAAAAGGTGAAGACGGACAGAATAAAAAACAGAACCATCGTTTTAAAATAAATTCCCTCATCGCTTCGTTAAATTCTAAAACAACTAGTGATAAAGAAAACTTTAATATTAGTTATGTATATTGTCTAATACTACGTGCTGATGTATTTTTGTAAATCTAAAAATAGTGCTTTGTTATTAAATAAATAACACAACGATTACGTTGTATTAATATTTTTTAAAAAGTAATATCCTTTTAATTAATATAGTTTTATGCGTTCTTAGTGTTTAAAATGTTTGATAATTATTTCACTTCTTAAAAATTCTTTACCCAGAACCACCCAACTATAGGACTATTGGTATGTTCTGAAATATGATATGCTTAATGACAGCCGAAAAAATTTGGTATTATAGGTTCATTTAATAGTTGATTGACGGTCAAGTTTATATTCTGAGAGTACGAGAGAATGATTAAGCGCCAAAGCCTCAGAAATACAAGTTTAAAAGGATTTTTCATATTTTTGTTATAATTCTAACTTTTTCACATATGTTACTATCATAAAGGATACAAAATTATTATATGTTTCGATATTCAAATGTTTCAGTTGGTATAGAAATATATTAACTACTTTATATTTTGTATTTATTATTAAAATACTAATTTTATTATGCTTACAGATTGACTATAGACTGTTTTTTATTACTTATATATTATATTTTGCAGTGATGCCTTTTTAAAAGGAAAATACCATTAATTATAATATTAAATATGAAATAATTATTTATAATTTGAAGTGATCTTTCGGACGCATCGTTCTCCTGAAATCTGAACACTGACTGAAGTATTAAAATACTTTCAAATTCTATTTAATTTTGATTGAAATTTGAATATAAATAAATTATTAGGTACTTCAAAGTTATAAATATGAAAATAATTTATCAGATCAATAAGCAAAAATGGTTGTGATAAAATTATAATAATTTTAATTATGTATTTACTCTTTAAAAAAAAAAGTGTAACACAAAAAACGGACAAAATTTGACTATAACTATAATATTTACTACAATAATTAATAACTTTTATGTTTATCAAATTTTAACACGATATTTTCTTTAAATTTTATTTTAATAATTATTGTTTATTGTATTTTAAAAATAAATTAATATTTATAAATGCTCCCGTTATAGTTTCACTATAAATTAATTTAATAAATGCACTTTTTAAGTAGGAATCAACATAAAACGTGAATTAAATTTTTAGAAACTAGTACCTTTTTTATACACGTTGAATATTGAATGAAGTTTTAGCTTAAATTTTGAGTGGATACTTTGTCTAGGTAAGTACAGGTGATAATTTCATTTCATATAAGTACAGTGTACCTATATGATAATCCTTTCCGATCCTTTCTAGTAAAAGGATAGCTGTAATTTTCTGTTACGTATTCTTTGTCTAGTGCTGTATCTACAAACTCTGCTGTCTTTTCATGTGGCTGGTGATTGGGATTGTTTACGGTGGTTGTTACTATTTACCAGGCGCCACTTATATTACAATTGTGGTTTGTAAATGTTAGGGTTTGAAAACTTTGGTTAAATATTTTTTTTTGAATGTTAGCTTTTTTGTTTTTTTTATTTCTTAGGTTTAACTCGTTAGTGTGATTTGAAATACCTTTGCAGTTCTCTAAGAAGATAATACGTGCGTTTCATGTTAATGAGTTATTTAGTATTTTCAATATTTATTTTGAAAGATTCACGGGAGAACTGATGTGAAAAGAAGTGAGCGGAGTTCTTACTATGTTTTAAAACTCTGATATAATTAAGTCGTTTAAAAAATAAGTTGATATGAGTTAGTTGATTTGTTGTAAGATTTGAATATAGTATTTTATTAAATTTATTATTTACCGGTTTTTAAGTAGGTTTTATTTTGATCTCGCATGAGTAAAATTAGAAAACTATGATACCGCGTCGTTTTTTGGATAACTCGCGTTGTAAGGAGATTCAAATTTCAGGCGAAGAGCATGTATATATTTCTTATATTTTTAAAATTTCGAAAAATAAGTCTAACATCTTTTCTAATCCATTTTTTTAAAAAAAAAATCATTGTCCTCAACAAGGTTTATAAGTAATTTGCTTAGTAAATATACTCAAATTTGTAATAGATATGTAGGTAGGAAATGGGATTTTTGTTGTTCTGCTAGGAAGCACATAACACGTATTTTTAACACTATCAGAAAATTGAGGTATTTTTTAATAATATTAAAAATTGGGTTTTGGCCTACATTTTGGATGTCGGTGAGCTAGACACAAATTAATATATGGTTAAATTTTAAGTATAGTGACTTTTTAAAATATTGCGAGTCCTGTTCAACTTTTTGAAAATAGGTATAAAATTATACCATTTAATTTTACTTTCTATGGTATAAAAAGGAAAAAAATATTAAAAAAGAATTTAATTACAACCTTATTCAATCATGATATAATATGTTCGAGGTACTTGTGTGGCTGCAATACCTATACGCCACTTGATAAAATGAGAGTGTGTTCAGCGTTGCTGAATATTCGTACTAACAAAAATATATCTGATAATAGATGATCTCAATTTCAAAAACTCATGGTCTGTATGATATGTTTTTTTAGTTCAATAAACATCAATCATTGATAATATAAAAATAAAGTACACGCAGGTGCTTCTTAATAACAATTTTAAATTTTAAGAAAAGGTCATCTGTAATAGAGGTTATTGTTGTAAAGAAAAATAAATTAATATACTAGAGACGTTACAACTTATCAATAGTATAACTACTATATTGCATTTGGTCGTTTTAAAAATAAAATTAATTGTTTTTTTGTATCATTTTGAATTTGCATGAAACGTAAAGGCTGCCTTATATGTTATTTGAGCAAATTCTTCTGCGTGTACGAAGCCGTATCGATTTTATTTGTTTTCGCAACACCTATAACGTAGGTGAGCAACGGAAAAATACAAATAAATACTTCGGGGAAATTAATTTCGACGTACGATTTGCATTTCTATGGGTTTTCTCCTCGTACTCATATAATACGCGCGTCTACTTGAAGTGTACGAGCAGATTACTTACAGAACGATATTCGGCGCTCATGCAGTGCGATATTATTTTGTACGGCTTTTCTCTCGCTTTTATTATTATTTTCTTTCCCTTGGTCTGACAAACGGTAATTTATGTGCAAAGAATTACGCATAGAATATATATATTTATTTTCACGATTTTTCTCCCCTTCTCAATCTCTCCAACCCACCCCCACTCGTACGTCCATCGAGCGTGTATTAATTTCCTGGCGAGCACGTACCATATAATATATTATATTGTGTAATTTTTCACACATACATTATAATATATGTACATTTATGTACAATTTTTTTTATTTTTATTATTCGTTCCGACACTACAACGACGACAAGTGTATACTCAATATTATTATGTATGCGTATTATGCTCACGTATGGGTTTGCGCTGAGACGTCGGCGGGCGGAACAAGGTCTAGTTTTCGAATGGGTTTTCTTAACGCTAGTCCACGCGTGACTCGTGCACCGAGCCCTTAATGCTTATCCAAGGATATAAATTCCGACAAACTGTACACTCCGAACTGTCAGTCCTGCGATTCTTTATCGCCGCCTTCCGGGTTATTTATCTCAATTTCCATTGTTCGCCCAAGTATAATACAATATTGATATCCGTCGGGAGACCCATTGGCGTTTGGACACAAAACAACACATCATCGTTTTCGGGGTACTCGTCGTCACGTCACGTCGTATTCGTATATCGCTTAAAATATCGTTTATCTATAACCATTTTTCGGTTATACTTACGTGTATATATATATATATATATTATATACATGTTATAAACTGAAATAACGACACTTACGAGCACATGTGTTCTGCTGGCGAATAATAATGGCCAACGCAATTATTATTGTCTATACAATTTTACACGGATATTAAAATATTATACGCGTCTTAAATGACGTTTTAAAGATAAAAAATCTTAAAAAATTCCGCAGTAGATAATAATATTCAATGGACAAAGAAAATATGTGATACTAAATCCAATACCAAACAATAAAATGAGCGCATAATTTTATTATTCGATCATTGTTTCATATATTATTACGTTTTATTATAAATTATGTTTACATTTTATTTTATTCGTGTTTAACATCGCCTCAGCTTATAACAAAAAGTATCTTTTAATAATAATAATATATACTTCATTAAAAATAAATAATTCAATAAAATAGAAAAAAATAAATAATATTTAACTGTTTTTTGTATGATATAATTGTAGGTAAAATACAAAATATATATATTTATATTTAAAACCTAAAAGAAAGTTTTACATAATTCATCATATTACATTTACAAGAGTCATTAAGGAAAAAAGATCGTTTAGGAGTTATTAGTTATGCATGTATATATATATCGATCATAATAAGTTCGATACTACGATAGAACTAATTATTTATACCTCGTATCTTATTAATGTAGGTACTCCACAAGCACTTTAATTTTTTGCCTACAAGAATACTTTTTTATATTTTAATAATAAATTGATCAATATTTTGTTGGGTGATTTAAATGTTTTCTCGGTTAACCTAAGTTATCGAGTATATAAAATATTACCTATAAAATACAATAAAATGTATTCTTAATGACTATTTTTATCAAATATTACTAGATTTGTAGAAACATGCTTTTAGTCTTCCTATATTTGACTTATTATTATTTACACATTTTAAAAATTGATGAAGAGTTTAATTTAGTAAAAATGAAATAAAATAATATTAATAAATAACAAACTATTTAACTATCGATCATATTTTCGATTTAAGTTTGAAATAAGTTAAAATTGATGGGTAATTTGGAAAACTGCTTAAATTTATTGTCTGCTGATTATATAATTTTATAATTAAATATTTTTAGTTTATTTATTTTAGTTAGAGGTTGATAATTTAAAAAAATCATAGATTGAATAATATAGTTTTTTTTTTGTTATATTTAAACATATTTAAACTTTATCAAAGTGAATTTGTGGAGAAATAATTACGGGGAACCTATTAAGATTTTTTGTTCTTTTGATATAAATATAACTAGTTTTGATAATTTGTATTTTCAACCAAGTATCGCATCTTACACTGATAAACATTCTAAAATAATATACAAGGTCGTCATAATATATTAATATTTTATTTTCTACCAAATATTGGTTTCAGTTGTGATGTTTTTCATATAAAAGAATTAACATACACTTTATACTACTCTACTAATGTAAAGTTAACCATGACAGCTGATTAGACATGACAGCTGTCTGTAATTTTATTAGTTTAATGTTTATTGCCAAATAATCATAGAGTTTGTGGTTATATTTTACAAAAAAAACTAAACAAATTTAATAACGAATAACAGTTTTTCATTCATGATAACTCATACCATTACTGTGTTCGTAAAAAATGCGAAAAGTGATTAAATAATAATAATTGTTTACTAACTAGCTCTAAACTTTATATTGAATATTAATTGGGTGTGGTTGTAGACAATGTTCAGACTTCAGACATTTCACTATTTATTCTAGATAACTGGTCATAACTTTTTGAGAACAGTGACAATTATCTCAATTGATTACCATTGTTAGGTATACTATCATTATATAATGATAATTAGTAATAAATAAATAAATTAGGACTGAGATGGTTGCGAGGTAAGAATAAATAAATACGAATTGAAATAAATAGATTTATTATAATTATAGTGGTTCATCGTGGTACGAAAAAAAAACATTTGATTTATTTTTATTTAGACATTTTAGAAATCCAATTTTAATTTTTTTTTATGTTTTTGTCATAATATATGTTCCGTTATACTTGTTTCTTAATTTCGGGAGGAGGGGGAGGGGAGGGAGGGCACTAAAAATATCTTTAGTGACTAAAGTTAAAATAGCACAAACCTATTTTATGTTATATTATATTTTTGTTATAATAATATTTTTAAATTAATATGCTATTGGGTTAAACATGAATATGAATATCTGGTCAATAAGCTTAATCATTTTTATAATTGTTTGGCTGTTTTTTTTTCAAAATTATATTTATTCTATGAACATTATTTATAATAGATAAACAATAATTATCATAAACCTAATATTGTATTTTCAGATGTGATAATTAATATACATATTCCTTTTCCAATATATTTTAGTTAAACGATATCACACGAATAATCTAATTTTATTATTATTTAGTCTATTAAAGAATTTGTTTATTGTAAATGATTGTTTGCTTAAATTAAAATTTACACTTTTTAAATAGGTAGGTATTCAGTATGGTATAGGTAATTAATATGTATATTATATCAATATTTATTTTAATAGAAAAACTGTGAAATTATTAATTTATTGTTTGACAGTACAATTACCTCATAGCCATTAAATACAAATAATAATTACTTAAAAAAATATTTATTTCCCGTATTACTATGTGTTCTGTATTTCTGTTCAACTTTAGTAGTATTTGAGAAAATTTGGTTTTTTAGTTTTGTTTAAAATTAATTTGTGTTTCCTTACTTCAGAATAATATACATGTATATAATTTTAGTACCTATAATTATTTTAAAATACATTTTGCTGTGGGTAATTTTAGTTATATTAACATGCATTTAAGCAACAGTATCAATATTTAATTAATGAGTATATTTATTTTCTTTTTGATAACTTCTTAAGATAAATTTATGTGACGATAATATACTTTAATATATATTTTCAATAGAGAAACTTGACGATGCATAATTATGTAAACAATCGAGTTTTATAAAAAATTCACGGTTCATAGTCGTCAAATATGAATATTCATTCCGATAAAATAATGACAATGTATCCCAATGACTATACATCAAAATGAGATAATACTTACCTACTTACAAAAACCATATACCGCAGTAGCTTATATATTACAATATTATTATGTATACTGTGAGTACGGTTCGTTTATGTCACGTTTTTAAATGATTTCGGCATAACATATTTTGAACAATTAAAGATATTCTTGATATATTATTACCTACTATAATATTTCTGTCGTTCTTGTTATAATTCCATTTTCCATATTCAATGACAAATTTTAGCACTGCATTATTACTTTACTACTTGGTAAAATTAAGAAGGTATTGCGGAGCATTATTAATTACGAGGTCCTATAACCGTGAATATTTTAGCACTTATTAAATTAATTCACTAATTCAATCTTTTATTTAAACGAAACATCAAAAGAGAAACAAGATAAGGATTAATCAAAAAAAAAAAAAAAAAGTAGAAAAATGTACGGGAAAACAAGTACAGTGAGAGTAGTACAGGCGTAATAGACTTAGTTGGATTTTTCGAGTATGAATATCAGAAGGTCCCATTTATTTGGCCACAAGATGGAAACCGCACAATTTTACTCACCATTTTAACAGGTGGTTTTTGTTAACTTAAAAATACCCTTTCTTATTTTAAAAGAATATTATATATTGTATTTAATTCATATCTTGTACGATGAAAAAATATTTTTAAAAATGTAAAACTATTCATAATTGATAGGCATATTATATAAATAACTGATTTATATTAACGTATAAGTTTTTTAATAACAAAAATATTTATTATTTAACTACTAGTTGCTTTAAAGTTTGTCAATTGAGAATCCTGACCATTTATATAATGTTGTATACTACTTTTGTGTTGTATATCAAGTTTTTCAATTCGTATAAATAATAATAATATAAACTTGAAAATCTATAAAAATGTTCTATATTGACTTAATTTAACAGGTATAAAATATTGGTAAACTTTTCCAGTATTGGATATTGAATTGACTATATGCTTAAATATGTAGTCGGTAATATAGAAAATAGAATTGTAACATTAAAATCGCAATAAAGAAGAAGATTTTAGGAAGTTTTTATTAAAAAGAAAAACATAAAAAATAAAATGAAAAAATAAATGTATCAGTTTTTTTTCTTGATAAAATAGAATTTCTTATTTTTAGAATAATTGGTTATAATCAAATTACAAGATCAAATAAAAATAAATTTTTAATGAACGGTAAAATATATCGAACAACTACTTTTGGATCAATATGAATATTATAAATGAGATAAAAAGAGACGATTTCCACAAAAACACTATATTATTATACAATACATACATAGTCAATATATGAAACAAATACAACTTTATGTAGTCATACATATATATTTATAACATATTATACTCAAGTTTTATTACATTATAATTTATGTATATTGCCTACCTACCGAGTTTTGACTTTCTCATACAGTATACTAATTACAACAGCCGTATCTAATAATGCTATTTTCTCTTTCAGTATGTTAAATTTTGATGTTTCTAATTCATAATAATTTGAATAAATAATATAAATAAATAATTATTGATATATTAAACAATTCATAAAGAGTGTTAACTACTATAAATATAAATTTAGTTCTGAATATAATGAAAATCAAATAATTCAAACTAAAATGCATGTTACTATGTTTTTTTTTTTTGTATACTTAAACAAATTGTATCAACTTATTAATATAAAAATAAAACATTACTATAAATAATTATTTTTTTATAATCGCAAGCACCATGTACAAATTTCTGCAATAGTAAGTTTTTTTTTATATTCATAATAATTTATAATATTATATAGTCTGTCAAATGCATTCTTTATAAATTAGTTTTTAATATTTCTAATAAAATATTAACTCTAGTGGATTGTATGATAAATAATAATGTCATCATCATTGATAATGTAAATTTGTATTATTATAAAATGATTTTAATTTAATTATTAATACATTATCATTATTTAAGTAAATAAGTTATTATTAAGTATTCAAACCTAATATATAAAATTAAAAATTGTGTGATGTATCATTTCCATTCTAATAATATTATTTATTGAAATATCTAAATAGTATAGTATTTTATTGTAAGGATATATTTTTTACTACAATATAAAATAATGCAAGGAAACTTAAATTTTAGATTTTCGGTTTTTATTTTTAATTTATTAATAAAATAAAATACATAAAAACTGTATAATATGTATTAAAATATTAAAACTATATGTTTTTTTTTACATAATATAGATTTTCAATTTTTCATTAGATATAATTTAACACAAAAATATGAAGTTAATGCGCATCTTCGTATTATTAACTATAATATTAAACTTGTATCTTTATTAAATACTTTTAAATTACTCAATAAAGTTGAATGTTTTAAAAATATTATTCACATACTTACTACATAGTCATTTTAAAGGTTATTCCTATGCAAAAACGTATCATTTTTGCCTATCTATTACGCCGTCTTACAAATTCATACAAATTAAATTAATACATCGAAGTCAATCAATGGTGGACTTAACTTATAATAAACGATTAACATATAATTGTCTTGTTGCAACAATTTGAATGGTCTGTGTTCGTTGAACTATTTGAATTGAATACTCGTGTGCGATGATTAAATTCCAAGTCTAGGACAAGTGATTTGCGATGCGCATCCGGTTAATTATGAAACTGTGAATCAGAGTAGCTGACACAATATTACCGTGACCAATATATACATATTTAAATATCGTAAATATGTAATAATTGATGTGAGTTTGTATGGTGAAATATTTGGATCGATGGTATAAAAATAGCAGCATTATAATGTGGATAAATAATATATGAAATAAGGATAAACCATGCCATTGTTGAACATAGCTGCGGTCAATAAAAAATAATATCGTGTCCATCTCTAAAGAGTACATGTAAATAAGATAATAAATTAATTTATTTTGTATTAAAAATGCAATTATATTCTCAATAATGTCATAACAAAGGTGTGGTAAGTCTGGCATAACGAATTGTGTCGACACCTTTTTCGCCTTTACTATATACATCTTACCAAAGTGGAAACTTGTAGTTTATTACATTTTATAACTGCGAAAAAGATCGATTAATCTTTTCGTATGTCAAGGAATAACATTCTTTAAAATCATATATTATGTAATTTCATCACCAAGTAAAACAATAAAAATATTATTAGTGATACGAATCTACTACAGGCACGAGAAAACCAATCTTCATTATTTATAATATTCATTCAATATGAATAAATAAAATCTACCACGAAATGCATTTTAAATTTATAGAGATTGTTGAAATGATTAATTGATTATTTATTTATAATTATTAATTTTGAACTTAAAAAATAATCTGCCGTTTGTGTTTTGTCATGTTAGAACAATACTTTAAATGTTGAACAGAATTATTAATTTTTGAGTTATAAACTAAAATCTGAAACCTAAAAAGTACGTATTTTAACTTATTGATTAGTAAAATAATTATAAACTGTTGAATAAGTTCATAAAAAAAATAAAATACAAAAAAAATTATTGTGATCCAAAAATATAAATTGATTAAATAATTAGTTCAAATTCAGTGTTGTTAAAAATTCTATATAATAACATGAAAGAAAATATTTTTAAACAGTTATTGAAAAGAAAAAAACAAAAGAATAGAATCAAGAATTTTTAAACCAATCTATTGCTAAACTGTAATGTACAATTTTTTATATAAAAAATACATTTGTTGGCTATCTAAATTTATAAAAGTTTTATATGTGAGTGTAGTTTTATCAAGCAAAAAATATAATACAATGTTTTCATATTATTTGATATACATAATATTATATCGATGTAAAATTTAAATAATATATTAAAGATTTAACTATGCAAATTATTTTTAAAATATTGTATAGCTCCCAGTATGAAATTGCTTGCAATAGTAAATCTAAATCTGTAACTAATAAACTAGTTAAATAAATGTTAGTATATTATTATTTATTGTTAAAGTAACGGTCGTACATTTTATAAATACAGAATAATATGCAATACCTATTATAATATTTATATTGAATTAAAATAATATATATTTTTTTAAATTATCAAAATACAGCGTATTCTATAGTTGTATCAAAATATATTGTTTCAACAAGATATTAATGATATGAAGGTAATAATAATAATCCTTTTTTTAATTGCGCAAGAATATAAAATAACATTTTGACTATTCTGATTTTAGTTGAAATGTCGTATAATATCTAAATATATGAGATGCTGTGCTTAAAAAAAGTATGGAATTAGATGGTTACACAATCACTTGATAATTATAAGAAAATAATTAAACCGATATTAATTGAAGTAACGCCAAATTGGATCATATAATTTTTTTTTCTTAATATTAAATTCGAATACACATTATGTAAAATAGTTGTTTTTGTGTTTTTATTGGAATTTAAAACGACATTTATTTAAATTAAGCCTTAATAAAATACTACAGAAATATATATTATGTATAATTTAAAGGAATTTAAAATTGTACATAAATAAAAAATATTTTATATTTATATACCACTTAATTATTGTTATTAAAGTTCATTTGTAGACTGTAATTATTTTTCCTTGGTAAAACACAAATAGATAAACAATACTTAAAATTAAATTATTATTGAGTATTTTACATTTTATAAAGTGTATTATATTTTGTATTAAGTTTTCTGAGTATAATATTGCTTGAAATAAATAATAATAAATTATAATCACGAACCACAACTGCGTAATTTGTATTTAAGATCAAAACCAATACCGAAACTGGTCTTATATCTATGGGTTGTAATAGGTTATTAATAAAATAAATAAATAATTTGACTGAACCAAACTGTAACACTAAATATTTCTTATTTGACTAGATCAAATTTATATGTTAATTTATTTAGCTGGACTAAGCCAAACCGTTTTTGAAGTTTGTTTCATTAAACTGGACTAAATCAGACCATGGTCCGGTTCAAATGACCGGACTAATATTAACCAGTCGGTGCAGATCACTAGGCCATAACTGCTACTACAACCTATCAATTCATCACTAAAACTTGGAATGAATAAACTTATAAAAACATATAAATATATTATATTTAAAATGTTATACTTGATATATTAATACTTAGATTTTAATTACTTGTAATGTTAACAAAAAATAAACCATCGAGTAAAATAAAATATTGACCAATTCAGAAAATAAGAATTTTTATATTTACATCCCGGATCATTTATGTATATGCTACAGTTTAATTTATAGGTACTAACTTCTAAATCAAATAACTGGACAATCTATAGACTAATATTAAATCAGGTATAGATAGAATGTAAAATATTTGAATATATAATACACTATATAGTTATGTACCTACTTATTTATTTTATACATTAGACGACGATTTTTATCTATATCACGATAATATGACGTAATCATTATAATAAATATAATCGCAATTATTTGCATATATGGCATATCAAAAATAATTCACCGCTACGATCAGTAAACACAATAAATATAGTAAAAAATAAATTACGATTTTCGCACATTGAATATTAGTGATTGGTGGATTCTATATCAGTTTGGTTTATGGCTCGTAGCTCGATACTCTACTTGACTTTATTTATTTATTTTTTTTTTTTGCATCAATTACCAAACGAATACCATGCATGCCGAGAGTAATATTTATATTATTATTGTTATTATTTGTCTCCCATCATTCACAATTAATTTGTTATACTGGTTCTACATGCATTCTTCCTCATATATCTATTCGTAGTGATAGTGATGTTTTTTTTATTATTAACTGATCATTGGTAAAATTCATTAGGACCGCATAAATGTATAATGTTCAGTACTTCAATCCAACAATGATCCACTATGCAATTTGTGTGATTTTGTCCAACCTTATTTTGTCTTATAAAAATAAGGCCAGAATACGCCATATAGTCCAATATTACTCTTTTCATACAATTTGAGTAGTCTACAATACTTTATAGTTAAATACATTTTTAGTTCCATCTACGTGGTCCAGAATTTTCAAATTCAGTAGTTAAAAAATGCCTAACTCTTAATTAAGACAGATAGAAATGCAATTAAACAAATAATAAACTTACAATAAAATACAACGAAACCTGCTACACCATAATATGATTTTGTATATGGAAGCTAAATTATATAAAAGTATAATTTGTTACAAAGCCACAAGGGAGTAAATATAATATTCAAAAGTCAAAACAAGCTAAAACATTCTCTTAGTAATTATGCATTCTGAATTAAAATTGTCGTCATCATATATCATGTTTTTATAACTTTGTATCAATATGTTGCGTGTGATATTTAATCATATTATTCTTGGTACATGTAAATCAAAGAGAATTCTTAATTTCAAATTTCAAGTTAATTCATGTTAGTTGCAAACAAATACCAGGAGTTAGTATTATTTTTAAATATCGTCGAGGATAACAAAATGTGAATATATTATAATATATTTAATTTTCATTGTAAAGAAGATACTTTTATCATTGTATATTAGTTGTTACATTTTGTTAGAGATATGCATTATCCATTACAATATTTTCAAGTTAATAATTTAAACAGAACTATAATATAAATTTTAAGTTTACTTTCAAGTTTAATATAAATTACAATAAGCACTTATGAATAACTGATATACTGATATAATAAGTGTAACACATTATATCGCTGTAATGAAATTATTTTAATTTACGTTTACATGTTTGATTTAAAAAAATAATTAATAAATAGACTTAGAACAGGTGGATTTTATATTTCAAAATAATCATTTTCTCTATTGGTGCTATTATAGTTTTATCAATTAATTTTAAACTATTACTTTTAATTTGTTATTATATTAAGTATAAACATATATTTTTTTTTATTTCGATTGTTTGATATTGGACTCATCGCTGTCACTGTCGATCGCAAAAACATAAAATGTTGAAGCTGAAGTCAGCAGCTTTATTAAAACTTTTGTTGACGTAACGGTTTTTTATATATTTTTTTATTATTATTTTAAGTATCTACAATAAATAAAATTCAACAGAAAAGGAAAGCCAGCAAGTTTCACGTTCATGGCAACACTTTTCAATCCACCATCAGTTCGAATCAAAATTACTCTGATGAAGTTTTTCTAGAGTTTCCCGTTACCAAACTGCAGATATGTACGGAGTGTTGGGGGGTGAGAACTTATCCAGAGTGTTCGGTGAAGTCTCCGATAGATATCAAATGGGTATCAATTTTTTCGGTGAAAAACGGGTCCACTATTTCCAAGAGATATTCCTCAAAACGAGTTGAATACGACCACATAATTAATTATAGAGTTCACCAGGAAGATGAAAAAAGACACAGTGTTACCCAGTTTTACTCCAGGTAAAGTCAATACTCTAAGAAACTAGTGTCCACAAGATTCGATAAGTTATTGTATTATCCATTTGTGATTTTTGGATTTACAATGAGAAAAGTTTAGATCAGAACTGTTGAAAAAGTTCGATGTAATTTTTTCTGGTCATCCAATCTCCCCGATTAAAAAAAATATAACTCCCCAAAAAACCCGGTAAATGTTCGGCTTCAACTGGTTACTGTAGCCATTTTCATTGATTTAGTTGGTAGATACTGTATGTTATATGGAAAATGCGTTTTCATTGTAATATAATATTTATACAATCATATTTTTAATATCGATCAGGGAAGGTCACTAAAGTCTATAATACAGTATGTGTTGTTATATCTATAGTATAATAATATACCGATCACAGATTTATGAATCACCAACCGGAAACCAACGGCTCAGTCTAACGTTCAATAATCTATTGAACGCATTGCACTTTTCATAATGTGGTGCTAAACATTCGATAGCCATGTTGGTTTATCATAATATTTCCTATAGAAATAGTATTATTTAGTACCTATATATAGGTATTATTATAATAATATATTGATATTATAACCGCTCAACCGGAATTGACGAAGGCATAGTCTTTTTTCGTACCCTTTACAGCCTCCGACGCCGGAAAACTGTATCCGGGCTAGATACCCACAAGGACATTAACACACCACTATAATATACATTTTTTATAATAATATAGTCGTCTGATATAAATGACAGTACTTTTTAAATTCGATAACATTCATCGAATACGTATATATAATGCATATTATGTGGTATATTATATTTAATTTTGACCTGTCTGTTTTTAAATATTATTACAATGCATTTGCCAATTTAGAGTTTTCTTCAAAAAATTGCATTTAAACCATTATAAGTTAAAAGCAACAACTATGATACTTTTTAATTGCACTATATTTCATATTGTGTTTTTATAATATGGATAAATGATATTTTGTATTTGCAATAGCATAATAATAATACAATAATGACAAATTAAATGCCTTCAAATCTCTCTCTATACCTATATAGAAAGTCATATTATAGTTACACTATTTATAACATTATAATTCAAGAACGGCTGAACCCATTTGGCTGAAAATTGGTGGGGAGATAGCTTAAAACCAGGAGATGGACATAAAGTACTTTTTATCTCGTTCTCCGTGGAAAAATAAATCTTCACATATATATAAAAGAACAGGACTTTTTGGTGACGAATCTATTTAACTTTTTTCCAATCTTTCTTTTTTTCACAGAATTATTCCAAATACCTTCCTAAGTGTCCACCACAGATGGATTGCCTACCTGATAATATACTACTCGAATAATCGTAAGAGAGTCTCATGGACAACGCCAAGCTTAATGGCTGTAATATAACCTGATAAATGATAAATGTAGATCCTGAACAATGATAGATCAAGTCATGCAATTTACACAGTATATTCATACCACAAATTTAGTGTGCATATGAAAGCATTTTAAAGTGGTGCTTGCACAGTTTTTTTGAGATTCCATATGGCCAATGAAAATGTCTAAGTTTTGAACACTGTTAAACCAAATATTAAATAACAAATTAATCAAAGTTCAAATCATATTATAGAATTGGAATTTTTAACGAGCAAGTGAACGGGGTCAGCTAGTACAACCAGCAGTAATATTATTTTAATATTTACTTATTATGGATGTTAGAAATCGCAATAATGATTTAATAATAAAAAACTGGGTATATTTAGATTTATAATATAATATATCAATAAATATTATGCTTGATGGCCTGGAGGATAAGACTTTAAAAACTGTACATAAAATATGGATGTTTTTATTACTCTAAATTTCATTATAACATGAATAACATAATTGAATAATGTATAGGAAACATGAGATACATAGAATATGAGAAAATTATTATAATTTGAGTTTAAAAGAGTAAAATTGGTATTTTATTTAAGTTCCCTCCTCTCTTATAATACTAATAGTAAGTACACTTATTTAATTTCACTCGTAAAATGTATAATTTTGACATGATAGTTGTAAAGCAGCAACAATTGAGTTAGTTGTCAAAACAAAATACTAAAAACTTTTCATTACTTACCCATTTATAAATCTTATATATACTATTTATATCTATTTACCTAACTAACAAATTATTGTATTTGGCTACCTGAGCGGTAGGTGAGGAATTAAATTACTTTCATAACGAGTCGCTATATTATTATGAAAGTTCACCGGTGAATATATATGTATACCTACGATTGTTGTTTGAGTTATTTAGGAAACTATGCCACTTTCTTTGGGACAATACATTTACACAGCATACTACGCATACCCTAAAAACAAAGTTGTCTTTTAAAAACTTTTAAACAATATTACATTATTTTGCGTCTCAATTTTGATATTTTTTAAGTTTCTTATCCATCACATTTTCAAATTTGTGATATTTATCTTATGATAATTAAATATTTGCTCAATGTTCAGAAGTTCATAAATACCATTGGTGTTATATCGGTATTTATACGAAGAAAATGTTTCGAAAATGCAATTATACGCAGACAATTAATTATATTCTATGATACTGGTAATTTCTTGAACACTTGCCGTTCAATTATAAATATATTTAGAGTGAAATTAATAATGTTTGGAAAATTATGCTCCTAAAGGTAACGAAGGTTTTTTTTTTTAATCAGAAATTTGCAAAACAATGCTTTGGCGTTAAGTAAAATCTACATAAAATGAGTCTTTATTACATTTTATAAAATTGTTGGCTTGATTTCAATCAACATTATTACGAAACCATTTATTTAAATATGTGTATTAAATTTATAAATATTATTACCTACATGTTTAATATAGATAATTTGTATTTTTTTTTCTTCTTCTTTGTGGTTTATCAGCTATTTAGACCTTCCCGTTACACATCCAATTCTCCAACTTTCCCTATCCAAAGCTCGTAATTTCCAATTCGGCCCTCCATTCCACGTTCTACGTTTTTTTTTTTTATCATATCTTCCTACCTCAATCGAAGCCTTTCCAGTGGTTGAAACCACTGAAAATCTATGACCAAAAAATTAAATTATTTGTATTGATATCATTATTTAATCATATTAATAATATATTAGAATTATTAGATAGGTACTACAATATTTTAAGTGTGTGATTTTATAAATATCATAAACAAGGTTATAATATTATTATACATACTGCTAATCATTAAAGATATTTATTTTTTGAAAAAAATAATTACATGTCGGTTTTAAGTAAACATGTAAACAATCAATATTTTGTTTCAACATTAATCCATAATCTGCCTGATTCGTGGTATTCTAATGTAAATATTCGTTCAAATGATGTTTTAGTATATTTTAGGAGACTAAAAATGTTATTACACAAATTACATTAAATACAATCGAATAGAGTAGCATAATATTTGTAATAATAATAATGTCATCATGGTATTGTTATACATACATGTCGTTTCTTTTTAATTGTTGAGCTTTTTACTAGTACAATGTTTTATTTTTTTTTAACTCAATATTTGCAGTTTATTTATTCTTTTTAAAAACGATTTCGTTTACTCAAATATTATAGGTTAATCGTTATCTTGTTAGTTTTACTTTACTGTATCGTTTGAAAAAAAAAATAAAAAGCAATGATTTGTTTCCAGTCAATAACCTAGTTAGTAATAATTCTTTGTGTTATGTCTCATGAATCTGATAATGCACGAAGACAATGCTATATGTTATAATAATATAACTTTAGCAGGTACATTTATTATTTCTTACAACCATTCTAAAAATTATTTTTTTATTTTTAATATAAAATACAAAAAATACACATAGATATAAAATTATTTTGTACTCACTTTCTTGTACCATCAATTTACTCATATTCTGAAATAATGTAAATAAAATTAACACAAAGATAAAATAACTTAAACTTATTATTAAATTCTCATGTTAACACACGATTGTACTAGGTATTTAACTTGTTACCAACGCCGTCAGACTCAAATTTATAAAATAAAAACAACATTTACCTCTACAATAGTACCTCTATCGTATTATATTTCATAAAATTGTTGAAATAATTATTAAATTAAACTATTGTTCGGCGATTAGTCAGCACCAAACAAATAACAATGTGATTTGGATTATGTTAAAAAAGTACAGATGACGAGGTTTTGAACTATTGAAGCGTATAAAGGTATTAAATTATTATACATACATATTATTATAATATATAAATCTGTAGACCGTATAAAATGTATGATATATTTGGTTAAATGATCGATTTCTGCGTGAAATATTTTTACGACATCTCGTATTTCATACATATCTTTACAGTTTGATTGAGTATTTTACTCAGCAACATTATTCACAAAGCTCCGTTGTTCTCTATGAAATATTATAAAACCGAGTATAATTCATCTGGGAATACAAATGACTAATGTGGTTTTTCCTCTCGATACGCGCCGAGTGGCCGTAAATTACATAAATCCCGCGGATTTCCACTAAGACAGCGGATGATGTTCTATAGTAATAATAATATAATATACAATAATATATATTAATGAACATATATTTGCACCGATGACATAATATGACAATAATGAAGTAAACATTAGTTTGCATTATTGATAATAGGAATTAAAATGTCTATTATTAGAAACAAATTTTTATATTTAAAATATTGCTGTAGGTGTAAGTACGCGTGCTATTATGTCTAAATATAAGATAGAAGATATCTATTATAGGTAGATTTATTTTGTCTTTTCATACTAACAGAAAAAAAATTAACAAATGAACGTATTTATTGAAATATAACCATTTACCTAATTGATTTCGATTTTATTTTATTTTAATTAAATTTAATAATTAATAGTTATAAAAATGTATTTATTTATATTAATTGTAAAACTTGAATGATTAATACAATTCATAAAACTATTTTTATTCAAAGTAAATTTTTATTGTCCAGTAAGTTTTTACAATACGACAAGGTTTGTTGTAAATCACTTAATATTATTGTAGAGTAATTGAATGACGATTGTTTAGTTTTTATAAAAAATTAATATTTATTTTATGTAATCAAGTAACAAACATTTATAACTACTTTATTATTAAATTTTACATAATTATACTGAGAATATGTCTAATATATTTCGTTTCAAATAAATTACTGACTAGAAACTATATAAATAAATTAATATTATTGTTGAAATATCTATACATAATCCTAAAATTAACGCTATATTCTTAGAACCTTGAAATATCATCAATCTGCAAAATGAAATCTATTTATTTTCAAATTTCATTTGAGACTTTACAGACAATTTTTCATCGTCAGTATATATTTAATAGGAAAAAACATACAATGCAACTATAATCATCTATCCCTAGATTTGTTACGTTAAATTAAAAACTGCAGAATACTTTAATTTGACCCTAAAACTTTTTTTAAATATTTTTTTGTGTTTTATATAATACACACAACGCAAGTTTAATTTTGTTACTAACATAATAATAAAAGGTTTATTATAAAATAAGAATAAAAGTTTTCAATTTAAATTTAAAACAAAAAAAAAAATAATAATACATTCATTTTAATAGTAGAAAACTACAAAATAATGAAATATATTATAAACATTACTCATTAAGAAAGTATTGTTTAAAATAAAGAATAATGAACTAAGATACGTAATTTTTTAAAAAAACTTTAATCTTATACTAATATTTACTGTATGATAATAAAATGCTACTTAATGTAATCTTTTGGTTTTACAACAAAAACAATTTTTAATGATATATTATGTTAATATCTATAAAAGTAACATATTATATTCTGCAAAAATATTTAACTATCAATAGGTAAAATGTAAAAACCCAAATAAATATAAAACAAAAATAATAAATCTTTTTTCCAAAACACCTACACTCAGTTATTGCATAATAATATTTTATTATTACTATTATTAGAATTTTTTTATTGGCTTTAAATAAAACTTCTTTTGAATTCGACTTAAGCTTACAAAACATTTTTAAATATTTCTAACCTATCTGATAATAATTGTTGGTGTAAATATGATATTAAATATTTATACACTAATGTGAAATTGTATACAGTACGATATTTTACAGTTTATAATAACTAATTTCATTAATAAGTGTTAAACATAGTATTTTTAATAATATTCCTGATTCATTATTATTTATTATAGTTGACTGGAGGTGTAATACACTGATGTTTGGATTTCAAATTTCGACTCTGGTAAAACATTCGCTCGCAACCTCACCATCCAATAATATATGACGTTGACGTATTAAACTTACAAGGTATTCGGTTAGCGTAGACTGTCGACCACACATTTATAAAAATTAAAAATACGAGTACAACACAAGAGCTACGAACTTTATGATCCGAGAACTCCAGTTTAACATTCTCTGACGTGTGAGTGATGAGTGTAAAATATGTTTTAAACTCTTCGCTGCGAGTCAGCAAGTAATTATTTTCACATAATGGTATTATGTATTTATTTACATTATCGAGTTATCTTCTAAAATCATTGAATCGAATGTATTTTACCCGTGTAAAATCTAGACTTACACTATCTCTATATATGGAGGGATTTTGCTTTTACCGGTGCTCTTATCGGAGTTGCAAATTGGGAAGCGTTTAAGCTCTTCCTGAGAGAGTTTGAACGGTAATCGCGACGTCATTGATCTCATAGTATAGCCGATTATATAACCTTATTTAAATTTTAAACGTTTATACAACTCAAAGGAATCAAAACGGTAAACGAGAGGAAAATTTTGATTTTCCCCATGGCTTTGAACGGAGATAGGTATTTATACGCGTATGTGCACCATCACTGTGTAGGTAGTATAATAATATTATAGAAGCTTGGTACGAAAAAAAAAACGGAAATGCGCGTGCACCCCGCGATAAAAGAATATAACACATAAATAATAATATTATAAAGCGCACGTACCGTCTCCGTCGTATATACGCCGAAAAACAATACTAGGTACTACATTATTTTCTATAAAACCAAAATATTATTGGTGTTACCGAATTACGTATTATACGTACTTCGAAATCTCGTGCAATAAATTCGTATCGGCATTTTATTGTCATATTATAAATCATTGAAAAAATCGGAACTGTAACGTCCCGTCCGTACGTGCGTATATGATATTAGAATAATATCGTAATGTATTATAATGCATCAGTCATTAATACATATTATTATAAACACAATTATTTCAGGATTTATCGTTTGTTCCACACGACGCGTAACAATGTACGACATTCACATAATAATAATAATAACGTAAAATATATAATAATAATGTAAATAGTATATATATACATATATATGTTATATTACATGGGTTTCAATCTTTGTTCTTCCGTATCCGTTTCCGTCAGAGTGCGCGAGGATACGGACATTGTCAATGGGTTTATTACGCGTGTATGAAAGACACGCTATACACACATACACATACATTATAGCGAAACGGACTAGACTGTGGTCCGACTTTTACGGCTTCCGACTACACGCCGACTAAAAGTATTATCAGTTTTGTACTTGCGCGTGCGCTCAAAACACTACTTATGTACATAACTATATATGATTATGTGACTACAATATAATATCATATTGTTATGTTTTTACGAGAGTATCTATTAACGAGAATGACATACACACACACACACCTCAGTCAGTGTTGGACGGAGTGACGGAACGCGGACGAGACACGATGTAAGTATAACCGAATTCGTAAGTGAAAAAAAAAACGATTAAAATCAGTATCGTCCGATACGGTTCCGTAACTTAAGGGTGCAGTGCACGGTTATTGGACGACGGATTCGTTTTACGTGTCGTCCGCCGTCTGTTCGTAAAATATTACTCTCCATAATAATACTGCCTTTCGGCGAGTTCGTTTCCCGCGCTGGACGCCGTGGTGGTAAAAATATCGCTTTACGCGTAGTTTTTTTGCGAATTACGCTGTATCAATTCCGTACGCCATCCATGCAGTCGAGGTAAATATTGTTATTTTCACCACTTACGCGGAATTTACGAGTACAAAATTTTGTATTACATTACGTACCTATGTTGTTTTAGCCGCATAAATCGTATGTGTTTGCTAATGCCTTCACTCTCGTAGTGTAGGTATTCGAAAAACGGTAAATCGCCTATAGATATCTGCGTACGTATTTCCTCGTAAGCTACGCTAAACCGTGGCGTGGCCGCTATTGATTATCGAAAAGATAAATAAAATAATATCATACACATTTTATGTAAATGGTTTTTCTCTTCAGCGAATCCAATAAGCACATTTATTTGTTTATTTCGGTACGCCATTCACGTAATTCCATAAAACCTATAATATTGTATATTTAACTACACTCGTAACAGGAACAATTTTATAAAATTAATTAATTTTGTTCTTGACATTTTGATGAGAACTTCAATTAAAGTGCATACAGTAATTGGAATAAATTATGATATTATATTATTATACGCTTGTATCATTACCATTTCCATATTTATTTGATGTATTCAAACTCAAAGTATAATAACCAGAGGACATTTTATTATTTGCTAGCCAATATTTGTATATAGGTGGTATCAAAAAATACACAAAATACAATATCGCGATAATAAAATTTGAAAAAAAAATTAATTTTTTCTATTTACCGATTAACTATTAGTTTGTTTTAGAAATATTTAAATTATCAAAATGTACTTTTTACTTGTATATAATATTATATTACGTTTATGGTATTAGATTTTCAATTTATTTTTTAAATTATCAATTGATATTAAAATTTAAATTAGTTATGCCTAGTTTTTATAATCATAAAACGAGTTTGTATTATAATGATAATTTTCGTTACTTAAAATTTGCCATGTAACAGTATCGAATGTTTTTCTTAAAGTTCGGAGTCTTTAAATTTCCATTAATATAATTATTTCATTTGTATCAATGACCGTTCAACGCTTATAATATTGTCTACCTATAATTTCACAAACTTTATAACTTATGTTATTATATTTTATCATTTGTTTAAAAACATAAAAAGCTATTCGGTTTTAAGATATCTATGGATTCGAAATTAAGTGCATAGGCCATAGAAGGAGTGAAATTTCAAAACGTGCTATTTCCAAAATATCATAAATTGAGTTATACATAGATTCATATAAAAAAAAAAACGACGAATCGAATGGCGTTGTTAAATTTATCTAAAATGTACTATTTTCCATGTTAATTGAATTTAAAAATTGGTTATTGTGGCATGGTGTAATATTTTCATGTCTAATGTCTATATTATATTACGGCAAAACGAACTATTTACAAATCGCATCAAAACGTTCTATTTCCCGTGATAAATAGGTGTTAAGGTTTTTAAATATGTGGCAAAACGCACCATGTTCTATGTTATAAATATGGCAAACGACATTAAAGTAAACACAAAACGTACTATTTCCAGTTGTTTTCATATACTATATTATAATTAAAATTAAAATTATAACATAAGTTGTACATTTTTAAGAATTTGTTGATATTTTTAGTTTATTTCTACGAGTTTCTAGTAATTGAGGATAGAAAACTGTCGTTTCTAAAAAAAGGACAAAAATGTTTAAAAGTTTTAAAATGTCACCCCTCATATATGTTGTATCCTATATTTTAAATTTGATTTGATTTTTTTTTTTTTTTTTTGTTTTTATAATGTAATCGTAATGTCATGAAGCATAATATTATAGTGCAGGTACTTTAAAAACTAAAATGCATGAAACTGACTCTACAAATTAGTGTCGTAAGCCAACGAAACCCTAAATCTACGACCATATATCGGTGAGTTAGCCCATACCATCAGACTCGGACAGACGTAGTCCGGCATTCAACTTGTAAGATTTATGTAAGTCGTTGACCCACACGGTACACGCTCTCTTAAATAAGTCTATTCCCAAATACTTGGCAACAACAGTTTCAGGTATAGTGCATATAGTTACTTATCTCGTCTTGACATTTATAAAGCGATCCTATATAAAGTTGGTTTTTTGTTGTTTTATTTTCGAGTGTAAATTAAAATATAAATAACGCGAGTCAATTAAAAAATACGCTATTCGCCATAACCTTTTATAACCTGTCCTGACGTCCAATACGTGATCTGTTTTTAAACAATATTTTATATCGTGTACAAGTTTACGCAGTGTCCTGCTCGGCGCAATAAGACACACACACACACACACACACACACACACACACGCATACGCCTATTTATCATATATATTTTTACTGGGACGACTGTGAACGGCAAAATCGTACGTCGACCGTAAGTCGCGTTATCTCCGTCTCGTGCCGCCGCCGCCACCACCTACGGCGGCGCGCCGTACGAAAAACGCGCCCCTATAGTAGCGCGTGCTCCCGCCCCTCTGCGCCGCGCCGCCGACCGACACGCGAAACGCGACACCGCCGCCACAGACGACGACATTCCGGCGTGATCTGCCGACTGAATAAGTCGTCTCCGACTCTGTCGGTTGCCCGATCTCTCATCCGGCCATTCCAACCCCATCGGCGGCGTGCGTGCGAGAGGGCGCGTGACGGACTTGCCGCTCATACCGCGGTCCGCACGTTTCCAAAACCGGAAGGCGGTTTTCATTCAGTCACCCCGACGTGCCTGTCCGTAAGTATTCGAAAATAACAATGTTGTTCATATGATATAATATTTTTATACACGCGTACAATAGAAATTCGTCGTAAAATAGATTGCCTTACAATATAATTTGATCGTCGTTTATAAAATAGTATATGTTATGGTGATACACGTCAAGTGTTTTAAATCGAAGGGATGTGTAGGTATAAGTTTAGTATTGCACATGTGTGTGCGAAAGTTCGTATTTAATATAGCTATAATATATGTATATATATATTACAATAATATTATATATGTGTACAATATTTCTAATCGCTTTTTGGTTTTAAACTTTTAAATCGAAATCACAATATTACTTATTCGTGTCCCCAAATTGGTTATTACAATTTTTTAACCTGTGGCAAAATCAACCCTTTCACTGTTGCAAACACTCAGCGCTCTATATTTTAGCTACCTGTGAGCTTTAAGAAATAATTACGCAAATAAATATTTAAACATGAAAATAATATTCAATGTCGAATTATATAGAAATATACAAAATGTATCAAAACAATTTTATATTATTATACCTGTGAATCACTGTTAGGTACTTACGAAAAAAACGTGTTAATGCATAATTATATTTGTGTAAATTTTTGTTGATACCTAATTCAAAGAACTGGGAAAGTTAAACATGCATTTGAACACTAAATCTTTAATGTTCGATTAAAATATCAATATTTTAAATTTGCTAGATATAACATAAATATTTAGTGTATGATAAAAATTTGTTATAAATATAAAACTTTTTATAATTTTTATACAGTATCAGATTAATTATTAATTTATTATTATTATTTTTTTTTAGTGTCATTAATAATTAATCATAATATTATACAAAGTATAATTAAAGGATGTAAGGGATATGACAAATAAATTTGATAAATAAAATAATTAACTAGGTTCAACTTAACTCATATTTAATATTACATCATAATATATATTTTTTATATTTGATTTTTTTTCCTGTTAATTTAATGAAACATAAGTGAAACAAAAATTCGTTGTCTCCGCTATGTTATGATCATATTATTAACGTATAATATAGACAATATAATACGTTTTTTCGTTAATAAGAACCCATTTTCTTTATAGCTTTTAACATTATGGTGAATTTGATAAGTATAAAATACAAAGTTTAGACTATTTTACAGGTTTTCATACAACTTTAATATGCTCATAATTCGATTCCAAATCAAAAAAAAACTTTACATTTTATAAATAATAAATTCAGTCTAATAAGAAAAAATACAGCAAACTGTATTTTTTTTAACGTAATATATGTAATATCATATTCATGACTTTTTCAATCATATTTTTGCATGAATTATAATTAGTTAATTAGAGTTAAAAATCGAATGAATATTCTATAAAAAGTATAATTTACGACACTATACATGTATCTCCAAATTTTTGTTCTGTAGAATTATATTATGTGTCTATTATTTTAACAATTTTTTAGTACACTTTATAATAATATCTAATATGTTTAATTTTCATAAAAAAAATAATTAAATAAATTGTTGAACAAATCCCAAAGTACAAATATTATTAAGTAGGTATGTCCTAAATCAAAAATCAGTTAATACATTGTATATCCGGGGGTTGGGTATATGTGTATTTGGATAAATATTTCTGTTATTTTAGTTTTAACCATACTATATATATATATTAAAGAAATTATGTATTAATTCTATTTAATTTTAATAAGTTTTTTAATATTTTGGTTCTTGTGATATACATAATCAATATGCGTACGTAATTTATAATAAAAAGTAGGTAAAAACGGTTTTCGATTTATTGCACATTATTAAATAATTATAAATTGTATACACATTCAATTGGACCATTCTATCATAATTCTATCATAACATTTATTAGTGCTATGAATTATGATAATTATCTTATTATTATCAATTAACAACTATAGCGCTATGTCTATGAACTTAGTTTAATGTTTTTTTTCTGAATATGCTTCTCAAATCGTATTATTTTTTTCTTTACTAAAAGTACGTGAAAAATATTGATTTATTTATTGTATATAAGTATAAATTATTTAACTTGATTTATTAACTAATTATACAACAGCTACTGTTAAGTTCTGAAAACTATTAATGTGAATTGCGTGGAAAGCAATTTATTGTTTTCTTATGCTATTCTTATTACCTAAGATATTTTATGTTATCACGATAAAGTAATACGAACAGCTCATAAAGAATGTACCAAATTAAATCGAAATGTATCTATCTTGTGTTATTATTATACTCATGAACGTGTGTAGATAGGTAATCATAAGAGTGTATACGACATTTGTAATTTTCTATAAACTCTCTCCCACATTCGTTCGATGCCACCTTTTGCGAGAAACACTCGACGTGACGTCGTGCAATTTGAAAACATCAGATTAAAATACGATTTATTTTTATTATATACGCTGCATGGTGGAGTATGTGCTGTTATATGTGTTATTATGGAACATTTTCATTGATATTATCAAATGCTATATGTGTTCTTTTACTACCCCAAAAACAGTGACATTAAATTTGATAAAGGAATTTACACAAACCTCTTATCATTACATACGATTTTGAACAGTATAATATTTTGTTATAGGCCACAACTGGTAGTATAGTGTAGGCAAATGGAAATATCAGTTTGAAGTACATATAGACTGAGAGGAATAGGGTGAAAAATGACATAATATAGTACGAAAGATATAATATACAGAAATGAACATTATGCGGTGTTCAAACATTATACTATATTTTATACAGAAAGTCGGTCGTTCTCATTTTGAATTGTAAATTTTCAAAAACACTGTTTTATACTTGTTTGGACCGTGAAGTGAACCTATTGTTTTGAATTTCAAACAATTGTAATCACACCTTATACGACAACAGCCAAATTTTAGTACATTTATAACAATACCTAATATTTACGATTACTTTTTAGTACTTCATTTTTATTTTTTTTTTAAACTCTTGTCTTTATTTTAGAAAAACCTTACCCTACCTCCACGATGTAGCGTAGAAAAAATAACTGTTGTAGACAAATAGTGCACATTAATTTAAAATGTATTAATAAATTCAATAATGTTAAAAATTAGTTTTGGTAGGTAATGATCGTCGAAGTAGAAAGTTTCTTTAACGAAATTGTCTGTTTGTTGTAAAACACAAATTTCTCATCAGCAATATAGTTTTCTTCTATATACAAGGGTACTAAAGTAATCACCTCTATGTTAAAACGAATATTGCTCCACCTTGCGACATTTTATCCACATTGTTCAGTGTTTGCAAAGTTTTATGAATATAGTGAAAGAGATTTCTGAAATGACATTAAATAAAGTTCAGAAATAAGTAGACAAATAATCGGTAAAATTCCAATTTTACTGTTCCTAATAATTTTCCAATTCCCAAAAAAATCACACTTAGGCATTATTGACTTGCAAAAATAAACATTTTTACAAAATTCCTAAAATGTAAAAATGCTTAAACCATTTTATAAAAACTCTTATTTCAATCATATACTACTGTATGTACAGTGTACACTTTGATTTATTTAATTTTCTCAATACTTCTTATGAACTCACTAGATCCTGGAAAATAGAGTTAAACTTCGGTATAATACAATTAGTTTATATTGTAATAATATATTGTAATCAACAATATAAGTCGTAGAAAATTTCACAGTTGTAAAAACAAGTTTAATTAACTTATTTTTTTTTTTTTTAAATCTTATAGTTTCTAATAAGCTAATAAAAGAAGAAAGTTGATTATATATTTATTTAAATTTTTCAATTTGACCGCAAAAACAAATTTTCATTTTATAGGTACCTACCTACCTATAATAAAATATGTATGAGTCCAATACCTATTCAATTTAGTTCATTTACTCTTATACATTTCTAAACATAAAGTATTCCATCCATTGTACCCACACGTAATAGTATCATCGCCTTTGTTCTACTCAAAAGACATCTTTGTGAACACTGAAATGATAGTTATATGGTTTTATATATATATGTTGTTAAATATACGTGTGTTCTTTACTTTGTTGCGATCGATGATGTTTGTACGACCCGTGTTCACTAAACATAACAATCTGTAAGATGTTTGTTTGAATTTCGCATAACAATTATAAAATACTAATACTAAACAATATATTATTATAATATTTAGGCTTTGTACCGTTTCATTAATTTAATAGTAAAACAATATTATCGCTTACTAATCTGATTGGTGTATTAAAGCATAATGGTTAATTTTCATAATTAAAATATAAACCATATACCTTAACAATAATACCATCGTGTTTCACTTAAGCCATATACATATATATATATATATATTATACAAACATACTCATATATATATTATAGTAGATGCCATTATATTATACATAGGTAGTATTATTGCATGAGCTTAGGTATAATATTATATAATAACACATTCCTTCATTATAATTAAAAATCAATACATATTTTTCACTTTTTTTTTATTTATAATTAATTAGTACTGCAATACTTAATTTTGATATTTTGCGCTGAAGTTATTTATACGAATGCATTAGGTACCTACATATTATATGGCTTTAATGACGTTTATGTATGAGATGATGCTTACTCACATTTTAGTAATTATTTAGATTGATTAAAATAATAAAATATGCCGTCATAAATACTAAAAAAAAATATTTTAAATTTGATTGATCTTTTTATATGTTTTGGGTGAGAAAAAATAATTATCAGCAAATACATTGACTGTGTATTAATACGTTCGTGCACATAGTCAATGTATTTTTTTTTCAGCGTTTATTATATTTCATCAATTTCAATTTATATTCAAAGTTATTAATGTAGATGCGAATTAAATGTACTTTTTTGATTTACAGAGTTAAATGTATACGATTATAGTACACACAAATGTAAGAATATATTATAATAACCTAAAACCAAAACACATAACCGAAACCAAAAAGCATATTTTTATAATAATGTCGGTCGATCACTGTCAATGTTGATATAATATTGATGTATTATAATATTTGCTCTAGTCATAATAATATTACATATATATTGGTTTGTTTTGCTTACAAAAATTATATAGATAGATAAACAGTGTTTAACACACCTCAAGCATCATTTTTAAAAAAAAAATATTATTATAAAAAAAAAAAAAATGTAAATTCGTTATCAAATTTCTAAAAAATGTCTGTGATCTTAAAATATACCACGAGTGTATAAATCATTTTTTTTTTTTTTTATGATCAGGTAATAAAAACATTTTCAAATATTAATCAATTAGAAATTGTATAAATAATTCTCATCGATTAAACTAATGAAGAGAATAAGTTACTTAAAAGCTGATTAATGCAATAAAACTGAACAGGGGCACAACCAACAAACAAGCTGATTGGAAACGTCTAGAATTTTATTTAATTGTTTAATTTTATTAAAAAATATAACAAACATTCAAAACGTGATTTTTAGACATTGAACAGTTAATCATATATTAATGTATTTAAAACAATAGAATTAAACATTATATCATTGGAAACAGTGACTATTGTGGATTATTTGTTTATGGAAAATCGTCGTTTATAAGTAATATACAGTACATTTGTTCACATAATGATATTATTGTGTATGAAATTAAATATAGAAACTTATGACCTATAATAATGTATATGTAATAATACGTTTACAAAAAAAAAAAACTATTGACATTGGTGTCCTTCAACTTTCGACTATCAAATATAAACACATTATTATAAATTATCAACTTTCTAATTTTATGTTTTTTTTCTTATGACACTATTCTTTGTAAAATAATAATATTATTTATCAATTCTTTTTGCAATTTAAAATTATTGAAAAATAACTTTACTGACATCATTGTTATAAACACCAATAATATATAATATAATATAATATAATAATATATGAATAAAAACGTTTTTACGTGTTTATATTAAAAAAAGAAATCATATACGATACAGTTTCATTTTTATTATTTGATTTCCTTAACTTTCAGCGCATATAATAAAGTCAACATAAATTTGTTTTTTTCTTTATATATAGGAAAAGCACTTTTAGTCCAATAAAATAAATGCCACTTGTAAACCATTCTTGGTGATTTGAAATGATATTTTCTCACTTCTTACTTGAACTTCTTTCATAACATGAAAACACTTGTTTTGCATGTAATATATCTACTTAAATTGAACAATTTTTGGTTACTTTATTTCATCTTAGTTAGTTGGACTTCACGCTTCATATCCCGATACAACAAATTTCTTTCATATAAAATTTATTATTTTATTATTATTTCAACGTATTAATATGTATAATATGATAAACCAAGTTGTTTATTTTTCATTCATGCGTACTTGTAAAAGAAATAACAATAATAACAATTTATTGATTCGCTTGAATTTGAGGTAGCAGAAAAAAAAATCAACATCTGGATAGGGGTGTTAGTTTAAAATTTGTTTTTGAGTTTTTGACACATACGCTTTGACATACAAGCACTTTTTAACGACGTAATTCAATTACTTTTCAAAAGGTAGTCTTTCAAAAAACGTGAAATACATATATTTATAGATTGTATTAAAATAATAATAATTAGATGTTTTTTTTTTTCAATAGAAATATTATATAACCCGGAAGCGAATATCGGCTAACTAACTTTCCGAGTGAGCATATCCGTAAAAACAAAGTTTGCCGTCAAGAACGTATTAAACATATAATAATATTATGTTTTGTTTATGCGTCAGTCTGCGTACACATATATTTATGAAATAAACACAATTAATGAACAATATTTGAAGAAGTTAAAGGAAATGTCGAATGTGTGAGTTGTATTAAATTTTAACTGCTCGCGTGTTTGTTTGGTTCTCTCAAAATACACGAATCGTATTCGGATATTTCTATACGTACGCTGATAAAAAATAGTAACAACAACATAATACAGGTACATACCATTAGCTAAAACGAACCGCAAATAATATTTCGACTCACTCTTTGCCATTTCATCAAGTTATTCGTGTAAAATTATTCGTAGCTCATTATTTATTTTCATCGGACATTTTAGATCACACAAGTGTTTGTTGTGTAGCATTGTGGGAATTATCAAATCACACAGTTAGACTACACCGTTTCCTTCTAAACAGCAGCTGATTTTATTTAAGGATTATTAACACAGTATAGCATGACAGCTATATGACTGCCGTATCGTTATTTCACTCTCTCGGGTTTGTTTTTCTTAAGTTTTTACGAGAAGCAACACGTTTTTAAAATGCTTTTTGGACCCCTAAAAATAATGGCTTTTGGTGCGCTTAGCCGTTAGCCCGAACGTTAATGGTTTTCACAAACATATTAATATGTATATAATTTATTTTATATTTTTATAATATTGTATGCACCATGGATAAATACAATATTTACCTTGTGAGTTATAAATGTTATGTTTAAGTCAAGCTTGTAATAAAATAATTTTAGTGTAAAAAAATAAATTATTAGTAAATAGTAACTGTTAAGAAATATCATTGTTTCATGGTGTTAGATATTAATATTTTCAAACATCACAAAGTTGATGATCAGATTTCCGAAAGCAATTTTTTAAGATTTAACTATATAAGTTAGAAATCGTTGGTAAATCCATTTAAAATCAGTAGGTATACAATATTATGATATCATCGTTTTAATTGTAATATATTTTATTTGAAACTTCAAATCAATTTCAAGTTTCCATGACAGTTCAAAAATTCATGAAATTATTAGGTTCTAATTTGGCGTTGAGGCGTCAATAACATTTTATTAAAATAATTTGGTGTTATAATGATATTTTTTTTTTCTTATGAAATTTATTGAGATTTAGATTTTTTTTAGCCTGTATGTTTCATAAAAAAACTATCACACATATTATTATCAGTAAAATATTAATTATAAAATAATTTCAAGAAAACATTTTTTGGAAAATCGCATACACAATGTTTAAATTTTAAAAATATTCAAAATTATTTTCGAAAATAATGAATTATATTGAACAACTTTAATGAAAATATTTCCTTTTTGTAACGCGATTCACTGGAATAACGAAGATACATATTATACTAACTATAAGTTAACAAAATATGTTAAGGTGAATTCTATAAAGTTCCATAAAAAAACCGAGTACATATGCGTTTAAAATTATGTACGTAGTAAGAACTTTTGAACTTTTATTTATGTAGTCAGAAATTTAGTTGAAACCTTATACTTTAAAGATTTTTGAGGATAATTTTAAGTACTGAAATAATATCATTAAAAATTCGTTAATACAAAAAGAAATTTTATTAAAGGGGTTTTACTTCATTAATTAATAAAAACTTATTATAAATAGAGTCATATTGCAATTTACAAATTTGAATATTAATATAAAATGATTTTTAAATTATTATTATACTTTACCATTAGTTATATGTTAATAAGCCAATATTAGTCGAAATTTAATCAAGTTAAAATATGTGTGTTTAAAATTTAAAATTACTATTTTAATAATTCTACCTTCGAAATAATTTAATTATGATTATATTTTATATCGGAAATATTCTATACGAGGGCAATGTGGTGTAATAGTCCCACAGCTGACCATGACGCACGTTGCGGTCATCAACTCGAACCTGGGTAGTGCAAAACATACTATTTCTTACTGAGTTCTTAGTAGACCTCTTTGTAGTGTTTTAGATATACCCTACCATTCTCAAATGAAAATACATTGATAAAAACTGGTAACACCGTTTCAATGAACCAATATGAAAAATTATAAACCATATACCTACAATTTTCCAGAACAGTTATGTAAATGCTTGAAAACAATTAATTAAAAGAAATAATGAATATAATAATATACTTATATTATCATTTGAATTATTTTTGTAGATAGTTCTAAAATAAGTATTAGCCAATTACACTTATTATCATATTAATTACGAAGTAAAATTTTTTTTTTTATTCGAACATAATGGTAAGCTTATTGTCGTGTATCGAATAAATTACAAAAAGAACACTTATTACTTCTTTAATATTTTGTATTAAAATTGCATATACAATGCGCCGTATTACATTAATATGCGTGACCGGTTTCTAATAGTGGTATAATATAATATTATAATTTAATAGCTGTAATAACAGTATCCAAGTACTTTTATATTCTAATATTTAAAAAAAATTTAAATTTACAGTTTAATATTTATTTTTGTATGTTATTTACTTACATCTTTTATGAATAAATTGGAATTAAATATTTATGTGGGTAATATCGATTAAATTTTTTTTCTAGAAGAAAAAAAAACTTAAACAACATAAAAAAAATTATTTTATTAAATTCCAAATTTTCCACTAATGTTATTATTATATCTTGCATTTTTTTTTTTTTTTCATGACAAAATGTTTTGTTTTTGTAATTATAAAATAATCATAAAACTATAAACATAAATGCAAAGTTACGCTCAATTAATCAAAATTTATCAAAATTTAGATTACACTTAAGTTTTTCATCTGTGAATTTTATATTTATTCTAGTATATTTTAAGTTTTTAATAATAATTAAAAACTAATATATCCAAGATGTCGAAAACAGATGGCAAAGTTTCATAATCGTTTTTTTTTTTTTTTAAATAGCAATAACAGTCATTAGAAAAATAATGATAATTTAAAAAAAAAAATAATATATACTTATGAAAAATGAATGAACATTTAAAATCATAATTTAGTATCATTTAATAGGTTCATTTTAGATACAAAAAACTAAAATCAAAACCCAAATTTAAAATTTGTTTCTTGTTATTTATTATTATTTTGTTTTTATAATAAATCATTGACACACAAATGTTATTGTTATAACTAGGATATCACTATATTTGTTATTTTGTTACATTAAAAGTCAATTTAATATAAATTCAACATAGAATCCATAATTTATATAACGGACAAGGTAATTTCAATATAACCCTTAACTTTTGATTAATTTTAAAATAGGGGAAAAAAATAATATAACTTTAATCAAAAAATAAATTTAAGTTTATAGTCAGACTTTAAAAATATAGCAGTTTTAAGCCATTATTCTTCTAAATTTAACCAAAAATACTTTTAATTAAAATAAATATTTTTCACGAATTCTTATTATTTATTTTTTTTTTGTTGCATAAAAGTATTTGTTACAATCATTTATTTTATTATACAAACACTGGAAGTATTTATTTTTTAAATTAAATTCGTGTTATATTTTACATAAAATGCATTTTGATTTTTTCTGTCAGCTCGTGATATTTAAAAATCGAACAAATTAAACAATGTTTACAATTTAAAATTAAAAAAAAAATGTTTTATGTCCATTATTTTAGAAACGTATTCTTTATTTATGATTTGAAAAACAAAACTTAGTATGTCTTTAAACATTTTTTGAAATAAATCACGAATATAGAAAATTTTAAATTATAGAACTTTAACTATATTTATAAAAATACATACATACAGACATGCAAATATTATATTTTATGATCATTTTAATTAGTTATCTAAAATAATTATATTTCTATTATGGAAATATCAAATCAATAAACGATTTTGGGCACGAATTAAATATAAATCATTATTTACGAACTACATATAGGTGGCAGACATAATCTTCCTCACTGAATTAATTTTTTTTTCACTTTTTAGAATTTAATTTGGCTGGTATGTGAACGTTTTCTAAAATAATCCGGCTACCATAAGTGTTGAAACTCAATTCTAAGAACTTAACTTGTTCTTATTATTATTATTATTATTATTATTTGTGTATTAATAATCTGTTACTAAACTTGTAAAATATATTTATATAAAAATAATTGTTTAGAAATATATTCAAGTTTATAAATAAGATTGAAAGCATATTTTAGAAAATACTGATGCTTTATATCAATTATAAAATTCCACTCTGTTGAAAATACACAGTTATACTATTAAAATTAAAAATTTTCCACATGAAATAAAATTGTGAACTTGCACCTTTAAGTAAGTCCGCGTAGGATACTCGTGTTACGTATATTATAGAGATAAATAGATAGAAGGTTTTCGTCGCTTTATCAGTTGAAGTTTCTATCCTAAATTTCTGACCAAATGGGTCTATTGGGTACTTACGACCGAAATTGACGTACCATCAATTGTGGCGTTGTAGCAGCAATTTACCGTCCTATCCTCTAAATATTTAGGTCTCAAACATTGCTCTCACAAAATGTTGTACATTTTTTTTTGTTATTTTATTACTATTATTATTATTTTTTTTTTTTGGTAACTTATACATTATACGGTTTCGAGTCATTTTTTATCGAACCTGATTTTCATTACTGGTTTGTAAACTCAGACAATTTATATTTAAGTTCCATGGTGGTCATGTAAAACGACGGATAAAAAAATGACATTAGAAAATTTAAAAAATAAAAAAACTAGTTTTTATTTCAAACAGACAATTTTTATTTAGATCAAATTAATGTTGGTTTTAAATTTACTTTAATTAACGGTAGAAAAAAAAATTATAATATAGTTAATCTTGTTGATTATTTATCCGTTAATTGAAAATTTAAAAAATATAGTTTTTTAATTAGAGTCTAGTATATCATCTACCTACATGGTCTTATTCGTCTTTATAATAATAATAAAAAAAAAATTATCGAAATCTGATTATTTTATGAGGCAAGATATTTTTTCCTGTTAGATAGTTTTACTAAAAACGCGTTGGCGTAAATTAACATAATATTAATCTACATTTTCAAGCAAAATATTTTTATTTTTAGATAAAAAAAATTAAATAAATTCCTATTTATATTAGTATATTATATAATAAGATATTGCTATCTGACACAAAAATTGTGATCCAAATTTTATCAAAGATCTTGAATTAGAAGTGTTGGGGCAAAACAATTTCCCTTTCTTTGACCGGGTAAATAGCAAATTCATATGATCAATAATTGAATAGGTTAAAACCCTTTTCGATAATTTTTTATGTATATAACATAATTCGATTGAGTATCTAAGACATACTTGATGTACTATTCATAATAGTGTGTATATTACACTTTATACTATTTTTTTTTGTCACACCTATAGTTCTTATGAATTATTTCAAAATTATATCTGTTCATTGGAATCACATCAATACATGTGACTTATAACATAAAGTTATTTTATTCAGATGCCCCAATGAACTAATTTAACTGACCTAAAAATTCTTCAAATTTCTAAAAAAAGAAAAGAAAGAAAGTAAGAGGCATTAAATATTTTTAAATATTATTATATCCTAGAAAAATATGCAATAATAATATTATGTTTTTTATTTTTGTTACTTTGAATAAGCTTATGACATATAAATAATGGCTAATTAATCAATAACACTGTCCCTAAATATCATACTATTGCATATAATTTGAACAAAAAAATATAGAAACTTGAAGGATGGAATAATATTAAACACACATAATATATACATATATATCAAAAACGTCTAAACAACGATCAAAGGAGAGTCGCAATGATTAAAAGGCTTTCATTAATTTAGGGAAAACAATCACAAAAGCCGGAATATTTCTCCTAGCATACATCATGACGTATGCGTTCCATATTCTGTACAATGTTTAGTTATTTTCTAACAGAACGCTGTTGCGAAGATCGGTTTAGCTGCTTGTGAGTTTGAAATCCTTTGACGTTCGCGTTATGCATTCGGTTCGAAACGCGCTCGTATATTATTATTTATCATATATTATAACGTATAACCGTAATACCTATGTACGTAGACACGCGCACTCACACACACGCATAATATAATATAATACGTACACGTTTATTCACTGCAAACCTTTACCTACGAGTAATATGTACACATGCGTACTTAGTAACACAATTCCAATAAACTATATATCTCGCGGGAGTGTTTTTTATACGTTTTATTTTTTTTTTCGAAAATCGCTTTACGTGCATTTTTCCGTTGAAATTACATTATAGTTTTGTGGCTGTACAACGTAACATAAAAATATATAATGTACAGAACGTATGCATGCAAATACAGCGTTTTTTAAACGACACACATACGCGTTGTGCAAATAAGTCGTGTGTGTGTCGCTTATTTGGACTAGCTGTATGTAAAGGGAAACGCACATGATATAATGACATTAGCATACACGCCATTATAATACGGCGTGTCTTCTATTCACTTTCGTAGTGGGTGAATCTTACGGGGCACACGGTATTACTTTTTCTGACGTGTTTAACGACATCGGAAACAGTGTGTTGTTGTTGTTGTTCCCTTAAACAAATATTTATTCAAAATCATTTCCACGATGCCGTTGGAAAAGCCGTTGAATACATTATATTCCACTGTTACTATTATTATTATTATTATTATTATGTGGGAAGTAAGCTTTGCGAAACGTATATTGTGAAAGTATTCATATTGATCAGCGCCGCGAAAATCTATTACGGAGTATATAATATTATATATATATATGTATTGACCAACACGTCTTTATCAAAATCATGTTACAACGTCTTGTTGAACGGTATAACAATATAATAATATTATAGACTATAGAAAAAATCGAGCATTATTTTTTTTATTTATTTTTTACTATCATAATATAATATTATTAATTATTATACATTATACAATGATTAATAATTTGTATTAGGTATAAAGGACATTTTGCAGTGAAAAAATAGAGTATTCCAGTAACACTTCTTCAAGTGTTAGAACTCAATATTTTGTTAATTAAATATTCGCATTACATTTAAAATTTCCTTTTTTATACAAAAACTTTACGTAGACACCTGTCTGTTAAAGTTATAATATTATAACTTTTTACAAAATATTGTTTGTTTATAATAACTATAAAATATAAAACTAATTCTTGTCAGTTCCATAAATTTATAATATTTAAAAAAAAAAAAAAATGATGTATGGAACGTGAAAACATTAAGTGAAAATACTTATTGGTAATTTTCTTTATTGTACAATAATATACTCACCATAATTTAAAAAAAAAAATTGGTCTTACTCTATTACTGTTTACCGCTATTATAAACATGACCGTAGTAGTATTAATACTCCTGTGTAACACGCATTCGGCCATATATAGTTTATATTTAATAACACCATATTATCGGTCATTCGTAATAAAAAAAGATACGTGAAAATTGTTTTGCACCTGACCATCGACCATTCGTGTTATAGGTTAATATCGTACAAAATAATTTCACGCAGCAAAAAAAAAAAAACGAGAGAAAAAATGAATAAATTTAAAAAAAAAGCAAAAAAACGTACGCAAATGCCAAATTTACAATACAGCCATACGTCGTCGTAGTCCTGCGTTAAAATTACCATTCCGCATTGCGCATAATAGCATTATGATATTTGTTTGTATTTTAATGCGCTCGGCGCACAAAACTTTCTACCGCGTCATTCATCGTGACTATAAAAATAACTTATTTATATTTGTGAGTGTGTATACTTATATGTATATAGAGGTTATATCGCACGAAAGGTATAATATGATAATATAATAGAATGGTGCACAAGATTTTGAAAACGGTGAGGGGGGGAGGCGTGTTGTAGACGTGAATTAATGTTTTGCACATTACCAGTGTCTATTCGTGTTTTGGAGTTTTCGTCGAATTCGAGTTGATTTTAAACGTCACTAATAAAAATGTAGGTTCAAAAAAAAGCATTTAATCAAAACCTATACAGGCAAAACGTCATAGTGATAAAACCATTATTATTTATTACTATACCGTCGTCATCATCATCGCAATCACCGTTCGGATTGCGCAGCTGCTCGTCGCTCGACGCTTATCGATAAACTTTGCGATAAATGTTTGATTTGTGGCTGATTATACAACAGCTAAACGTAATTATATACGGTGCACGCTACGGACACACGGGGGAGTACTGGTGCGGGCGAAGCGGAAGTATACGGTAGCAGTGACGGCGGCGGCACTGCTTTTAAAAGCCTAGAAAACTTTGTTTCCGGAACACTCACAGCGATTACTTATGCGTTCACAGAGTTAGCCTCTATGCACTACGGTATACATTATATTATGATGTTACACAAGTATAATATATTTTTATACAGTCGAGTTTCGAAGAGAACGTTCTCAGAAACGTCTGAGCCGAATACGACGACGACGACGTCGCCATTTACATATTTACGCGCGCGCATAAAAAGAAGAGAGAAAACCCAACTCGCGTTCAGACGACGGCGATTTTTTTAACCGTTTATCCGGGTACTTACCATATATACATAGACTGTCTCGACGCGTTTGTCTGTCTGTCTACTTGTCCGTCTGTCTGTCTTTCTATCTCATACTGCAGAATAGATGAATATATATTGTGTATTTATATATATATATATATATATATATTCCTGTTTACGTATTTTTTACCGGTACGCGCATCGGAATGTAATTCCGGAAGAACGCGGCGTACCAACATTTATAACTTCCGCGGTGGTAATGGCGTTCTCGTATATTTATTTCCTATACATGTATAAGCACATTAGTTATGCGAAAAAAAGTAAAAAAAAAAAAAAAAAATGTATTCCATTCAGTTGATCATAAAAATCAAATTGTTCGTCTCAAACAAGGTGTTATTATATTAATGTACTGTGGTGATATTTTTTATTTCTATAAATGGTATGGTATTAAGTGTATTAGTTATACATTCGCTAGTATATTATATTTGTTCCAATGTTGATGCTATTAAAAATATATAGTCATAAACTCATAACATTATACACATATAATATTGCTTCTATAATATCAATTATATTATAAAATATAAATTATTTTTATTTTTATTAAAACAATTTTAAGTATTATGAGATACAAAACAATATATAAGATTAATAAAAGGTTATCGGTTCTCTTAGTTTTAGATTATATATTTTATGCATGAACGTCATTCGGCAACCATGCTCTAAATGGTGATAATATAATATATATGAAAATAAACTAAGAAACTAAGGAACTCGCTCTGCTTTGTGGTAGATTTCGGAGAGTGTATTTCGTAGTTGAGTAGATTACCTTAATTGATTCGTAAAATTTATAATAAGTACCACACGTAAAATAATGTGAATATATTCCAGCCCAATTAAACTAAATGTTTCGTAATTATAGTCATTGTGTATAAAAATAATAATTTACGTAACTTTGAAAATTTTTGAAAGCACCGTGATTACTATTTTTTATTTTAATTCTAGCATATTAAGTAATTAATTAAGTAAAATAATTAAATTTTGTTTAAATTTAAAATTTGAATAAAAAATATTGTGTTTATATATTTAAAAAAAAACTATAATTACAGTAAAAATAATTAATACGAAACCTTATTATATACATTTATAGGCTTTAGATATTAAATGTTATATTTTTGAAATTTAACTATAAAACAATGTTTATAAAAAAAATGTGTAAAAACTGCAAATTCGATATTATAAAATTATTATTAGAACAGCTTATGAGGATCCTTATATTCAATTTTAAAAAAAGGTAGAATTAACTCAATTTAACTTAGAATACATATTTACAGTGTTTACAGTGAGAGTTTTATAATTTTAATATAACTGTTAGCTTATATTAAAAAATAACCGTGATAATAAACAAAATAAAAATAATGAGACACGTATAGGTACATGCACAACATTTTAAAATTAGTACATTTATTGTTTTCAGGTCTATAATCATAACAAATAAGAATAATTAAACACATGAGATTTCTTACACATTTTTTTTCACTTACTAATAGAAGAACATTATTTACTTATTGCAGTAAAATCGTCAAATCGTTGTACCACCGTATTTCTAAATAGTCAATAACAATTCAATATTTAAATGTGTATGCACTATGCATGTTATACAATATATTCAGATTATGTAATATAAATTAAGTATTACCCAATAAATCAACTAAAAAATCAAATCATATAATCAAACTAGTAGATAATAAATATTTTTTATTTTTAATTTACACATTATTACCTTCCATATATATTATTGTGGTGACACGTTGAATTGGTTTATTATTTTGTTTTAATTTAATAAATAAAATGGATGGTTTACATTTAATACTTAAATTTAGATTTCACTCTATGGGAAACTATCCATTAATAGAACCTTGTTATTAGTTTTGGTTTATTTGATTGTATTGGGAAAGATTATTTTGAGAAACCATTGAGTGTTACCAGAAATTATTTTGGGATACATTTATGAAATATACGGATTTATTTCGTTATATGAGTATAGAGTTTTATCATAAGTTAAGTGGCATTTAGGTATTTTTTTTCTAAAATTATTGAACTTTATCCATAGTATATATTTGATAAAAATAAGTTTTTAAAAACTTTCTAACATAAAAAAAAAATTATATATATAATTTTCTAAGAGCAATACTGTTATATTACTTAGGTAACTATTTTTTCTTCCGGATAGATAAACTAATACAAATAATAGATATTTTCACCAGTTAGGATCAATTTGCATGTATTATTTTGTTAGTTATTAATCATTATAGTTCATTATTAAATATATTAATCACGCACTTATAGTTATGACAATGTATGGAATATTTGGTTATCAAAAATACCTAAAAAAAGGTGCAACAATATAAAGATTTACAGTTTAAATATACGTCCTTATGTAAAAAATACACTAAAAAAATGTATATTGTGTAATAAAAGTAAATTCATTTTTTAAACAATATGAAATATAATAAATTTCAAATAATAATATAGATGATTTATATTTTTTCAAAATACAAAATTAATTGCGTGTATCTAATTTCTAATACGATGGCTTTTAATTAAAACTCTAACAAAATTATTATGTACCTACGTTATTATACTTTTGCTATTAATACTTCGATGGCTTCTGAGAATAAACGATAATACTATTTTACTTAGAGCCAAAATATGACCTAGTTGAAGTTTTTACTTATCAAATAGGAGCTTACCATTCTTTATTTCAGTTTATTACGATACCAATAATAAAGATATAAAATGCTCATCTGGTAGTTTTGATAGTTACATCTTTTGACGGTTTAGTATCATTCGTGTAGGTGTACATTAAACAAAATATATAGCATAATATTATACACTTGTGCGCGCATGTAATTATCTCTTGCTGAAGTGAAATTACACGAAATCGCGAAATATAATAATAATAATATATATCCTAAGATTCTGCGTCTACTATCCTCCTATACGTATAGGTATTGTACTATATTCGTTTCGACACCGATGAATTTTAATGCGTCGCGCTATTAACACCTATCTCGGAACAATCGATTACTAAGGAGAGTCATTGTTTCCGTATAGATGTACAGTCCAATATAGCACCATCATCAGATATTTATTTTGCATCCGTACGGAACAGTGTATTGCTCAGAAAGCGCGGGAGTAAAGTTAATATTTTTAAAAGCATTGAAAACAGTTAAAAGCACAACCGAAATAAAAAGTAAAAATATAAATCTTTTTCTCGTTTAATAAATTGCCCCCTTTTTTTAAAGGTATTAAATCGCACAAAGCCCTTTAAGGTCAGTGCAGTCTGATTTAGATTTCGAATAAAGTTTTGATTGCTTTTTTTTTACGAAAAAAATGGGTTTTTTTCTTATGATTTTTATATTCATATATATAAATACACATTGTCACAATAATGGGCGTGCCATTAAAATAATATAATATATATAATATATATATATATATTTTATTTCAAAGCATACCAAGAGTTTTATTTCTGTTGAAATTCAATAAACAAAAAACAAATTTATACATACTGATAACTAAATGAGTTTTCTGTTGTTGACCTAAATATCTAGTTTTTTTTTTGGAATTAATATTTACAATATCAACTGGTGATCAAATGCAACAATACAAATTACTAAAATATTATCGTCTTTGATTTGGCGGTTTCATAGCACAATGCTTGAAATGTTGGACAAGATTCTTGTTAAATAAATAACATATCATTTTTAATCAAAACCTTTGTAAATATGATAATATAATTTAAAGTAAATTTATCAAAGACGCGTAATACGAAGTACGTGCTTTGAAAACTGAATAATTTAGAATTCAATGATTTGTTTAAACTCGTTTATGATGTACGTAGTATTCAAATAGAGAACAAAAACATCGTTTCAATGTATGAATTAACAAATCATAGCGGCAAATACAATATAAATTCACCCAAATATAGGTAAGTTGGGAATCGAATGAAATGTTCATCGCAATATAATTTTACCTATATCTGACACGCTCACTCACACAGCATAATGGCGTCTTAGCGTCTCGTCACAGTAGCGTAATAACTGGGTGTGAGAGAATTTTGGTTCGTATCTTTCTCTCCTTCTCATAGCCTTTTTTTTTTTTTACCGATTAACTATATTTATATACTGATTTAACTAAAAATATTATTATAAATAACAGTTTATGTATTATGGTAATAATACAAAAAAATCCGAATCACCTGTGCTAATTGTACATAAATACCTTGTAGTAAACACAGATACATAGGTTAGGTTATTGCGATGTTGCAGAACCTATATATTGTATTTTCTTATTAATTGTGATGGTGGTACAAAAATAAACCATCGATTAGTCAAATATTGTTTTATCGCGAATCTCGACAAATAGGAAAAACATTTCACTTCCCTCCTCCCCCTCCGCTAAAAACATGACTATATGTCTAAATTACATCACTATGACTAGACATACGATAATATATAAAAATATGTAAATCCTTTGAAATGGCCAAGTCACCGTTTTTGCAAAACGGCGATTAATACTTTTAACACGCGCTATTATTACGCGGACAAAAACGGTATTATTACCATATAATTATAAATGGATTCCGATCGAAACAAAGCTGTACCTTCGTAACACCATTAAGTTGAGCGGTGACACGGTCACGAGTACATGGTGTTTGAACATTTCTCGTTGGGCAGGACAGATGCCCCTGAACGTTTGGCCGATATTATTATGTTTAAGCATAACTTATCGTACTATAGTTAGTTATGCTTAAACACAATAATATTATCATACTTTTCAGTGTCAATGCTCTATTATGCGGTTATAATTATTTAGTTGATAACTTTATTCAAAATGATAGATATTCGCATTAAACGGTCGAACCACGTATCGGTTAGTTGGCTGTACCTCATTGTTTTTAAAGGTAAATATATAGGTAGCCAACTTTCACGCGTCTGGCGGTCTTGTGTAAAAAAAATGTAAAACCCTAAATCTGAGTGTTAAGTTATCAGTTTTCATCCATAGATAAACATGTTCGGTATATTAAATCACGCAATTTGGATTGTGTGAAAATCAGTTTTGGTGTAGTTTTATTTGTTTTTGTTTTTAGCATGATGGTAAAGTTGTACCTGAGTGGATAATTTAACTATGAAGGATTGATAGGACCGCAACCCTACTTATTCCAATATATTTGTGCCTATGCATAAAAATAGAGTTGAAAGCTAACTATGCTATTTAGTTATCAGTCACGTCCGGTTCCCATCTGTTTCATGAAAGTCATTTCCGGTAGTAATATTATAACGACAATGTGAATAAACAACTGAAAAATAAAAATAATTACCTTATTGCTTAATAGTCAATACATATTACCACGTGAGCTCCAGTTTTAAATTTAACTGTGAAACGATGAAGTATACTTAGAGAATTGGTAGACTAACACCTCATCATAATTTTTACAACAAAATATGAATAAATTAATTGAAATTTAAAATACATTTTACATATTAAGTTAATTCGATATCGATTTAAATACCAGATGTACACGTAAATATGTCATATATATTTTCTGAAACACCTATATTATTATAATACTATATAATATATATGTGTAAATACCAAGAAATAAATCAATTCATATTTTGTTATTCAAAAGTATAACAACCATTAATATACTTATTATTATTTTCGGTACAAAATATGTGCCAACAACACAACATGAATAATATATTAGTTTAAAGAAAAAATACATATCGACAGAACTTTTAGCCATAAATATCAGAGACACAAAACCGATGTAAACGAAAACCCTATCAACAATGCAATCGTCTTTATTATTTAAGAAAAAAAAAAAACTCTAATCTTAGAAAATATTTATATTACTTTTCGACTTCTCCCTAACAGTTCTCAATAGATCTGTTTGAACAATAACCACAATAATAATAATAAATATAATAATAATAGGTACATGTACTAATAATCATCACGTGTTTTGTGTTTCAGTGACCAATCGGTGTCTAAATATTATTTTGGCGGTAGCATTGACGTAATGTCGGTACTTCCGTAACGTACAGCCCGAACGGCTACTGCAGCAGAGTACGTCAGGAATCGCCCCGGCAAAATGAACGGTCGCGTGCTCGGACGTGCTTTTATACGATTGGCCATCGCACTGTTATGCGTCAATCATACAGGTAAGTGTAATTATTGTCGGTGTCGACATGGCGAGACAACGCTGTGATGCATCGTGTTTGTGTTTCGAGGCATAATTATGATATTCGATCACGCACGTTGTGATAATAACATAATATTGTTACGGTGTACAAGTAAGGCTCTACGATTTCTGTGAAAGTAGAAATATTCCCCGAAATGAACCGAGAAAATGTGAAGTGACGAATTCAAAACAAAAATTGAATGAGTAAATAAATATAATAACAATTACACGTAGTTCTGAGCTCGTTATGCAAAAAAAAAAAATAATAATAATAATAATAATAAACTAACCGGCATAGAATTAGTGTTACGAGTATAGTATTATGATGTATGATATGTGGTGAGTTGATTAATTAAAGTTTTGAAAATTTTCTCCGATCCTGAATTTATACGATGTAATTAACGTCTAATTCAATAAACATACATAAACAACGAATTGTATGAGTTGATATTACTAATTAGTTTATAATTAAATCTTCTACCGCAAAAGTGATCGCATAGTGTTGAACAATATTTCGTCATGAAATTTGGTATATTAAAAATAATGGTCAACAATATTCTAAATGAACAAAATGCATGATGATAACAATATTTTCCATTCTGCTAACCACTTAAATCTCCTTTTCATTACTAATTTATTAAAATGATAATATTCAAGGATATGTTTTTCTATGTTTTCCACAATATCAGGTCAGTGGATTCTAATGGTATTTTCGTACGAATTTTGTTAAGTTCTAGGTGTTCTAGCCGAGTTTTTGTTATTTTTATTAAGACTTTTATTGGGTTCTAATATTTTCCTGTTCATTCTAAAGCAGGTATTAATTAGACTAATATTCTGATTTGATCAATCATTTTTTTTCCGTGTTGATAGTAAACCATTTTTCTCATTACTCCATTCCATTCTAATCAATATAGTACAACGGTAAATGTTCTTATACTCTGATCATTATAGATACTTTCTTTTGGCGTACTTCAATTTGCTGTATTCTGTTTGTAACTGATTGCCTTTTTTTTCGTTAACTCGGTCATGTCAATTTTCAACCATGAAAAATGTCTAATCTTTACCAATAGTATGATGGTCTTACTCGTCGTTTTCATTCTATTTCTGATGGTCGGCTATTCTGAAACTACAATTAACGTCAAGTATTTTGAGAAGAACCATTAAGCCATCTACTGAGTAGGTACACATAAGTGATAAGTAATAACTTTCTATCACCATACTATATGTGTAAGTATAAAGTAAACTTATTTCATTAATAATATTACTCTAAAAATTATAAGTTACTCAGTTAAAGATTTTGGCTTAGCCTTGATGACGTTATATGTCTTTCTAAGTATATTTGAAATACTTTTGTACAACATTCAAGTTTTTCTTATTTATTAACCATGTATCTAAAGAATTTAAACGGATTACTTCAATTAAGAATTTTTTTTTTTTATTCAATAGTGCACCCTATTGTTGGGTGTGTGTCTATCCTTAGAGTCCTTTTCAACTATATTTTCATAGCGTGAACGAATATAAACTACATATTATTATATCTTTCCCCTACACAACTGATCACTATTCCTACTTACTTATACTTACAGGATTTTGAGTCTTGCGGAACGTAGACAAATAGTAAATACTTCATTTCTAATCAACCTTCTCTGATCGGCTGGCCTGAATAACTATATCATGTAAATTTCAATGTTCTTTGCAATATACTCTTTTTCAGTTTATTTTTTTACCTCTACAATTCCTCTCATGGCTAATTTCAGATACGATTCTTCATCTTCTCTTTCATATTATACTATATGTATAATTTATTTCTATCGTTGCCCGGTATAATATTGTATTTGATAAAGTAGATCTATATTGTAAAATAAAAATAAAATAATGTCTCTTACATATTTCAAAAAAACTAACTTTAATACCACATAACACATTTAATGTGCAAAATATGTTTTTGATTATAAAATTAAACTCAATATAATAACTAATATGAACTGATGAATCTTTCATTTGATTCAAATAGAAGCTATTTTAAATTACGCATATTCTCATCTATAAATGTCCTATAATAATAAGTAATCTCTATAAATATATTCAATTCATAATAAGTTTACGAACAGCGTTCCATTCACAAACTTTTTTGTTCTATGACCATGTTTTTTACATGACCAACTATTATATATTTGGAGAACATACATTACCTATTGTTGCGCACATAAATTATAATTCGTAAAACCATAAAAAGATTTTCATCTGGAACAATTATTATTTTTGAATAATTAATACTAAAACATAAATGTTAATACTGGGTAGCTTCATACTAATAATTTACACTATAGCATAAATTCGTGATAGTCCATAGACCTAATCTAACCATGATAGCCAGCATAAATTATTGAGTTGCAATAATTTGGGAACGCTACAAGTTATTACATCAGTAAAGGATAAACGAATTTAATGTTTTTTATGCTAATAAGGTCCGTTTAATAAAATAAAATATTCCCCTTACGGCCTTAACTGGTACTATCAAAAAACTAATAATTGAAAAACAAAACGGTACAAGAATAAATACGCAATGACAATAAGCGATGATATTTTTATCGGTACCCATAAAAGACCGGAGTATCGGACATCGGAACCACAGTAGCCGAGCACCGATCCCTAAAATTGATTAATTGAATATTCTAATTATTATTTGTATATCAAACACTGATCACTTGTTAAAATATTTTAACTAAACTTCTGCAAATAAATGTATATAACGTTAAATATATGTCAGTTAAATCGTAATCGATAGACATTTCACAATATTCAATGATTATATGAACAATAACATAATACATACAATATACATACGTACAACTTACTTGTTTTAATTATATAGTATTACTTGAGACTACCATGTAATTTATCTCCATGGAATGCGTAATAATATGCAAATACGTATCTATATTATCTATTAACGCGTACATGAACACGATGCACAGCAGTAAGTCTCAATACCTATTATAATTAAGCATCAGTATAATAAATTATACTATAAATTAATAGCTTAATACATTAAGCTATTCTTTATTTGACGATTTTTCGTTCTTATTCTACTTGAATAAAAATAATAATACGTTTTATGTTTAAAATATGATGATGAAAATAAGTTATTAATTACCACTTATAAATTATAACTTCATTGAGTGATTAAAACCGTGTAAATCCACCATATTAAAAATTATATTGTTTCTCACTACAATATCGAAATCATGAAAAAAAATTCAAAATTGGTAATTAATATTAATATATAAGTACATTACATAATTTTACACAAACGAATATTTTTGTTTTTTTTTTTTTTCCGAACACGACTTAATTTAAAAATATTGTATTATACCAATATAACATAAATATCACAGTAAATCGTACTTTAAGGATACCTAATATAATATAATATTTTAATATATATACCTATATATAAAAAAAGGCGTATAATAACTATTGATTTATAATCTACGTATAATAAACCAACCACTTATGATTTATACGCATACTGTGTTGCACTTTTCGCGGATACATACCAAGCGTACGGTGTTAACTCTGTAGTACCTACACATACTATTGGTACAATTACAATGACTATTTCTGGTAATTGTTGCTCTCTACTACACTTGTACGTCGCAGGAAAATACGTAATACGTACGTATCGTAGAGAGTACATTGTGTTAAATACAATAATATTATTATTATTATACAATATAACTGTAATTGAGTTAATCTCACATTAGCGTATAATTATGTACATCGTCCTGTAGGCCGCAGTAATAATATAGTGACCAATACTTGTCTTATAAGAGTTATTACATCATTTTCGTCTCCAATAGATATAACTAATCGCCACCACCATCATAATTGCCACGCAGCATCTGACTGTGATAGTAGGGTTTTAAGTATAAAATATTTAATGTGAAACGGTCACGTTGAAATATTTAGGTAGATAGGCAAATAAATGAAAAATACAGGTATGTATTAACCTATATTATATCCATAATATATAATTTATATATATATATATATTTCAGTTTAGCTGTTACAAATATGTAATATGATTTCTACATACTATTATAATATACTAACTAAATACTACTAACTGCAGGGATAGGTACATATAATACGTATATCCTATACAGTTATTTCAGAGTAGTAGGTGTGTAAATAATATTGCATAGTTTATTATTAAAATTAAAATTTACCATTAAAAACTACAGGTATACTGTATCAATACACACAATTTGTGTAATTATTCCATTATTTATACATACAACGCTTAAATTAAATTCATGAAACATTTTTTAAATTACTTACTTATTATTATAGTTTTCCATCGCTCAAAAAAATATGACGTATAGATATTTTCTATACTAAATCAATGGATATTGAAATTAAAATTAAAGTAAATTATTAAATATGATATATTTCTTGTACTTTTTACTAATTTACTATATTTATCTATGATGAATGTTATGTTAAATAAATAATTAATAAAATAAAAATAAAAATAAAATATTTATCTATAATAAATATATGAATTAGGTAGGTAATTATTATAATGATTTTTCACAAAAATAAAACTCTAAATTCATTATTTTCTAACTGTTTTGGTTAATACTTAACTGTCACCAGATTTTTTTTAATTGGCTGTTTGATGACCTGGTTCTGTGGTTTATTATTATTGCAATAGGAAATTTATGTCAAAAAACTCATTTATTTTTTTGGGAAGTAAAAAATATTTTTAATTATTTTCATTTGAGAAAATATAGATTGCTAGAATGCGGAATATGGTACATGCTGATCAATAAAATAATGTGCAATGTTAATAGCATACTATTGGATAAGTACCAAAATAGTATTTAATTAAAAAATAAAACAAACTTCCAAGAGAAAATTTTTTTAAAAATAAATTGTGTATGCTGCAGAATGGGAGTGTGTGTCACAGTCGTTTTCCGAAATCTACCCACTTAAACCTAGGAATAATATCTCTCATTTATCTTTATTTTTCAAAATTAAAAATTATTTATTACATCGCATACCTAAAATGAATTTCAACGCCGTACGAGAGTATTTTCAGTTTTCTTTTTTTTTCTTCCCACACATGCACGTTATTGATTACAAAATATGTACCTACGTTTTTCTGCCTGCTATTCATTTGACACACTCATTGTACCCTGTATTTTCAAGTCATGTTTGCCTTTTTGTTATTATTATTATTTTTTTTGTTTGACAGAAAACCAATAAATCACAGAATTCTGGTTAGTCAGCAATACAATTTATTAATTGTGGCCTTTGAGATGTGATATTTTTGAATGTATCAAGTTGAAGTAAAAACAATTTATTGACTAGACATGCATCTATATCGTATATTATAATGTATATTGTTTTTATATAGTATTATCGGATATGATACTTAGTATATAATAATATAATATTATTATTGTAGAAAAGTGGACGTTTTTGTTTAACTAATGTAAAAATAATTAATCAGGACGTTTTAATGTTGGATGTTGGGTCTTTAAAAATATAGATTTTTGCATCGTGAGTTTGAATGGTGCTCGTCATGGGTGACATACACAACTTGTCACACGAATTGTTATAAATTGTGGTTTTAATGCTTTATCCAGATTTGAACATTCTGTCTAACATTAATTTTCTGCTGACTTATATACTCCGATTGTCTAAGTTTAGTAGCATTTGTACATAATTTTAATTAAAAATAGTTTTTGTGTGAGGTTAAAGTAACATATTATATAAGAATCTAATAAATAGAAACTACTATTCGAACTATACGAATATGTGCTTTACTGCACAATTATTTGTCTGTTACATTCATTTAAAAATTCAAAATACAAAAGTTAAATAAAAACTATAAAAAATATTGTTTCATAATAAATTATGTTCTATACTATAATCACGTGCATAATAATCTATCTTTTATTCTATCAAATGTAAATAAAGGCTGAGCCTCAAAACTTTCGTCAAATATTCAAGAAGTGTTAGGTATGTGTTATACTAGAACTTACGTCAATAATTATTTCATTTCTTAACTTTTCATACAAGGTTATAATTAATTCACAAGTCAATATCAAATAGAATACATATTGTATTAAAATTATTATTACACGGATTGAGGTTATTGAAATTTAATACGTTTGAATTAAATTAAAATATACACGTGTAGTTTCGTAAAAATACTTTATGCAGTGTTCTGTGATATTAAATCAAATGTTTAAGAGTAGTAAGTCTTACACTAAAATGATATCATCATATTTAATATTATATTATATGTTATAAATGTATAATCAACATACATATCGTAATTGTTTGTTCATTTTATGAAAACCAGACTATATTACGCTTTGTAATTTACTGTTAAATAAACCGTCTTACCAATTATTAATATCGTGTTTGTTTTTGACTATCGAAAATCAAGACATATTATACTAAATATAGTAGCACTTTGTACTTTAGTTGTACTTTGTGCATTTGAAAAGTGGTAACTGTACATGTGCATGGATATATCGTATTAGATTTCCAATTAAACTCCAACCAATGCTGTCCACAAACAGTTTCGAGTGATATATCTATTTTAAAACGATCGCATTATGACTTGACTAATTTATTAATTGATATTTGATTCTATATAATATACGAGTAAATAATAATATATAATAATAAGTAATATTATACTGTCAATAACATTATATGAGTTTAAGATTGGTTTCAATTCCATGTCCATATTTCCAGATTAAGTTTCAAGTATTTCAAAAGTTATAAATATAACATCAGCTGTAAGTAATTGATTCGTTATTTATTTATTTGTACAATTATTGCATTACAAACGTTGGATTAAAGTTTGTTTCAACAATTAAAATTGAAATTTAATTTTATATGGTTAGGTAAATATTAGTTTATAATATAATTATATGATTATAATTATATAACATATATAAATTACTATTATTATTATATTATTTTACAAATTGTATTTTAAATATAAATTGAATTATACAGCCTAAACTTGGATTAAGCTCTATTATAGTCTGTGTAGTTAAAAAATTATAAGACGGAGAATGTTTTAAATTGCGAGGTTTTGTTAGGGAATACAGTAGTGAAGTAATTCAATGACATTTTGAAAGAATGATGTAAGGACAGTAAATGTGGCTAAATTAGAAAAGTAGGAAGGATATATACGATATTTTTAATTATTACACACAACTAAGTTATTGGTTTAAAAATATTAAATTGAATTTTTATGTTAAAGCAATGGGTGAAAAAATACTAAAAATACTTTTTTAACAAAAAAAATAAATAATAACAACAATAACTTCAATAACAGTTATAATTATCAGTTGAATAGTGCTGGGTGGAAATTAACAATTGAAAACTACTGTTAAACATTCCAAAATCAATTTACAAGCCGCCAAAGTACAATTGAAAGGTTTTAATTAAGAACTGTATTCAACTATTAGTTCTGGAAGTATTATTATATTTTTTTATCGTTAAAAGCCGGTCGGTGCGCCAATGCTGTATTGGACGTAGTTTGAGGTTTTATTTATTTGGGTCACACCAATAATGTACGCCAAACCACCTATTATTTCGGAAACAGCATACCATTTTGCCAATTGTAAATATTATTACCACTAGCTAAGTATTCTAATAGAAGCCACACATCCGTTTCTAAGGAAACCTAATTTATACAATTTTAAACTTGACCAAAATATTAATAAAACGAAAGAAATTGAATAAGCCATTACAATATATCACTGATATTAATTCTAGTTGTCGCTTGATTACATAATAGAGAAATAATTTACTGTAGAAAAAGATCCTATACTATGACTTCAGACATACTTAAAAATGAATTATATACAACGAGTGAAATTTATCTATAATAAACTAATAATTAAATATGATTAATTTAAACAATAATTAATAAAGTCATACACTAGTATTTATAAATTATAAATTATAAACTAATAAATTATTATTATATGTTATTAGCGTAATCCAATATTATTTCACATACATAATACATATTATATTATCAGTTTGGATATAATGTGTTATTTATTTATTATTATTATTATTTTCGTGAATAAGTGCATGATAAGTTGTCAATAGTAAGCTTTAATTTTTGAAATTAAGGGAGGTTTTGGATATAAAATTGGATTTAGATTGTACTTTGAATAGGTGAAACTTAAAAATTGCTAATACTTATATAAATAATCTGGAAAACAAAACAAAAATAAAGTAAAAACTGGAATTTTTGACAAACGATTTAATACTTTTTTCATTACTGCTTAAACATTTAAGATTTAGAATAATTCAAACATTGGATGGACAATAATGTGTTAAATAAATATTTTCTGAGTGATAACGAATCAAAAATTTACATAATATATTACTTTATGAAGTAAAATATTTTCAATTATAGCTTGGACAAATATGACAAGACGTGTCCTATATTCGTTTAAGAAAGTTAGCGTTTAAATTAGTATATAATATATATATAGTGTATATAAACTGGCTTACTATCTTAACTCGTGCTTTTAAAAGAAGAACCGCTCTGTAATTGCTGTAATTGCAAACGATACTTGATTTTCAGGTGATTTAGGTAATTAGTATTTAATTACTATGAAAATACTATGTTCTATAGGTAGTATAAAATTTACAAGATCATTATTACAGTCATGTCATAATATAAATTACATACTTATAATATTATGTTTCACTTTATTGCACGATGAAAGACACCCTAGATTATAACCTAATTAGAATTATTGATGGCCAGTATAATTTAACGGTATACCCAATGGGTGGTTTTAGAATTTTCGGTTGCGGTAAATATTTATTGCTCGTTGTGTAGTTGAGTGGTCAAAGGCGTAGTGGTGTGCCAGCTATAAATCGTCATGAAGAAACCCCAACTGTGCAAAGGATTAAGATAAGATAGATCGTATAGTAGGTAAACAATATTACACACATATCTTACAACGATTTTTTTCCACCTAAAATTAAACAAACATGATGATTTATAACTAATTATAACGGTATATTAACTTCAGTTTTTAATTTATTTTATATTGTGTATTATATTTACTCGTAATTTGTTTGTATTTATTTAAAAAATATGTTTTACAGTTATTAATTTCTATGGTTTGATACAATATACAAAAAATAGCAATGGTTTATTATATTTTTAGATTTCTTTGGTTATTTATAATTGAAAATATCTGCAATACTTTATTCTATATCAGATATAACTTATATGCACATTATACGATGTTTAAATACATACATGTGCGTAATTTCTTAGGTTAAATTTTTAAATTTGATTGAGTAGGTATACTCTCCAAATATAATTCTAGTAATTCATAAAGTAAACAATTAAATAATATTAGGTCTTATTGAATTATCTATAATATATAAGAGTATAACTAACTATTTTAAATCTTTATTTGTGGTAAGTTAATGACATAATATTTAAAAAAAAAATAGTCTTTCATTTTTTATGCTGTGGAGAGGTCTATATTTACTGACCATCGAAGTATAAGTAAGAAAATACAACTGTAATAGTGCAATAAAATATAATACAATTAACAATGATGATGCTTAATCCTAGTATGAATGAATTGAATTCATAAAAAAAAATATTATAAATACATACAGACAATTACACAAATTTCAAAAAAAAAAAGAAAAAAATGCATATGCATATGCATACGTTTTAACATTTTTCTCCTTCTTCTTTTTCTTTTTTTTTTAGAAGTGTATAAGCGTATGGTAGTGTTTGGTTATTGTGATTCGATAAAAAAATGTCGCCTTTTTCAAAAAAAAAAAATAATAAATAAATACATAATTTGAATAACCCGTATAAAGTTTTTACTAAGTATATTTAATAAATAATTCAAATCCTTAAGTTTATTATAATACGGTTATGACTTATGAATTTCACATTTAAAGCTACGTCGCATACAAACCAACTTTAATACTATATTATAATATACAATATATTATGAAGGTATATTATTGTATACCTAACTTACTTACATGATAAATCATGCCAAGACGAAACAAATAGCAAATCCTTTTTATCCGTCTTAAATACTGTCATAATAAAATATTATTTTTATGATTAGACATAAATAATAAACGCGTCTTTCCAATTGTTATCAATACCAATATCAAATTCAATTTTTCATTTTCATTATAAAAAGTGCAGTTTTCATTTATTAAAACAAATAAAGAAGTCCTAGACGAATGAATACTTAATAAAATGTTTATTGTGACTTTATGAGTAAATTCCAAAATTATTTTAGGTCAATTTATATATTCACACAATATTCACTATGTTATATATAATATATATGTAATATAGAACATAATATTGAATATAGAGTATTATAACATGACTGCAGTTAACATAAAGTGAATTTCAAAGGTTCAATTCGGTGCTGTCATTAAGGTCTGATAGTTTGAAATACATACGCGAATTTATATTATTTTATAAGTACTAGCTACTGTTAATATTGTAGTATGATATTCTTGCACAAAACAGAAAATAATTAATTCCAAATAATTGCTATTTCATTTAACCTTTCGGATAGAATTTTATAAATTTATAATTAAACATGTATAAAGAGCCAACTGTAAATATAGTAGTTATATTATATTACTTATTGAAAATATTTTTTATGACATAACATACGTATAATACGAGTATAGGATGTAATTTTTTTACAATTTTTTCCTGTATACTTTTAACAATTCAATACATAATATTATATTTCAATCGAATTATTATTTTAATAAACTTTGAAATCGCAATAACATACTAAATATACACAACGTGATAATGATGATGATATAATATTATAATAATGTATATGCGAAAAAAAATCATAACGAATAAAAAGCATGCTCGTTGCGTGTTTATTCAATTTTCGTGTGACGTGTGTACATAACATTAAATTATACTAAGCACCAACCTACTATACTCCGTGGCAATACGTAGACATTATTCAAACAATTTGGTTTGTAATAGTTGTAATTTCGTTTTCGGATTCAAAGTACTCTTAAACGTTGAACACGCCAGGCATGACATAATATTTTAATGCAAGTCTTCAATTTATAACACATACGAACCCGTTACGTTTTGTGGATACCTACCTATATGTTTATTGGACAATTACCGACACGTTTTCGATTTATTATTCATGGAAAATGTGTTTTAGGTACACCCAAACATTATATTATGCATAGGTAATGATAGAGATTCGCTTTTGCGTTTGTTCGTGAGGAATTCATTTCGCTAAATGATTCAGGCGAAATAGCACGTAAGATTTCAAACAATGTAGCTACTTGAAATAGTGGCAGCAGAGTAAATTTACTTACTACCTACTACAATTATGGAATTTTTTTATTATTATTAATATACGTGACTCGCAGAACGCCGCCGCTGTCCTAATCAAAATTCGAATGTTTGTGCGTAATGAATACGTCTCATTTAATAGAAACGTCCCGCGACGAGGGTTGGCTTAAATATACATAATATTATATTATAGGCACCCGACAACTGCGCGTGAGTTGTGATGAAAAGTCGTAAACGTAGGTATGTTTTATGTTTATATTTATTGGCTTTTGCCTCGAATCGCATAAATACTGCATTGCGTACCTATGCTATACATCATATTATTAAATATATACGATCATCCGTTGCTTCTATGCGAGCAACTCACCAAAAGCAGATTTTTATGTCGTATTTAAGAATATATCGCTTATTTTTTATATAATATATATACGTTTTTTTACTTTAAACACAAATAATTTCCAATCTTTAAGGGCACACGATGGAATCGTGATTTTACTTTCGGCTGAAGTACAAATAATCACAATATAGCATTACGTGTTATTTCTAACATTATATGCAATATGCATGACATTAATTGTTAATATTGTCGATATCGTGCCTCATTTTGGATATGATAAAAAAATAATTCAACGTGGAGGTAATTGGTGGTATTCAATGAATTACGTGTAATTGTAGTTGTAAATGGTTTTAATTTACAGAGATCGAACATCGAAGTTTAAAATTTGTTAATGTTAAGGACTAGTTTAGTAAAACGAAAAAAGCCAGACACTATTATTATGGATCAGTGGTTAGCAAATTGTGATAGGTACTTGGATAAAGTTTATTTGCTCTGCTGACAAGAAATATGTTTATTTTTTCTTGGAAGTGATATAAATAATGTATTTATTAACATTAATTTCATTTTTACCTTAACTTTTTTTGAATAAATCTGTATATTAAATTTTGATTGCCATGGAAACTTTCCAAATTTCTCAAATGATCTTTTGCTGATTCCATTATTACAATATATAAAATAAACTTGTAGCGCCTCTAAAATAAAAAATAAAGCTTTAAATTTTTGAAAATATTATATTAAAAAAATCTAGAAACTGGGAATGTTGACCTCAAGTAGATTTGATGAAAAAAATTCAAATTTATTTTAATAATATGTATCGTTTCACTCGATCATTCAGTAAGTTTTCAAAAAATACGACTAAATTTCTATGCCTTGCGTGTGTTAGGCAAAGACAGGTTGGTATCAAATTTCCTTAATGGAAAATGTTCAAGTAGAATCCTATAATGTATGTTTGAGTTGAAAAAAAACAAATTCCTTAATAGCGTGTTATCTTATTAATTCAAATTATTTATATATTATTCGTAGGATGTGGGGTGTAATAAATACTAAAATTATATTTGAATCAACAAACATCGTATATAATATACTATAGTTCCAAAGTTTTGTTCAGAAGTCTATTCAGGCTTATTCAGCCTTATGAATATGCCAAGATGTATGACCGATGATAAACTCATTATACTAATAACTAATAAGAGACAAACTATAAATAACATTAAATGGTATTAAGTGACTGTGCCACGATGCAGATAAATCAAATATAGTGCATTAAAATCAAAATAATAAAAAAAATGATTTTAAAAGAAAAAAAAATAGACTCACCGCTATAAATAATAAATAATATTAATTATTAATAAATAAACGCGTACACTGATATTATATTATATTTCCTCCTCGAGTGCATTTATAGAAATTCAACATGATCAATATTTTCTGGGTTTTAATAACCACGAGGCTTAGTTTTAAAGAGTTTTCATGATTAAAAGTTGGTTCAGTAACTTTAGTAATTTATAGAAGTTATGTAATTAATTAATAATAAATTCAATTATTGTACACTTCAAGAATTGAATGTGATATGGAAGCTATTGTTTTTACAACGGTTTCGAAATACACGATTTTTTTTTTTTTTATTCAAAAATAAGCAATATTTTGTTTAATAAACTATTTTTAAAGAACCATATAAGGTTAATACATATAAAGTTTGATAATAAATAATAATGTACTACTTCAAATCATTTAAATTTAAATTTGTATGGTTAATTTGTATTGTTTTCAATACAAAAGTGAGTTAAAATGTATAATGCAGGTATATTAAAATAATACAAATGTTTACAATTGTGTTAATTTCATTGAAAAACATTTAAATATATTTTATATTATTAGGTATTATTTTTTAATTTAACTTTTAATTTTTGATAATACTTTTATAAAATTTAGATAATATCGTATTATATTGTTTATATATTATCTTTTCATACACGTTCAGCACTTTTTTCGTGTTTGATTGAATCCGTAATCACAACAGCATTTTTCCAGTAACTACTATCACTTTTAAATCTAACATTTGATTAATTCGAAACAAATGGAAATATTCTAAAACTAGGCCAAATTGACAGGTCGGGGAGAAATCAATAAGGACCCCCCATCTTATCAGTGTAATTATCGGGCTCATCAATGTCTCAATATTGTCGTTGCTATGACAACATTCGGCAATACGTCGTTTGAAATGATTGTTTCATTGTTGTACAGAACCGGAAAACAAAACCAAAAATAAAAGTGATGATAATAATAATAATAAAAAAAAATCTTTTTTTTTGGACGATTACACGTTTTATCGTATCACTTTATAGTATGGCTTAGCCATGACATATTATGTCCTTCTCTCGGAGATAATGAGCCTCTTGTACAGTGTTTCTCTTGTCGATTTTGACACTTTCCTAAAGTTCTAACTTCGGAACAAACTTACTCATTTGAATTCGTTTCTATCATATTATTTATTTTTTTTTACTAAGTTCGTATTTATTTAATTATTATTATTATTTTTTTTTTACTCAACGTTTATTTCATTCTTATCCGAGTGATAAAACGCTATCCCTAACGTACTTACTGATGTGTGGTGAAAAGTAGGAACGAAAATTGAGCGAGGTTGGAATTTAGAAACCATATAGGTACTACAGACAGGTGCCCCTTGTCCAGATGGAATTTCAATACTCAACTAAATGTATACCGTCAGCCAAAAATCTATGCACGAGTTGAGCTGGTAAACAAAATAATAGTTATATTATATGCTAAACACAACATTTTTCTTTCAGTTTTATAGAATTGTGCCATTATTATTGTAAATGTTTTTTTTTTTTTTAATTTAGGTATACCGTATATGTTATACATATAAAATGTCCGACAGCAAAATGCAGTCATGTAAATTAGACATAAAATTGTTTTCCCCACAATAAAAAGATTAAATTATATCGTATTATATATAATATATTACTATAGACAAGATATGTATAAATGATATGAGTTCTATGCTTACATGCTTACAAGTAAATGTGCATTAATAACAATATTGACTGTATTAGAATTGGCAAAACCGGATATGTCCATTTATTATAGTTGATTAGAAAAATTCAACATATATTGTAAAATCATTATTTTATGTTTCAAAAGTCATTATATAGTAATATCAATAATTATAATCTTGTTTAATTTTAATCGAAACGCACATAATTTACTAACTTTATTTAAATGGCAACATCATTACTTAGTTAAAAATATAATTATAAATAACAGTCCTAGCTACCTAAATAAAATATTTTTAATTTTATTTCAAATAACATAAATTATAATAACTAAACATTTGTATAAAAAACCACGTTGGAAATTTAATTAATTATATCATATTCATTTCTAATTCTTATATTTTTAACGTTTAATATTAAATGTCTTCACATAGACATGAGCCGTTTGTATAAAATGATAGTATAATTCAAAGTTGTTTGTGATTATTATACGACCCACAACTTTTTATTAATGGTATTATTTACATTGTACTTATTTCTTTGGAAAGAGTATACCTATATTTTACAATAGGAACCATTTCGGAACTCTGTAATACAATTTTGATGGACTAAGCAATTTGACGATATTATGTAACTCTGTGCATGGTGATTACTTTAACTATAAATATTAACTATCAAAAAATTAATAAACTTTTTTTTAATATTTTCCTTGCTTAATTATATTAATACTTTGAAATGATCATAAAAAAAATGTATTTCTTATTTGTTTATACCTTATGGTATATTAAACATACAAAATATAGTCAAACTTTAAAATATGAAGTGCCGTACTATCTGCTTCTTGCATACATCGTAATATTATCTAATTATATAAGCGCACTACAAAATTTGTAAAATTTTAAGCACAACTATCAATGAATTTGATATAATCGATCCAATTTTACTATACCTTGTTAGGTTAAATTTAAATAATAAGCATAAACGTTCAGCGCCTATATATAGGAAATTTGATATTTGTATATATATGTTGTAATATTTTGTATCTACACATGTCCTATACCGAAATATGAGTTTTAATAATTTAAAAATGTCAAAGAACAAAAAATTGAATTTTATTCTTTGCTATCATAAACGTGTTTACGTATGCGTGAAAAGGATTCAATTAAAACACGGGTAATGGTCATGAACGCATTTTGTTTGGAAATAATTATCATTCTAATTAAATAAATTTATTAAATTTTTAATTGGCGTGTAAAATCAATAACGTGATAAAATATTATTATATTATAATATTTAAATGAAAATGAAAAATATTTCTATAATTAAATTTGTATTGTTTTTTCATCAAATATTAATGTCAACAGTTAAGTGAATAAAACAATTATTATTAGTCTGTGTTTGTGAAAAATACCGTAAAGAAAAATGTTTAAGCTGTTCTGATAATCGCGTAACTGGAAAACGTTTAAAGTGTTCATTATAATCATTTAGAAAGAGTGCAGTGTTTGTAGACGTCGTTATTGTGTGCGTTCATTCGTTTCCAACGAATCCATTATTATTCAAGTTAGTATAATAATAATAATTTATGAAAGCTTAAAGATTATTTTAATAGTGTTAAAAATATTTTATGCTCAAAAATTTATTAATAATATTATAAATTATGATTTTAATCAATTGAAATATGATTTACTTCTCTGATAGTTTCTATGTTACTATTAAGCTTGTGTGATTTAGTGTAAAATAACAAGTGGTCCATTTAACTGTTCATACGTATAGTATACCTTAGGGTGTTTGATACGAATATAATCAACCGTTAAAAGATCAATTCAAACGAGAGTCAATTGAAAAAAAAAATATTCAATACCGATACAGTTATTATAAAGTTTTAATGCAATTTTATTCTATAGAAATTATTTAATAAAATATTTTATTTTATTTTTGGTGAATTAACTACGAGAATTTAAATATACATAAATCTTAAGTGTTATTAAGGAGACACAATTTATCTACCTATACTAATATAATTTAGTTTTTGAGCTTCTTACGTGGGAGAAAATAAATAATTCAATGGCATACAATATTATACCAAGAAAAAATATATTTTTTTTTTTTGAAATGTTGATTTTTTTCATTATTTACAAATTGTATTATAAAATCCTTTAAAGGACATAAACTAATAACGGATATCTCCCAGCAATGGACATTTTATTTAGGAACGAAGACATTTTCAATGGGAAAATCTTCAAATTATAGTTTTAACCTGTTATAATATTAATTAAAAAAATAAACGAAATAACGTGTTTACACTAGTATAACGATAATGAACTAGGTAACCCAAAAATTGAGTTTTTCACACCAAGTTGAATTGTATTTATGTATGTATAGTGTATACATTCCTTTTTTTTTGGTTTATATTCAACTTAATTGAATGTATATTATTTAAACATTAAAATTATTTTATCATTAAAATATTAAACAATTCTGTTATGATTTAATTCAAACTTGTGAATATTTTTTTTCTTTTACACATTTATTTTTTATAAATTATAAAAATTCACCAGAAGGTGAATAGCGTATGAAATTTCGGTGACTGAGAACATTTACTATTCAGAAGTTTTACTGTACACTATTGCGATAGCGAAAAGTACGAATGTTTAACCCTTTTGAATTGTAGAATTTTTGTTGAACTAAGATTCACCGTTTGTAAAACATTGACAATCTAAAGTAAGTTAAAACAAATGTTGATTTTCGAGGTTCAATTTTCGATTATTATCGTATAGATTTAAATAATAATTAGATGTATAATAAATCTTGTATATACTCATAAGATTGATGGATACATCATATTAAAACGTATAATATTATAGTTATTGTTACAAGCCAACCTATCAAAAGTCAATTATATTTCTGATATTCTGTGTAGATTCTGTAATATTATAATAATATACAATCCACCGAGTGAACATTTTTAATTTATATACTTTTGTCTTTATTTGGGTTAGTGGTAGATTAGGTATTTTGCATTATTACTGGTTTACTCTACAGTATGTTGTCTTTGCAATAGGTACCTACTTTTCTCCCATCGCTCTATTGGCCATATTCACCGAACACTTGACCTCAATTAATCATTCGGGTCTATCCTAAGTAGACACGATCAACTGCTGACGATAAATCCATTCATTAATTTTACTCGGCTCACCCGTAATCGCTGCCCGTCTTTTAATTTTCTCTCGGTGTCCCTCACTACACCATCACCGTCTCAACCAACCATCGCGTTTTCTCTTGCTGTTTGCTAATATTATATTATCGTAATTTTCCCGAGAGACCAGATTTATTATTCGAAAAAAAAAAATACAGCCGTGGTAAATTAGATGAATACAATATTTAATGAATATAGTTTTTTTTTTTTTAAATTTAGATGAATAATGACGAACCGCTATTCAGATCAGCTCGGTGTGATATATCATTGGCGAATGTTAATATTTTGCGTACCTACTATGAATGTATATTTTAATATAGTATATTGTCCAACACATAAAAGGTTACACTTAATAATTTTATGGAATGACCTTCAATTTGAATAGAGTTTACTTTGTAATAAGGTGTGGGGCATTATACAAAACACGTTTTGGAAACTAAATTGAATTAGTACCGAGTAACGATAATTATATACCTAACACTTATGTATAAGAACCGTGATTATAAGGTCACTTCTGAAAAATATTTAATGTCACTTCTAACTTTGCAGGACATACATTGACCACGTCTGTACACGCAACCGTAAGTGCGTTGATACCATTTTAAGTGCGGTGAACAACAAAATAGAAAAAAATAAATATTATGTTTCTAGACACCCGAGAATAGCCAGTAGCAAGCCAGTAGCACAAACGAGTATATTTTGTACGAGTAGTACAAAATATACTACAATAATAATATTATGCACGTATCATTTTCATAGCCAGACGCTCGATTGCCACTGCTGCTGGTATTATTATTATTCAAATAATGCTCATACAAAAAAAAAAATAAATAAAAATAAAAAAAGTAATAAAAAAAACAACAAAAAAAATTAAACAGCTGCAGCGACCGAGAGTCGGGTACGAACGTACGCCGGTGAGAGGGCAAATTTGTAGGTGGAAAGGGTAGTAGAACCAGAGAGACCCCTATAACACGCGTATATGGAAAAGAGATTTTTCAACCGTAATGCGTGAGATTTTATGCAAGTGCGCGAAATCTCGAGTACTTCTTTGCTGCCGCCGCCGTGGCTGGAAGGCTCCACTCGACGACGACGACTGGTACCGTCCTGCGCGCGTATATACACTACGCTGTACAACCCTTACTACCACTATATTATACGTACGCGGTTACACCGTTGTTCGTTTTTCCATTGTGCACACACGCCCTCGCGAACCCTACGAATATTTTAATATCGCGCTATAGGTTTTTTTTTTTCTGTAAAAAAAATGTCTCCCCCGCCGCGTCGCGTGACCTTAAATATATATTTCCGAGTTGCTTACGATAGCAGCAGCCTTAGGGTATCGAATAGGGGTGGGGGTCGAAAAAATAAAAAGATGGGGGGGTACGGCGGGATACGACAAAAGACTATCACAGTCCACGGCGCGCGGTATGGCGGTGCTGAGATCGAGCGAACGATATAATATTGTATACCTACGCCGAGATAAAAATATATAAAAAAAAAAATAATAATAATAAAATAAAACCGTTGTTGTAGTTGTGAAACCACCCCCGTGCGACTTATCGACTGTGGTTATGTAAGATACTATACGTGTATATACCGTTAGATTATATTATAGTGCTCGATAAAATATAATAAGTGCTAGTGCCCGGAAGTTCGTACACAAAAACTATTGAAATACGTTTGATTTTTTTTTTTAATATTTAAAAAAATGTAATGGTATAACCAATTGAAAGGGGATTATACCAAAATAATTAACATAAACTGTAATACCTTTCCTAAGCATTGCAGTTAACATAAATAGTTAGGGTATTAGGATTTTGATAGATTTTGTAATAAACAATAATCGACAATTATAAAACGTATAATAATAATATTCACTATGTTATCTTAACAGGATTTAACCGTATTACTCTTCGTGGACGGTGTAACTTGAAATATAATTTTCTATTTGCAAATCGTAACATTGTTTTTTTTATTATTATTCATTTATTTATTTATTTTTTTTTTTTTTTGTACTATACATAATTTAAACAAACACCGAGAATATAAATTTTATTTGATACGAATACAATTAATTTAAAATATATATATATATTCTCAATCATGCTGTTAAAATGTATAATTGTATTTAAAAATATGCATTTTTTTATACAGAGTAATTTGTTGAATATGCTCACTCCTAATATTTCATTTATTAATGAATTTATTTAAATTTAGTTTCTTAGAATTTTTAAATATACTTAAAGATCATATTTTAAAATTCTTGAGATATTTAGTATTTTTTAAGGAAGGTATAAAAATACATGATTTTAAGTAATTATACATAATTATGCTTTTCAATAGCAAATCTGAAATTTTTGCTTTAAACTATTGGTTAATTATTTTAGTAAAAATATTTATGTACCTGATTAAAAATCCAAATGAGTAGTTTTTCCATTATTAGAAGCTATATTATATTATTATGTAAAGGACAATATTAAAAAAAAAAAAAATGTATAAATAATAGATCTAGTATTTTTGAAATTTTTTTTTTTACAAATCATAAATTTTGATAAATATTAATATCTTACATTTTTCAACTCACCATATTATTCATCTTACAATTATCTTCGAAACCAATTATTATCATAGACCTTTAGGTCTTGAGAAACTACTAATAAGTTTACAAAGTTAAATAATTTAAAAACTAATCGTTCAAATTTTTATTTTAATACTTTTAACAATTTTATAAAAAAATATAATTTACTGTAAAAAAGTGTGAGATATTGAAAAATAAAAGTTTTTATCTCTAAAAAACACTCGTTAAGTAATAAATACAATTTCAAGAATTTTTAAGTACAAATTAAGTATAGTTTATTGTATACAGAATGTATAAATAATTTTCTTAATAATAAAAATGTATATTTAAAAATTCTAAAAATAAGATTTCAAATAACTGCATTGTTAAAGATAAAAAAGGGTGAGTATGCTTGGTGTATATCATCTTTATACAATAAATAAAAACCTCATAATATACATAAAAATGAAATTTCATTTTTGAACTTGTCAGGGTGTGATTTGAATTTAAAGTATATCAATCAATTTGTCGTACAGACAAATGAAAATATGTAAATGCATAAACTTCTAGACCCTAAAACTAAAAATAATAATATCGTCATACAGCCTATGTATATACGATGTGCATTATATGTATATATATTAAATAATACTATATACATAGTATTATAGTACTGTGTCTCAAATTCTGAGGTTGTTTCGAGGACCCTCGACGGTCCTTTTCGATGAATGGTGATACGCGCGGCTTGCGAAAGTGTAAAGTGTCGGTGTATCATATCGCGATAATCGCAATTCGAAAGTTTGTCAGAATCACGATTTCGACTACGAAAAATTGCACTAACAATGTATTTTATATAGTATTAATATTGTTATGACTAACTCGATCCACATACCGATTACTTCTGTGCAAAAGAGTATTATAAAAATTATCGATAACACGGAATCACGTGGAGTCGTCGTATTGATAAAAAAGTTTCAACCGTTTAAGATGATATTTTGTCTAAGTACACTGTCAATTCATAAAAAAAATAGCATGCTTTAGCTATGTAAACATAATCATATAGAGAAGTAAGTTTTAACTTTATTTCAGAAAAATAAAAATAATAGTAATAATAATATTACTAAATGGATGTATTTTACTAAAAATATATTAATTTTATTATGATTTTACAATGTTATATACCTATACAGTATACATATTATATATATTATATATATATGGTTCACAGTGGAAGATCTAGAGTATTCAGATATTTTTTTTGTTTAAATTATTTATGGCTATATTGATTGCTGTGTATATAAAAAACTAAATAAAAGAATACATTATATTTATATATATATCAATGTGCAATGGTCAAATCTGAAGGATCTGAACTATCGATGTATAATTAATAATAATTATTCGTTTTTACATTCAAACGAAATTAAACAGCTATCTCAGTATAAACATATAGTTTTTGTTTATCAATCGAATCAGAATTTTCTTTGATCTGTCTTTTCAATGAAGATTTGATACAATAAAATAAAGAAAATCCATTCAACAGTGTGGTTTTTTGTGCAAGCTATTTGGAAAAAATAAATAGTATTACGTTTTCTTCACTAATAAAGCATTGCTGTCAATAAAATACGTTTATTGTAACAATTTGTGAATTTACGAGTAGAATTGGTGGATGACAACTAGAAACTAATTATATTTTGTGATCTTTAAAAAGTACTATATTACTATATTGGGGGAAACTTTATCCTTATAATGTCATGTCCCAGATTTCGATCTACACTACCCTCCCATTCCTCACCACAAACCATAAGTCTGACATGCATGTCTTACAAGCGAGGATATTTTGATTTCTGAACGACTAAAATTCAGTTTGTGGTTGTAGTACATTAAACAGAATATAATATTTTGCGACGCATTATTATAATTGTTGAAAGCATTACACCTGACGATGACAGATTGTCGTGTTAGTAACGATCAACTCACAGTTACAGTCGTATTATACACATACCACAACAGGGTATAATAATATTATGACATTATAATATGTGTACATTATTAATATAAAATGCGTTTCTTTAAATGTAAATTAATAAATCAATGGTTACAGTTAAGTATCAATGGCTACAAATATAATAAATTGGAATATATTTTAATTTTAATAATATTATTGTATAGCATCGAGGTTTGTTTGATTTGTCATCAGAACACTAAGTATTACAGTAGTATAATATAGTATTATATATATAAAAAAAAAAATTGTATTATTGAGGAGAATAATAATTTTATGAACATTTTGATGTATATCATTATTTATTCAATATGGTGAACTAATGGTTTATTAATTATTGAAAGTGTTTATAGGAGGAATGGGAATTTTTATGCAAAAATAAATAATAAATTAATACCTAACTCCTGTCCGTTAATTCAGTCAAAACTTTTATGTTATGAATAAAACGTTAGTTTGATATTATATTCATATGATCCTATCTATTTTAGAGTTTAAAATCAAAAGTATATGCCATCATATTATACACATTTAATTGATATTTGACATACAAATGAAGGTCATTCATTTTCAAAAAAAAAAAATCTTAACAGCAATATAATTCAAATGAAATTGTCATCTTCTAAGCTAATAAATATATTTTGACTTAAATCGATTTAAAATATATTCGATTTATTCCTTAGAGAGTTTATGGAAATTCAAGTTTTCAGTCAAATAAAAATAACAAAAAGCTATACCGGAACGGTTTCAACGAGCGGCAAAACCGAGTATAGAGATTCATGGTAGTGTTTATGCAGTTCATACTAACAAACGTGTACCGATTGCAAAAAGGTTTTTTTTCTTAAACTTTTTATGTATGTTAATTTTAATGGATCATAAACTTTTACGGATACCTACTTAAAAGCATCGAGAAGAGCAGATATTTCATAATAATATGTTATACAAATTTTTGCAAGATACAAATGTCTGCGATATGAATTCAATATTTTTTTTAAAGTTGTAGGATATTAAAAAACATGTACATTATACACTAAAATTAGTAAGATTAGATTTAATTTAATTATAAAAAAAAGATACCTTTTCCCAAATGTAATAACATGTATCTATAATAGCATATTATATTATTATGGTAATACTAAATTATTTATTTCATCCATACATAAATGTATTTTAATAGAATACAATACACAATATATTATACCTGCATAATATGAATAATTTTATAATCATTTGGAGTTGTAATACCATATTTGATAAAATTAATTTAAAAATAGTATATATCTATATAATCGTGTCTTTCATCTCATTATAAACCATTATTTTAAAACACCTATAATAATCGTTGGATCTAGATAGAATATTTAGCGTAATATTCAACAATATTTAAATGGTATTTTATAATATTTATAATCGTATTAAAAATAACTACATCCATATAAATATATTTGACTGCAGCTCAAAAGCACATTTGATGTGTATCATTTATATATCGATTAGTTTGGTTTACGGAACCCAACAACCCCATCATATACTTTCAAAATTTTTTTCGTATTTTCAAGGTGGTTCAAATAATTATTTTTTAAGACATTTTTTTTTTAAATACCTAATTCGAAAAAATTTAAAAAAAAAAAATATTAATTTTCGCGATTTATACTTTATTTTATTGAGCGATTAAAAGTGGTATAAACCAGGAGATACTTGACCTAACATATCGTTTATTTTAGAATTATATAGAGTTTTAAAGAATTTTATCTTTTATAAATTTTATACGTTTCTAAGAATTTTTATAGCTCTATAAATTCCAAATGATTAGTTAATTAATTATATGAATAAGATTATTTTGGAGAAATTGATGAATTTTAATTCTTTTTTAATATTTTGGATTATGATTACCTAATACCTATATGGCAATAAACAGCTCGATTAAATACCCAAATTACGACAATGTTATATCTCACTCGTGTGAATGAGTTTTAAATCCGAGTCCGTATAACTCAAACATAATACGTTAAATTAGTTATGTATACTATAAGATTCACAAAATGTATGTTTAATGTTGATCTACTTTTTGTTTCTGCAAATAATAATTATTAAGTATTGTGCTTTGTTTATCGTCGAAATTTTAGAGTATAATCTAGTCTCAAATTCATACCATCGTATAATATTATAGTTTTACCTGTAGAATTTTAACAAAACTTTTGAAATGATAACGTTTATATCATCATTTATATTACATACTTCAATAATACTGTCGACGATTAACGTCATCATCATATTATTATTATCTTACACGATGAGAAATTTCTATGAAATCGTATTCGAGAAAAGTTATTATAGCCACGTAGGTATTCAAACATTATAGTATAGTCAAATCGCGTGTTTCGCGATATCGCTGTTCATTATATTACCAAAATATAAATATGCGACTTGGGTAAACGTCCGCCGGCTCAGTATAATGTTTTGATTTTGCAGTTCTACAATGATAATAATGATAATAACAATAATATTAATAATAATAATATTGCTACGATTGAATAATAACATCGATAATAATGATTTGGATTAGCAACTAACGGTTTATTGAAATCCAATTAATAAACTCGTCAATAAATTGAATTCACTTCCGTTTTAAGGTTGTTATTAACATAATATATTCATATTGTATATGATACGCATAATACTACCTAAATAGCTTATTTTGTTATTAATATTATTATGTATGTGTAATATATATTCTCAATAAGGTACGCGATTAGACTCTCTGACGTTATTATATAAAAATAGGGGTTTTTTTCTTTTAAATATTATTTATTTTACCAACCATCTTCAAGGTCAATTATATACGGTTTTACCTATACGGAATGTGATATATAAAAATTTAAAATAAACCTTTATCAGCGTTTTTTATTAAGTCTTCAAGTAAACCATAATTTCAGATGGGATAAAAAAAAATACATGCTAATATAATAATAATATTAATATAAATGCTATAATTAATTGATCTAGTAATTTTTTTCATATTTCAAGTGACTCTGTGTAACATTAACACACAAAATATTACGATTTATCATATTATCGTAATTATTTCCGTACCAATATTATTTGTACACCAAAGATTACAAGTTTTACACTTTATGGTGTTATGAGTCCAAATATGTGTTTTCAAATTGAAATTTTAAAAGAAACGGTATGTGCATAACGTATTATTAGCTACAGATCTAAATTATACAGATATGGTATTAAAATGTAAGTATAATATTTTAATCAATATTAATTTATTAATATTGACCAAAATATTAAAGGTTATTGAAGAAGTATTATAAATTTATATAATACAAAAATAATATGATATTTTTTGTTGACAATCTTGATGTTTATTAGAATTCTGATTGTTAGAAGAATAATTAGGTTTTTAATAAATATGTTTTATACTATATTCAAATCTGTGTATATAATCTCTTAAATCTAAAACTCTGAATCTTGTTATTAATTAATAATGGTCTTTACAAGCTGTATTATGGTGCGTGGTACAAACCAAACACTTCACTCTGATCACTTTTATTTGTTTCTATGTACACACAGATATCTTGTAATTTGTATTACCAGTATATCAGTATTAATTTACGCTTCAAAAACATTCCAATCCTAAAATTGAAAAATTAAGCGTAGGTGCATTGTCAAAAACACTGACGCTGTATTCGTAATATTTTAAACTAAGATAATATATATTATATTTCATTAACATTACTTTAATGATGTGCGTTTGTTTTGTATTTCATTTTGTATATTATATATTTTATATTGTATACAGGCATACAGCGAGTTAACTCATAAAGTGTACACAATATTAATGAGTAACTCTAACGAAACTTAAAATGTTAAATTACAAAAAGAAATAAATACTCTATTGAATTGGAACTACACCACGAGGTTTCACCGACTAGTAGTAAAATTTTTTTGATAAAAAAATGGCAATTAAAATCGGTATCTAGACATTTGTTCTATAGATAACAGAAAAAGACAGAATTTAAAATTTTAAACGAGCACGGAACGAATAAATAACATACATATAGACGTTTTAGTATCATGCGGATATATTACCTATAATAACAACAATTTACGAGTATATAAAAGCAATTATGTTCTTTTTCAATATTTATTTTTTTGAATTAAAATCAAATCAAATACAATTGAAAAAACAAAATAAAATATACTCGTTGAGAACATAGAATAGTAACTATCAATATGAATTTTTAAAGATAATTTATAATTTATACGTCATAGAACTATTTGTTTTATGAAAAATAATTGATTGAATTGATCCGTGTCATATTTAATTTTATTTTATTATACTAAAAATATTTGAAAATAAATTATTTTATAATACTTTACTTTAAAATTAACTTTTTTAATTATAATGATTTAAATTTGAAGCTAAAATAAACTAAAGCTTCTGTTTTTATCTTATAGTTTTATAATTTAAAATACCTTTAACCTATTGTCATTTTTAATAAAATGGAATTTTTTTCTTAATCTCAGAAAGTTCCTCAAAATGTGTTAATTTTAATATTTTATAAGACTTATTTAATTCTCGTAGCGATTTCTTATAATAATTGTTTAATATTTAAATTGTAAATAAAATATTACTTTTAATCATCCACACTCAAATATTTGTTGTTATTTTAAGATTCATATCAAACAACATAAAAATATTTAATACAGAATACTTTATTTTAATACTAGAATTTTTTCACAATTTTCTTTTTATGTCTGCCGTATTTTAAAATTGTTGTAGATAGCACTATGGTTAGTATCTTATATTGTTTTTTTTTTTTTTACAATCAGTAACCTTCTTCAACAATGATCAAACTTTAAAAATTAATTGTGGTTATGGTTAAAATATTAAAGAAAAATATTTATCGACATTTTTAATAGGCAGGTATGCTTTTTTTCTTTTTCTTTTTTTTTTTTTTGAAAAAATATCTAATCAGTTAATTATAATAATTTATACCTATACATAGTTGCATAAATTTATTAGAGTTAAATACTGCTAAATACTACAATATTTAATAAAGGCTTTATATATATTTTTATTCTTCAAAATAAATTTACATAACTATAATATGTATTCATGGTCAAATTGTCAATGATACACTGATAAATCACTGATGTGAAAATCATTTTTTTAAAAACAAAATAACAATAAGCAACAATAATGATAATAATAATACAAATAAAAAAATATAGTACCTACACACAATTTTTCTTTGATAGAAATAGTGGTTCATTGACAATAATATTCAAATACAGTCAGTTTAACAAAAGCCAAAGTCCATAATTGTTTTAGTATAATGATGAATTCAATATTTTAACTTTTGAATTTGTGTGTGTCAAATCATTTAATTTATAAAATAATGTACATTTTGTTGTATATTACAGACAGTATATAATTTATAGTTATAATGTAAAACAAGGATTTACCAAATTAAGTTATTAATGTTGGCAGGGTAATGAAACGAGTGTGCTGATACCACATAATTATTATTTGACCTTAGTAATAAAACACCGCGTGCCACCGTCATGGCGAATAAGACGTGGAGTTCCACTGCTGTCGTATATTTTGACAAAAGTATGTGTGTATGTGATGGTCGTATGCTAGAAAGTAGTGATTTTAAACACAGATAAGTGAATTATTTTATGTTTGTTTTAAATCAATAATAAAAGTGTTTCCATCCCAAAACTATATGATATTTTATTGTAATCGTTTGACGTATTTACCTTTTATACTGAACGACGTTCAGCCCGATACATGCTTCGAGTCTATGAAATTTTTCTTAACCTGAAATGTTCTATGCTATACGAAATTAAATTACGAGCCACTATATTTTTCAAAGAATGGATGTAAAACACACTAAAGCTTACTGAATCAATTCATTTTGTAGAGAGACAGGATAGTGAGTTTTGTTCAATAGAAGTGATATAACAATTACAAACTAATATCTTTTAATATTTGATTTTTAATATATTATTTAAATTATTTTGTGTAGTATCAATGAGAAAATGTAACGTGTGATCATTATCAACAAAAATGGTTGAAATAATTCCTTTATTTTTGAAAGATATATTAATTTTAATATTAATTACTTGGAACAGATATGATTATATTTTATAATCTTTGTAATTAACTTATTATTTGTAAAATTCATTAGTTGTAGAATTTATTTATTTTTAAATAAATCTTAAAGTTAATTCTTAACAGTTGCAAAATCAAAATTGTTATTATTTTTTTTTTTATTATAACTACCTTGTTGTTACTGTTGAAGAAATAAGTGTGTATTATATTATTGTAATTTAAACAATTTACAATGAATTTGCTGAATTTAAATATATTTTGTTTTATAATGTATAATATAATTAATAATTATAATAAAAACGAATTTTAATTAATAAACTATAAATACTGTTAAAAATAGTTATCGTGGATATTTTGAGTTAAAATAATTGTAAATTCGCAAAGCCAAATGATGAAAACTTTTTGTTTAATTTAAAATATTACAGTAACGATTTCGTCACTTTAAATAATTGGAAGTGCTACCTTACAAGACAAATCTTGTTAGTATGGCATTTTTGCTTTTTACTTCAATACTTAGTAGACATAATCACCGAATGTGTCAGAATCCGTTGGAATTGCAGAATGCACTTAAATCGTTAATGGATTCCAATGCCTTTTTGTTGAAAGGATGAGCACGGTCATCAGTGATCAAATACGTTATGTTAAAATATAGAGTGCTGTGGAGGGAAGAAAGGAGGAAAATTAACTATGGTTTATAATTAAAAATTTCCCACAACGTTCATAAAAAAAAAAAAAAATTCTGTGTAATATTGATGTTTTGGATTACAAATAGAGACTATTCAATACTGACATTATTAGACTAGATGTTTAAACTTTTAATTATAATAGCATGTACCTATAAACATAACTCATCCGTAACTCATGAACACACGTATATTAATAATATCACGATTGAAGTTATTTCCATTTATGTGGATACGTATCATAATATATAATACATATAATACATTACACATAATATAACAGTATAGGTATAGTCGTAGTACTAATAACATATACCTAACCTTTAGTAATAAAGTCGCTAAAATTGTCTAATGCATACACCGATTTACGTATTATGTAACAATACGTCTTTATACTTTTCACTTCCAAAAATACAATATCTCGTATTTCCCGATAATTCCTCTACTTATATTTCCAAACTTGGTATCAAACATATTGTACACTATAATAACACTGTATAAATATATATAATATATATACAGATAAATATAGTCTCGGAAGCGGGAAGGGCTGTGATAAAGGGATTATTAATAGCGGTGAGCGTGTCGAATATATTCGCTCGTCCGATATTTCGACTTTCCGGGGCGTATACAGGCGGAGAGCGATCGTGTGTTGTGGGTGGATGATGGGAAGGCAAGGTGTAGTGATGGGGAGGTCAATACCCTCGTTTTCACCAGAGCAATAAATTTTCCCCGCGGCTGACCAGCCGCACCGGCCCGTCCTTCAGCCAAAGGTTAAAGGATTTCGGGTCACCAAGTTGTCACAGATGACACTTATTGTTGTAAATTTTCAACGGGATCCCGACGGACCCAAAACGGGTCAAAGGGTCAATCACTGTGCGCGTACAGTTAATCATTCAACGTGTCGCACCGGCAATGGTGGTGGCGGCCGTCAAACGACGCGCCACAAATCTGATTCGTACAATAAATATACATATTATGTTCTTTTATCACGAACCGCAGACAGTATCTCAGATAATGTAGGGATATTATTATTTATTTTTATTTTAAGAAAACATAATGGAATCGTAGAAAGATATAAAATTATATGAATTTTGACTTGATTAAATAAAATTCATTTAAAAATGCTTCAAATTTCCATATACCTATTATACTACCTAGCTCTTGTAAAAATAATCACTGTTGCGTAAAGTTATATGAACGTATTAAATAACATGTAGTTATAGTGAATCCACAAGTATATTGTATTACATTTAGACGTTACGGGAAATTGAGTACCTACTTTTCAAAGTGCACATTGCTCCATTTTTTGAGCAATTTTTTTCTATAAACAGTGATTGGACTACGTCATCATCAAATTATATTGAGATATTGGGTACTGTTACCACGTGCAAGGCCATTTGAAAATTGTTATACTAAATGTTTATTTATATTATATATATATTATATTTTATGTGTATGTTTTGAATTCGTATTGGTAGAGAAAATGTTTTAGAAAAGAAGTTATAAGTTACAAAGTATATAAGTTATATATATATAATATAGTTATAGTTGTATATATATTATATATAAGTTGCACTCCGTCCGGCATTCGATGTTTTATTTTTTTTTGTTTGGTCGTCAACGTGTAGTAGTTTATAGCATTGACGTCAAGTAATATAGTTTACCATGTATTATATTAAACGTTTCTTTGTTGATAAAACTCGGTACACATCATACCTTATGTATATAATATTACGTGAAAAAAAAAACTGCTTGACATTTTTAAAACGTCAATATTAATAGGGCTGTTCACGAGTCGAAAAATTAAGTAGTGTACAATATGCCAAATAGAAAATGATCAATAATTAATATACATACATATACACATATATGTATATAGACGGATAAAACGCTTTTTGTAGTATGAAATAAATGATAAGAAAATATGAATAGAGATTAATCAGTAAAGTTCGTTCTTGGGTTTGAAAGCCTGCAATGTTTTAATCGCAGCACGAAAAAAAGGTTCTGTCCAAAACAAATAAATAAACGAAAAAAAAACCATATTCAACCCTCGATAAATAGAAATTCTTCAGCATGTGAATGCATTTATCCGATACTAAATCAAATAGTCAGTTTTAATACGTTAACCGGATTTGTTGAATATACGTAACTATTAAACGATAATTGTAAAAAGAATAATTTTAATAATTTTTTAACTGCGTCTCCATTTGGCTTTATTGCACAGAATAAACTTATAAATATATGCACATAATATAATTTAACATAACAAAAGTTCATTTAGAAAGTATAGTAATAATATATCATTAGTATATTTTTTTTAATTCTTCAGTCCATAAACATTTAAATGTTTAGCATAGAATAAATAATTTTAAGTACCCATGTATACATTTTTCATTCCCTTTGGATTCGGTCGACGTTTGTGAATGCTAAACGACTTCCTAGTACAACCATAACTTTACAGTAGAAACAACTTGTACAAAACATAACAGTAAAACGAATAAACTTTTATTTTTCAGAAACACGACAACACGATTCAAAATTATTATGAATACTGAACGTGTTCAAATAACTCTTTGTTTTCAATTAACAATTAACATGTTCATAATTGTATGCGATAGATTATTAAGTTCTTTGTAGATTTAATAACTATAGATATTTCGATCTATCACTTTTACATGATAATCTGCAAGCGCTGAAATATTTTGAGTGTGTAGAATGTGTTTAAGCTGTTTATTATTATTTACACTTGCAGTTTTACCGAATTAATGTTTTATACTGTTTAAGTGCTTTACTCACTGTTGATTGGTATGCAATTATAAATAAACTATAGATATTGATGTTCGATGATTGGTTTTTACCTTTGTTCTGATGATCAGCAAAAAAATATAACATTTTTATGAATACAATTTTCTGTAAAGTTATTTATTTTATAAAATTCATTCAAAACCAGTCACCAACACTCACAGACATTGGGTGACCTCTGGATCCGGTACTAGCATTATATCATATCCATAGGTTCATTTTCTGGTTCTGACAGATCTCATAATAATACGTTGGATTTTTTTTATTTGAGTTAAACATTTTGTCGAGTGACTTTATAACCACAAGCTTCATAGTTCCACTTTGTGGCTTGGGAATTTTTAGTGTGATGAAGACTGTTTTTCTCAGACAACTCTGGTTTAAATGAAAAGTGTACCTCATTTTTTTTTTCTATAATCATCTGTTCTGTTTTTATATATAAGTATTCGATTTTTAAACGTAAATTAACTGTTATATATTGATTAAAAATTAGGTCACTTTATTTGATATTTTTGTATCACATTAATTAACAGAAAACTTGCTTTACCATTCTTATGAATTTTAATATTTGTCATAGACCAATTTTTACAATATTTATATTGTCAATTATGAACAGCAGATAACTCAGTACCGTATTTTATGATAAGTACTTAGTAAAAAATGTCATAAATCACTACTGAATTTAATTTTCATATTTTTTTAAACAAAAATGTCTTATGCTTTATAGTTAACATGTTTTTAATATACAAATTTATAACCTAGCCAAATATGTAGTATTCACTGATAAAATTTTATCAGTAATATATTTATAGACATTTGAGTATAATATAATATCTTATTAGTGATGTTTTCTTTTAAACTTTCAATTAATATACGATATATTAAATTTTTTTAACATGGAAAGTTTTATATTATAACCCAACATAAATTTTCTCTATAGAAAACGAGTAGTTGGTTAATTAGGTTTCGGTTGATTGAATCTGAACTAAAATTTTTAATGGATGTGATAATATAATATTTCTATACACGCTTCTTCAAATGTTGAACTTAATTATCTTTTTAAAACTTTAAACGAAGTTAATTTCTTTGTAGATTTCTAGGATAAACTGTTATCTATAGTTTATCTTTATGTCTATAGGTTCGTCGTTATAATTATCAACTGCATGCCAATTTGAAATGAAATAGTTTCAACCACATTTTAATTTTGTTTATAGTAGAGTGCCTTTCAGCTAGTTATGTTGTTGTTGTTGTTGTTTTTTTTTGTTTAACTAATAATTTTACCCATTTTACACCAGACCACATTCTCTTGGCCGATTTCATCTATATTTATATTCACCTGTCGGGCTGAACAATTCAAACCAATCATGGTTCCTGGAATCCAATCTGATTGCTAAAAACCGCATCCGATTACCCGAGTATAGATTATTTATATTATTATAGATATTAGGTTTACTATAATGATATCATTATATTATATTAGTATATTAATATACAAGGTATATGTGCAATGTACATACGATGCTTTTCATAAAATCAGAATTATGCTTCTTTTTATATTAAGATTTAAAATTTAAATGTTATTACTTATTCTAATAAGTAGTATAACTAATTATTATATTATTATAACATTCAATTTAAATCTCCTCAGCAAATAAAAAATGTTTTTTTCATCACCTAAATATTATATCTAATCGTGTTTATATTTTCATTATTAAAAACCAAAAATATGTTTTCTAATATATCATAGATTCTTATTTTAATTCAATAGTTTTTAGGCGGTTGTGTGAAATACTAATCTTTGTTTGGTTAATTTGTTGATATTAATAAAACAAATTTAGTTAAAACTAATGTTACTGATTTATATTTTACATAGATGAATTAAACGATTAAATCAAGTTAATACTTTTGACGAATAATATTAGTTATATTATATTTATATAGTTGTAGTTAAAAAACCATACTCTATTATTATTTCTTTAATATTATTCTTTAAATTAGATCAATCGTGTAAAACAAAAGTTACAGGATTATATTTTTAATGTTATATATGCTGTGATTCATTGTATCTTATTATATTTGGTTTTAATAAAAAAAAACTATATTGAAATTTTAATAGCTTATAAAAAAATATGATTCTGTAAAATTGTTTAATTACTTTACAAACTGTGTAAGTCGTCAAAAATTATATTGTTGTTTAAATGTTTTAGTTTAGAATTGTAATGTTTTTTCTTTTCTGTGTAGAGTCTTAGTTATATCACAGACAACTATGCTATCTACTGAGCCATGGCGCAATTTTGGAAAATTGTGCTAAATAGTTTTGTTTAGGATAACCCACGCTCTGAGAGCATATAACTATTGATATTTTAGGGACATTAAAGAAGTTAAAATAAATTATTAAGGTAAAACGGAAAAGGTCACTAGCTAGAGTATTTAAAGTTTTAATATCAATAAAGGCAGCTAATTAAAAAAGTAGTCTACGTAATAAAATAATTAAACTTTAATATACATTTAGAGAAGAAATCAACATTTTTTTTTATGGTTTTTAGTTTTTACGTTTGAATTGACAGAAATTTCAAGCAGCTTTCATCGCGTGTTTAATATTATTATTTTGACTATACTTATTTTCCTTTATACCTTAAAATTTAATTAATGACTAACGAGTTTAAATTAAATTACTTATGGTATGGTATGTGGTTTTAATGAATAAATGATTAAGATTGGAATTAAAGCAACGCATTTTATTTTAATTTTCTCTCATAAAAAATTAATATTATAATCTAACATAAAATGTAAAATGTGGACCTTTTAATTGTTTAAGGGTGTTTGAGCTATAAATGCATATTTTTCCGATTCATCGTACATGATAAATTCTAGGTTTTGGATTCAACAATTTTGTAATAATTTGTTAAATCTGCGTATTTAAAAAAAATAATAATAAAATGGAAAAACAGAAGATTCGCGAGTAGTAGAAAACTAAATTTAGGTAAAAAATAAATATTTCATTTCAATTTTTCAAAATTGTTATTTTCTTTTATTTTTAAAAATAATATGAATGTACTTTTACAATACTAGCTATCCCCGTACACTTAGTTGCCCATACAAAATGCATCCATGTTAAATTTAGTTGCCTACTGTTAACATATAGCGTAACGCCAGTGGATAAATAATATTTTTGACTTTATGATTTGGTGTGTAGATGATATTTATTTGCCAACATATCAACTTTACATAACTTTATTTATTTGACTAAATTATTTATTTTATTTTTTTTTTTTTTTGTTGAATGATTCAAATTTATTTCCTTTTCAATCTGGACTAAAAGCTAAAAAAAACTCATAAAGTTTTAAAAATGTGAACCAAAAATAACAAAAACGTATTGAACTGTTATATTACAAAAACGATTTACTAAAATACCAATTTTTAACCATAACTAATAATTTGTAAGACAAATGAAAAAAAATATTATGTAAGTGTTTTCCGATTGTTTTAAAAAATAATAATAACTTTATTTTCATTAGTTCATAGAATAAAAATAGGCTTAACATCTGATGTACTCTTTCATTTAAAAAAAAATCCAGATAATCAAATGAGTAGTTTGAGAGAAAATGCATGACAAAGATTATAGTATATATATATATATATACATAGAGAGAGAGAGAGAAAGAAAGGAAGAGGCGGAAAGGGAGGTAAATTAAGTACCTAACCGTTCTGTAGTTCAGTAGATGTTGAGTGTATCTCTTCAGTCTTTATTAAGTTAGTTACTTCATATTACTAATGTATGACATATTATATTGTATATGTTAAATTTGTTTTCTATGATAAATATTTTTTGTGAAGAACTATTCTGAGACGAGTTGACCAACTTACAATATTATTGAATATATTTTATGTAGTTTTTTAAAGTTGCTATCCAAAAAAAAAAAAAAAAAACCAACAAGTTATTAGGTAGTTATTAATACTAAGATAAGCTGATGGTTAGGTTACAATAAATTGCAATACATTTATCATACTATTAATATCTAGTTATTATAATACCTTAATATAATTATAAAATTAACTTTTGAATTAATACTGACTTTTAGTAGACCGGTGTCAATATAGGTTCATGGTAATATTTTAAAATTCATTTAATTTTTCCAAAATGTTTTTATATATTTATTCGAGCAATATAAAAATATACGTATACATTTCATATGCCAACAAAAAATATTTATGAGTTATATCTTAAAATATCCAAAATAACATTCGATTTCCTACCTGAAAAGATATTAAAGTTTAAAATCAAAGGAATTTTTTTCTTTAAGCCATAAGGAAAATATATATAAATAAAAACAGATATAACTGTAAAATGAATAGATTTATTTGATCAGTGTTTAGAATCTAAAATGTAATATATCTAGGTACTTGTAGATTAAAATGGAAATATTAAATGTATTATTTTTTCATTTATATTATTTTGATTTTAAACATATATTTATAGTATAAAATAGCCAAGTTTTAAGCAAACAGAATGCTAATTCTTTAGTATAGGTAATAATATTTTAATTATTAAACTGAATTAAACACCTATAGTCAAATAAGCAAATTGCAAATTACGAGTATGTTACGTATATTTTCCATCAATAGAGAAAAATATTTGACATTAAATTGTAGATTATAAAGTATGTAAGAAAATTTAAAAATATTAAATTGTATTAATAAATTTTTCAAAGAAATCTGTTTAATAAAAACCATTATTTTAGTTTGAATTTTGAATTTTAAAGTCTTAACAAGAATGAAATTCTAACTAACGTATAACTAACTAACTTCAAGTTTCAATAAACAAACTTATCAATATTTTTTGTCTACGTAAAAATGTATTATTGAAAATATAATTATATACAATCATACAATTTAATGAAACGTGATTTGATACATAAAATGTGTTATGAAACTAAGAAAAGAATAATTTTTTTTTCAGCATTGCCACTGATCGTATTTAAGTCATGGCTTTGCCAAAATTGGGACCGTTTCCTTGATTTAGTGCGAGCTTACACCTATGCTAGAAATATAAATTCTTCGTTGTTCCTCGCCATGTAATAGATAATAATATATCAAGTAGTCCTATTCCTTTACAGGGACTGGTGCCAAATCTCAGGAAAATAATTAATTAAATAAATTAACATTAAGCATATTATATAGGATCGCACACCCTTAAAAGCTATACGTGGATGTGTATATTTAGCGAACATATTATGAATTTATACATTCACGTGCATGATTGTATTTATGCTTATATATATACATGCTTCTGAATACATTAAAACAAGTTCTAGTCATACTTAAGAAGTAAGTTCTCTATAAATGTTATCTCATTTGATTTTATTGACTGTGAAGATTTCTATCTGGAAAAATTTTGAGTGATTTAATGATGATTGCACACCTACTTGTATTTATAAACTTATAGATATGTGTTATAATTGATTATAATACTTATATGTTGGATAATTATCAAATACGTTATATGCAAATTATTAAATCATGTAAGAAGTAAATTCTTTATAAATGTAATCGAGTGATGTATACAAACGGTTGCTAAGTGATCGCGCAGAGTTTCCCAGTGGTATTTTCATTTAGCGTTCAGTTAAAATCTTGGAAATTTTTGTTTCACAGTGCTTGCTGTATATTTACCTGAATTATCTACTGAATTCAATTTAAATGAGAACGAGTAGCAATGTGAATTAAGTCTAATAAACTTAACATCCCTGCTGTGCCCTAGCGAGACTACATATTATATGAGCTTGGGGTAGTTTTCAAATGATTTTAAAGGCTTAAGATTACATTTACTAGAAATGAATTATAATTAATAAATACATTTTATGTATTATATATTATTTGAATAAACATTTTATAATTAGACTTTTCGGAGATTAATAATTGATATTTTATAAGATTATGACATGATATTAATACAAATCGATTGAATTCAATTAGTATTGTTTTATTTTAGGGTAAGATTTAATAAACAACCATGATTAAGCATTAATAAATAACGAAAATTCGTACTACATTAACACGGTTTAAAGCAAAATTGTACGACTGTTTATTATAAATCATTTATTAGAAATGAAAAGTCATAATGAATTATTTACGTCCGTGTACATGTATCATGGCATTTATGTGGATAAAATATGGTTGGTTGGTGTAATCTATTGTAACAGCGTAGAGTAAGGGTAACATGGGCATTTTTCCTCCCCCCTTTAAAAAAATTAACTCGATGGAGATAGGTATTGTATAAAAACGGTTTCATGACTTAAATGCGTCTTGTTTTCCACGATTCATGTAAACAAAAAACCTTCGCTTTCATATGCAGATTTTAAGATATACGTAAACATAATGTTAGTTATTATTTTGTACGCCGCGATAAAAATAATGCGCTTATAAGTATTTAGAATAATATTACCAAACAACATTGCTAATACAATATTATTACCCCACAGCACAATATGTGATGCTTAAAAATTGACGTTTAAAAATATTGATAAAATCTTGAAAATAATAAATTTTGTGAATAACTTAATAATTAGATACGTAAGATTTTATAAGTGCGTTTGGTTACTATTTAGGACAATATTGTGTCAATAATTAATATATATTTTATTAATACATATCTACTGTTCTAGTGATCTTGTTTCTACTTAATTCTTAGCTTTTCTAAAATAATTGCGACTAACTTATATTGTCAATTAATTTGTTCATGGACAATTTAGATAAAAGGTGGTAATTTTAAAATAAATGAAATCATTATATTTAACATAACCTAATAGGGGATATGGTAAAAATTTAGGAATACGTGATCATCGGGGCAAACGGCATGTTTTTGAACAACATTTCTGGAAAATAATAATTCTGTTAAATTAATCGAAAATAACAAATAAATATACATAATGTAGAAATGAATATTATTAAAGAACATAGAAATTGGGTTCTGATAATAACAATGCGTAGGTAATTGAATATTTTTAAATATCTAAATTGATGTAAAAAAAAAAAAAAATGATAATTCATTTTTAAAGACAATATAACACTAAACCAAGTATCTAATAATTATCTCCAAAATATAAATATTATGACCAATTATATTACACATAGTACCTATACTTTTATACATACACAAGAAGGTATGTAAAATGTGATGTGCAATTAACATTAAACCACTCGACATTTTTCCAGATAGAAATGTTCACAGTGAGTAAAATCAAATGCGATTTGTTAATCAATTTGTATAATTTAACACTCTAGCGTGATTTTAGCTTGACATTATATTATCATGTCGTACACTGTTCAAAAAAAAAAACAATTATTTCGTTTTAAATAAATTAATACATTTTATTCTTTTTTGCTGGCAATTTTTTTACAACGCGTGTATACATGTCGTTTTTTGCCCGTATATAAGGGTGCGCCCGAGTCTCATATCTTCACACCTTGTAAATAGGTTACACTTTTTTTCTACGCGACCGTTTCATTTGTAAATAATCGATGGATTGTGTGTAAGTGTTGGAAATACTCGTAACCACCGACTCGATTTCATCAATTACGTATACCGATATATCATCGACGCTGCCATCGGTTAAATTACAAAACAACGTTAATAGAGGGAAAAAATACCCGGACGTCGATATGAGTATTTTTTTCTTTTTTTTTTTTAATTTGGTTTTTATATTTTACCTTTAATTTCCCTTGGTGCTAGAAATTCATTTAACTAACGTGAGTATATAATATGTTATACATTTGAATTTCTATACAATATATGGACGTATATGTAAATGTAATAAAGCCTAGTTAAAATTTATACTGAAAATCGGAATTTGTATCATTATACATAGTATATTAGTTATTATGCGTCCTGGGAATAATTTATTTAAAATAGCAAACAAAGATCAAAACAAAGTCCTCGACCAAATGACAATAAAAAAAAAAAAAAAAACAGTATACATTATAATACATTTTTTATATCTATATTGTTTTGTAACAACTTGATGTGCTATAGTTATATTATATGGTAATATAGCGTGATTAAATGATTAAATCACAGTTCATAAGTTTGATAGTTAAGTTATTAATAATACCTGTATCATTAATTATTTTGAAGAAAAATATACATATTTTGTCTAGTTGAAAAATTTCAAAGATATTTTATATTTTAATAAAAAAATAAAAAAATGTTCAATATAGTTATTATAGAACTATATAGAGAGCATATATAATATAATATTATATAGGCTCTCTAGTACTGTGTACGCGTTTTTTTGAAATGTCTTGATTTTTTTTACTCGAGGAGATACGCTTTCAATTTATCTAATTATATTGATTCGCTTTTGTGATAGTAAATTATTATTATTAAAATCATTTTTGGTTTCAAATATCCATAATATTTATCACGCACACATTTGACTGGGAGGATTTTATAATTGTATATTTTATAAAGTACTTAAATAGAGAAGCCGACAGCCCTCCGTTAGAAAACTGGGAATTTAACGCCAATTTCTATGCAAATATGCCCCCGTGCAAGAGACATTCCAAAGCGCGTTTTTCGGTCTGAACTCATCTTTAAATTGTGCACACGGAATTCGTAGTAAGAATTCAGAATTATCGAACTTTGGAATATATTGTACACATTTTAATTCATGACCGCATGCTTATATTCCTATCTTGTGTGAAAACCACTTTCGCTCAGAAATTCTAACTTTAGGCATATGGAAATTCACCATATATCTTTCATAGTTGGCCTAATATGTTCTTTTAGGTATACTTGATATAATATACTATGTGTTAAAGTTGTGTGCCTAAATCAGTAAAAAGTCATATTACCAATATTCTTAGATTTTATGATTGCAATTAACATTTATTTTTATTTAAATTATAAAATATTCTATTCACATTATATTTTCTTTTAATTCTTTCTTGGAGAAATCTCATAAATTTGTCAGGGGTACCGACCAGCTGAGCCTGTATAAAATTAGTATATTTATAAAAAAAAAAAATCACGATGAACAATGTTGGCTCAACTCTAAACCTCCAAAAAATTACATAATAGTTTTTATATTTTTAAATATATTTTGGAGATGTTACGTCCCCTGCTAGACTAGACACGTTGCTAGAATGTGTCACTTTTGTTTTGGGTTAATAATTTATTAAACTGTGCAATATTTCAAAATGACATAAAATGTCATATGTTTCTCGTTGAAAATTGTTCATCGTCACAAGATTATAACTATTCACTTTGGCTTTAATAGCTGTATAAAAAAACTGTTTGGTATTCATTTTGTGTACGGTTTTATTTTCTATTACGCACATACTATAAAGATATTATAAAGATAATGGTATTAAAACGGCCGGGATTACCTTCTAGACACATTATAGAACATTTTCCGACAAACAAATATAATGTTAAAAAAAAATGACAAAGCTATTTTAGACTACTCACTTTAGATTACAAGGCTATCGTACACAGTTTAACTTTTAAATATTGGATGCTCTCGGTCAATGCTTAAAATGTTTTCGGCTCATCGGAAGTATCTGAAATGTATAGTGAATTCGGAGAGGACCGTTGTATTTTCACGTTTACGGTGGTGTATAATAGTATCGTCTAAGAACGGAGAAACATAATATATTTTACCTGAATGTTAGTGGGTATTATTGGTACCACAGGCATTGGTAGATGTATGTGAGTAGAAGAATAAAAGTCGAAACTTTTTAAAAATGTGAAATGTACTGTCTAGATAGTTTTTTTTTACACTGTAAAGCGTTCGACAAATCGCGTACGAGATGTTTCGTACATTCGTAAAAACTATTTTTAGGACAGGCTAAGGTTAAATGATGTAATAAGAACTGACAGATTTTTTTCTACTCAATTCATAAGATCTTTAAAATGTCTATTGTTTCTTCTTTCTTTTATTATCACTATAATTATATCAATTTGTTTGTACTAGCTCACCTGGTTTTGTTTTATTTCCGTTTGCAATTCATTTTGAACACTGCCGTAGATATTTTACTAAAATAATTACATTATATCATAAACGTGCACTTAATGATAAACACTTAATGTAAATGCATTATTTTATACATACATTGAATATGTATATATATATATATATATTTGTTTTTTAATCACTCGTCTGCCTGTTCGTGTCCGCCTGAATGGACGTGAATCCTGTTGTTTTAAGCATCCATCCTTTAACACGAACATTTATTCTACATTTTTATTGTTTTTACACCCCAGTGAATGATGGTATTCAACGGCACAATGCAGTACAGACATACCACACTCGTGGTGATTCTATACATTATTATTATAATGCAACGAGCATAATTCTGTGAATCATTTTATGTTGCCATTTGAAACCACTTTGTTGTTGTTCAGTAATATTTACTTAAAACTTCTATTAAAGTTATGTTTGTAATAAAATATAATACACGTATGATAAAAATGGTAAGACCGACAATATTATTTTTATTTTATTCAATAAACAAAAGTTCGTTCATTGAACAAGTGTTGCAAATGGCCTAAGATTGATTTTTATATTTAACTGAAGGGGATTTATTGATTATTCTAGAAATTGTAGTAAAGAACAATCATTTTTACTATCTATAATTTGTAAGATTATAACTACTATGATGATAAAATGTTTTTGAATAAAAAATAAAATAATATTGAAATAATCTGTACAGTTTTAGATTGTTTTAACATATTTTTACTAAAAAGAATGAAAAGATAACATAATATTATATCCTATTTTGTTTTTAAATCCATTTTTATATCAATTTTTTGAAAATATTTCATTAAAATTAGCGCTTTAATACAACTCCATATTCTATGAACTGTTATCATTCTGTCAACACCTAGAGGATTTAATCTCGTAAAATATAAGAGATTAGATGAGGTTATGTTTACGTAGTATTCAAGAAATCGATACAATATACATGTATTTTGTTCAACAAATCGTTTTTTCACAATACACTTGAAAAAACATTGTTATATAATATTCATGTACCTTCCTATATTATTTTAATTTAAAACATTGTCAATTAAATCAGCTCGAAAGTAAACAAATATAATTATAATATAATCTAATTGTTTTTATCCGCAGAAAAATAAAATTTAAAACATATTTTAAAAAAATTTTCATAATATCTGGTATATAAGATAGTTTGAGTTTCAAATATCTACTTACTAACATGACAATTTAAAATTATTGTGTTTTTTTGTAAATAATTTTTGTAGCTACCTAATCAAAATTATATTGTATAATATCAATCACTTTCAAACATAGAAGACGTTTGCATAAATCATAGTAAGTTTAACTATATTTATTTAATAAATAAAACAAATAATTGACAGGGAAAAACACTTTGAGAAACCCCAACACTATCTCTATCATCATATACTATTATTTAAATAATACTAATTGCTAATAGTTATGTTGTTAATTTAGACTCAATTATTTATGTTGTTTTAAAAGACTTACATTATTCTGATAAATAGTCAATTCAACATTACATTATTTTATTTAAGTTTTAATCATCATTGTTTTGATTTCACTATTTTTACCCAATGCTAAAATATCATTTCTAAAGTGTACGTATATCATTTCATATATTATTATATAGTAATATACGTATATATTATATTTTTTTATAATATATCAGTTGTAATTTATTTTGTATATTATATATAGAATATAGATATATTGTATCTTAACTCTCAAGCTGATTTAAAAAATATAAAATCATTTTTATTATGCAATTTCCATTTTTCAACATATATACAATATACATATATTATGTATTATAATATATGCATAGAAAGAACTAAAAGAGATTTATAAAAAATGAAGTTGTAGATTTTTAATGACTTGAATATTTGTGCCTATATTTAAGTAATATTTTCTCATTGTTTTCCTGATTTCATTATCGCAAAAAAGTGACAATAACTCACACAAACCTAAAGTTGAACAGGAATATAGTCATAAGAAACTCTTTTTTTGATATTTAAAACACCTTGATTGAGACACAACACAAGAATATAAACCTAATGTACAGATTTTTTTTTTATTTTACAGAAAGTAAGTAATAAATATAGATTGTCCGCATAATAATTTTGACCATCATGGATCTTAAAGTATAGTATTCTATTATCAAACAAGTATCATTATTAAATTCTCAAATAACATCATAATTTCGATCTCGAATCAGTGAACCTACGTTGTTTGCTCGTTTTATACTTATAACAATATAAAATATTCACTACAAATGCTTAAGTATACAACTCATAATACATACCAGCGCCACCGAAGAGCTAGAAACTTTTAAATAATTATTTATCCAATTCTTAAGCGTTCAAGTTTTCGTTCAACAGTTTCGCTCCAAGTTTGCACATCTCGCATACCATTTGACGTGTAATATACGGTATGGAATGTTTTAAAGTGGTGTTGCTTTGTGCGTACCTGGCATTATTAATACCTTGCGATTATAATATTTTTAAATTTCACAATAGCTAAACAAATATAACCTGCTTCATTATACCTACTACGCAACTTATAAATTATATTTATGAATAAATGTATTTTGTCTTTATTTTCATTTTTACTTTAAATATAAATCATGCGTTATTAATATGCTTTTTTCATACTAGCTTAACAACATTCTCTTCATAAGAAATAGAAAAAATAGCTAGTCCAAAAATCACAACGATTTTTTATCATATTTGTTTATCGTGTTTTAATTCACCTAAAAGACCTGAAATGAGGAAATGAGGCCGATTATTACACGACGGTTAAACGATAACGCGACGAAAATTAAATAAAAAGGAAAAACTCAAAATTGTATTAAGCACGCAAACAAACAATCTAGGTCGTCTGTCGCCGCATACCGCAGTCTAAATATGATAATTTTGATATTCTACACGAGATAATAACGACATTATGTTTTACGACCATTCGCTGTAGGTTAAGTTTCCCATACCATTTTTTATATTGTTCAGATATTAATTTATCGATGGGGTGTGTATTATTGCCCATTATAATACTAAACCACACCTGTGGAGATTATCTAGAACAACGTTACGTAAGTAATATTATATTATAACTAATATATGCATTACGCAAGCGAGCTTTAATCAGCCCATGGTACATCACCACGTGATATCCGAACAGCGCATACTTAAGATTTACACGTTTTATTTTTACGAATAATGTCCCTTTTCCTTTGTGCATACTGTCTAATGATCTCTCAATTTTGCTTGTCGGTACAAAAATGTACCAATATATGTGTTTGTTTAATAGAGATAAATCATAATTTTGATAATATGTTATCCGAGACTAGCACATGTTATTACCGTCTTATAAAATTTAAGTATATTTATATAAAAAATATCATTAATTTGCCTCATATATTTATAGACATGCACTTAAAATAACACATAAATGCTAAGCGCTTTATGCCAAAAAACACATAATAACAGAGTGTCATCAATATACCAAAATTAACATACATTTGCACTCAGCACATGGACTAAACTCGAATATTATTAAAAATCAAACTATATATTACTATTAAAATCGTACTTATTTATTGATATAAATTATCTATTTAAAAAAATCCATTCTAAACTAAAATTAGGAAAACTTTTTTAACGAAAAAAATTTACATATATTGTACACATATTGTGGCTTTGTAGTTGAAGTTAATAAATTATAGCATTAATAATAACATGTTTAACAGCATAAAAATAATTCCATTAAACTGTGTCTAGAAAACATAACAATTTTCACACCGTATATACCAGGGGTGGCCAAACTTTTTTTCGTCACGATCTATTAAAAATATACTTCACCTTCGGGGATTGACTTCCATAGACAATTTTTTTATTATTGAATAACCTACTATTTTACATTGTTACCTAACGAATATCATAATTTTTTTTTTGTCCCTATGTATTTATGTATTGATCTAGTATTCTGTGTTTACTGGCAACTCGCATTGTGAGTAGCTTGCTTAATTTGTTTATTGAAAATAAAAGTCGTTTCTCTCTCTATTAAGAAATATATAAGTCGTGTGGTCCTAAAAATAAATTCTAACATGATAGACTTTGAAATTATCGGCCCCTGGTATATAGTATATACAATAATAAGTGTTATTGGCTATAATTACTAAAATGTTACTAATTTTCTTAAAGCGTGGGAATTTTAATGCCTTACAAGTATCATTATTATTTTTATACATATACATTATATGATAAAAATGCTAATTTAAAAATTCAAAAGCTAATAAAAATATTAAACATCTACAGTAATATTTTATAATTATGCCAATTACGGCTTAATCTTTTGAGTTCTATTTATGTTAAAATTATCATCGTAATAACACAGCTATAATATTTTATATTATTTGGGTATTTATTATATTTAGCCCGTCTATTAGACAAAACTAGACTATTTGATAATATTATTTACTATAATATTCTACTCCCACGTTCATTTAGTATCATATAGTTAAATTTCATTGAGATTTCAAGAGTTTAAGTTGTATATAAATTAAGCGTCCACAATTATTTAAAGAATATAGTAGTATATGTCAATAACACATACTCTGACGTTTAATTTGTTAACTCGTTTACTTTGTGTAGTTCACTTATTATACGAACAGAGAAGTAGAGTATGAATAATTGAATTTAAATTTGTTAGGTAGTACACTTTTTGACGTCCAACATTAATTTGATAAATATATATTTTTTTATTTAGTACCAACTAACGATAAAATGTTTAGTTGATTACAATTTTCGTTAAAGCCGTTGAAGGTATAAAATAAAAAGAACACATTTATTAACTCATCTCACATTTTACTCACGAATACCTCAATTATATATATTAACAAAAAAAAAAAAAGGGAACAGAGAAAAAAATTTAAACATATTTTTCACAAAAGGTTATGTTTAAAAAAAGTTTTATTCGAAGTGTGAAAAGTGTACTAAAAAACTCTACAAAACACGATAAAAAAAAAAAATAGCCGTCTGGTATGAAATACAATAGTCAATAGTTACATACGTATAGACAAATGGGTTCATTACTAGGTTGTCTTTATAGTTTATACATATTACATTAATGATGATAATATTAATTTGATTCAAAAACAACTATGTTTATTAGATATTTATTTATTGTGAAGAATTGGTGGACCCTTGATTGATTTTATATAACTAGTTTTTATATTGCCAGATGTTTTCAGAAATAATATATTAAAAAAAAAAAAAATATAGAAAAACATATAAAATGAGGCAATATGTAAGTATTAGATGAAAAAGTACCAAATAAATCAAATCCTTTAGAAAAGTTCAAAGTACATACCGTAGTACTATGATAAAAGTATAAAGCCAATACATTCATCGATATAGCTGTATACCGTATACGTATACTCATATATGCTGTATGTTACGTGTTTTGGTAAAAAATTTAAAACAATTATAATATTGAATAAATCATACAAACTGTGCGGTTTCTCGTATTGTGATTGAAGTGTAATTTGTATAAAAAAGTTTAATTTAGGTGTAGTAGAAGTTGCTGTGTCTCAGCTGTTGGTTCCCTGCGGTGTAATTATTATTATTTCTTTTTTTTTGTTCTATTCGAAACTTGTGGATTCGTTGCCCTTAACGAGAAATGGTAACTTTAGTACAACCAAAAACGCTTGTTGTAAATCACCTTTCACGGTGAAATTTAAATGAACAACCCATTTTATTTAGAGTTTTCGAAAAAAGTTTTCATGTAATAAATCAACAACTCTATGGGTGGATAGTAACATTTAAGAAGTGATGTAAGTGATAAAAGTATATATAGCCATCAAAGTGTTACAACTTAAAATACATGTTTGTTGGATATTTTATAAGTATTTCCTGTTTGTTTTATTTAAATATTATATTTTTTGGTTATATCAAATTTCCATTATTATTAAATTAGGTAGACAATTATACCTTCATTTTAATATAGATCAATGAATTTTAAATTTCTTTTAAATTTTTTAATTCAATTATCAATTTAAATATTATTGTTCACATTATGGGCCACAGAACGTTGAGTTATATTTCTTTTGTGTAGTCTTACTAGAGTATTTTTTTTTAAATTCTATCTTCGATTTAAGCTATCGGTTTTACATTGGCATGATTAACTTTTTAACAGTATAAGTGATAAAATGGTGGCTTAAAACTCATAAGCCCGCTATATATGGTGTATAAACAACAGAGATTACACTTTAATAATGTCATATTTTTCTTCGAGTAAATTTGGTCAACGGGCTCCGTCAAATGCGCTGAAAATATCATTATTATTATTATTATTGTGAACAAACTTTCGGATCGAAAATTAATTCCACAATACTGACACGCAATGACATACCGTGTGCTAAAAGATTCCATCCATTCGTTATAATAACACACTTGCATTGTAGGTTTTTCGTGATTGCGTTTGTTTTACGCACTCGCCGAATCCACAGTAAATAATAATTCAAAAATATTTGGAACCGACGCGGTGTAGGTACCTACATATAATATAATATTGTTTCAGTAGGTACATCGTTTTGCTGTTTTTGCTCTCGTTAAACTTGTTTGTCGTTACCTGCAGTTAATCTCACACATCATTATACCTAACCTATATATTAGTATAATAATAAAAAGTACGCATAAGAGTAGTCAGTGGAAATGAACTGATAAAATTAAAGCAGACACGTATTACGGAAACGGATATACTCTATATATATGTGTGTTCTGACTATACGTCTATATAAAACTAATAATATGTTTATTATATTATAACGAATACGATGTAAGTTGACAAACTCTCGCTATACTTTGTAACTATACGCTCGTAATATACTTATCCATAGAATATAAGTGTATTAAGATAGTGCACAACGGGCATCTGTCGCTTCATATAGAGAGATATGTTGGCGCGGCGGAAAAAAAAACCGGAATCGAGCGTTTGAAAAAAGGTATATACGACGCAGTGGAGCCGTAAATTGAGAACGTAAATCGTCGAGCAGCACGAGAGAGGAAAAAAAAAATAAAGAAACTTTTAACGCTTTACAGTTTACCCCCTCCCCCGACACTATTCGACGATTTACTCTATTCGTTTAGCTTTTAAATTATTATCAAGCACACACACACACACACACACACCGACAAGTACCTATGTATATATGCGGGAGAGGAGCAATACACTTTATGTCGAACACTATATATATATATATATATATATATGAGTACGCTGCGATTTCTATATTGGCCTGCTCTAAAAATTTAGACGCACCTATATATATATATATATAATAATAATATATCGTCATCGTTGGGTTTGCTCGCGCACTCGAAAACAGTTGTGTTGCCGAGTGAAAAGTTTTACTCGACAGACTGCTACACTCGCGTTACAATAATAATATAATAATAACGAAAACGCACGTCCGCGCAATAATCTTCGAATTTAGTGGATTTAAAGTTATAGTGTCGTGTACATAATAATAATATATTATAAGTTGTTATTCCATTGTCGATTTTCCTTCTCGAACCGTATGAAAACCTATATGGAGACGAACACTGTTTTGACAACCATATAATATCAGCAATAATAATAATGATACCTGTACTGCTAAACCACAATATATTGTTTTTCTTTTCTGTATTTAATTATTCTACGATATCGATGACGATCGCTAAAACTATCGACAAAATCAGCATTGGTGTATTTTGGACGATTTTCCGAGGGGTTCCTAAAATATTCATCAACGACCCAGTAAAATTGAAAAAAATTCCTGATCATTCCACATAAATTGTAAACTTACCTTTTAAAAATATAAGTTTCAACAAATCGTCGGATCTAATAAATTTATTTCACTTTTGCGGTTTGGATAACGAGTAAAATATTAATCCACCGATCTATTTTTACTTAAGTCGGGGGTGTCCAGACACCATCTTTCTCCTGCAAAAAACACTATTAATAATGTGTATGCCAATAATTGAAATCCGTGTAGTTTTCAATCCCAGAGAGACAGAAGATTAACATAAATACCTACAGAAAGATAGAATATTTTATGACTTGGTGAGATATATTGATGAACAAACTAAATATCAATATGAATAATTACTTATTTACTAATGCCAGACAAATTATGACTATACTTTCGAATACTATATAAAAAAAAAAAATCGAATTAGACATCGGTGAAGTAATAATATGATTTGTTTTTATAAATAATTTATTACCTAAAACCAATATATACCATATGTATACGGTGATGTTGATCTGTAATAGGCTTTTTCATTTTTGGTAAAATTATAAACATACCGTAAAACCACAGGTTAAAAGTAAACAAAGTTAAATGGCGTATACATTATTACGAGATAGAAAAAAGCAAAATGCCAAAATGCCATAATGGTGTACAAACACATACATATATACACTACACATACATGGATATTTAATATAAATATATTATGTACTTATCTATATACTTAACCTCTTTTGCAGATTTATTACACGGCGCAGAATTAAAATAATGTAAATTCTATATAGGACGATTTGAATATCGATTGTATTTATTTAGTATTACATTATTATTACCAGATATAAAAAAAGTGTTGAAACTTTTTCAATGGAATAATTTAAACTTAAATTTTGTTGAAATTATTCCATATTGTGTTCTTATGGATTTCTGATGAAAAAAAAATACAAGTGTTCATACAGTTCAAAATAATATACAGCGAAATTAAAAGTTGTAAATGTAGATGCTGGAAAAATAAATAAATTAAAGACTTATTTGTGAGTGTTTCGATTTGAAAACTCACTACGGCCAAATTTAACATAACAAAATGGCTTGATATCAGTTTTCAATGTTTTTTTTTTGGTTTTTTAATTTTTAATGATTAAATGCTAATTGCATTAGATATTTTTAAATTTTAGAATACTACATTATTATGTATATATTATCCGAATAATTAAGTTACATAATAAAACCTTCTATATCTAATATAGTTCATCTAATTCTTTATTACTAACTGACGGAATAAGTTAGTATTACTTATTATTAAAATAACATAATATAATACCTGAAGGTGTATATAATATTATGTATATACAAGTGTTATGTGCTAAAGATAGGAGTTAAACGGGCCATAACCCTTTCTCACCCAGAAAATATCCTCTAAAATTAATTTAAAGAGCTTTTAATACAAACAATACGTAAGTATTTTGAATTATTTTATAAGGTAGAAAGGGTTATTATAATTATTCTCTCTACACCAAACACCTACAAAAAAAAAACATTAGTATGGCATTGTTAAAATGAAATATGTATTATTATAAGAAATGATTATTTAAACGTTTCATGATATTAGTAGTACAAAATTGTGTTATAAACAATTTGCATAATAATTGAAAAGTAACAATTTTTTTGCTTATATCGTTCAGTTATTGTGCGTTATATTGTTATGATATACAATTAAATTGAAAATGTTTTTGTGCTATACATTTTTAATGAAGTGAATTAAACTTTTTTTTTAGTAATATGCAAAAAACAAATTATTTTAATAAATCATAGATATTTAATAGTTAAATAGCGTTGTAACATTAAATATACGAACAAATCTCGACCATAATATATTTCGACGTGCATGGAAATCGTGTTGATAATCAGATAATGTAAATTAAATTAATAATTATACAATTTCGTGCAGTAAATTAGTATTTCAGGTATTTTGTGTGTAACCGAGGGGGGGGGGGGTGATTAATAATGTTTTGTAATTTGAAAACACATTTACTCCGGTAGTTAAATTAATCTCAATTCATTAAGTTCTCAGTTCACGGATAGCGGTTTGTTTTTGTTTCTTATAATACAGCTGTGCCTCTCCAATATCGGCTATCGATTAGGATTAGTACATTTTCCTGGCGATTACATAGATGTTATATTTTTAATGTAAATCGTATAACATTATAATATGTCATCCACGCTCATTTAAACCGATATGGGTTCTTTACTTTTGTCTTAGCGTCTCAGATACTATGATAATGTTTGTGTGTGTAAAAAATAATATAAACAATAGTTTATTTTTTGCAAACCTTATGAAAAAAAAAAAAAATATTCATTTTTCCGTGACTGTTGAGCTTGGACTGTTTAACACTATTACTTTCGGTATTTACTAGATTCGTTGAGTGAATTGTTATAGATGCTTTAGCTGTTTTTCGATATCACGACTATAACTAACTATTGAATACAATATGACAGTATTTTTTATTAATTCCTGAAATATTATAATATATTACCTCAAATTCTAATAATGTATATCTAATAATATGGTACTTTTATTGGTGCTTACCGAAATATCAGTTTTGTTATATTATACGTGTGGTAGCTGATAATAATAACACATAAGAGTGATTGGTGAATGTTGATTGTATACTTACATTTTTAAGGATAAGTTTTAAATAAAATAAACTGTTTTCTAGTAGAAAGTTTTGTATTTTATCTGATAAAAAAAAGTAAAATTAAAAATATGAATTAATATACATTAAAGTCGTTTATAATTTTGTGTACATTTGTTTTTATTATTATAATTATAATTTATAATAATAATTATTATTTTTTTAAGTTGTTTGCGTGTAATTAATAAAAAAATATATACTAATGAGTTTTAATTGTTGATGTGGTCGCTTAAGCATAAATTTAAAATATTATCCAATGGAGACACTTGCAACTTCATTTTATTTTACAAATAGCCTGTTATTACTACTGTGTACTTATTCGCTAATGATGATAATAAAGTTATGCACAGAATACTACGAAAAATGGACTATGTAATATGCGAATACTGAGAGGTGTGAAGAATATAACTTTGAAGTTTACTAGCTTCAACGAAAATCATTTACTAGTCAAATATTAAAATTGAGGCACAACAAACTTAATATAATATAAACGCTTAGACGTTGTATACTTTGGGTATTACAAAAATGTAGTGCTTACTGTTTATGGCGTATTTCCTTATAAGTTTAATATTAAATTAGTGAGTCCTTGTGGGACACTCTATACAGTAAAATATGTCTAAAAATAAACAGAAAATTTCATTTTAGACAGATTTCAGTTTTATTCAATAAAAAACAAATGCCAATTCTTGTGCACTGGGATTTAAAATCATAAAACATTCCCGTCACAGATGGATTCCAGTTTTATATAATAAAATATTATTACCAAGCCCGTTTCACCCAAATGTTATTGTATTATGCTGTAATATACATATAATATATTTAACGTTTATACTATCATATATTTATATACATATAAATATATATATATATATATATATATGTGTGTGTGTGTGTATTATATATATAATTTGTTACCACTACGTGTACACTTATCACAGCTAAAACCATTCGCCTGAAAAAACTTTACTCCTCCAGGTGGTATTCATCACAAATTTATACAGATATGTCTAACAAAACTAAAAGCAATTTTTTTGATGATGATGGTGGGGAGGGGGTTGTAATCCTGATATTTTCTTTTTTTTTAATTTGTGCAGACTTTTTCCTTATACTTTTCCACTATAAGTTTGTATATTTGCAAATGGGTTACAATAGTTATAAATTGACAAATCAATATTTATATCGGTATATGATATAGTGATTTTTATTTAGCATTATTCACTAAGTATATGTGTCATCATTTTCATTCTTTAAATTCATGAATAATGGAATTTTTAAGTATACATGAAGATTGTATTTTTAATGACTGAAAGTACAAGATAGCCAAACGAATATAGCCTACAATACACAGTAGAAGTAATATAAAGTCACACTTGTAGCTGTTCGATTCAAGTTCACAATTGATTTTAAAGGTTTAGATATTTGAAATTAATTATTTGTATATTTATGATGGATAAGAACGTTATGAATAGTATATTATATTATAATGCATCCGTCATGGCCTATCGACTCACTTAATATTATGGATCAACTAATCATATTGATTTATGTTTATTTATTTATTTTATTTTTATTATGTACGTATAGTAATATTATATTTCTATAATAGTGATTTAATATACATATAATTTTATTCCCATAAATCATTTTTTTATAAACATTATCACGACTAAAAAATACATAAAATAATGTGCAGATTACTACAGACTACAGTTATACGTGTTTATAGTTTTATGAACTCAATATTGATATTATTAACGTACTAAATACTCATGTTATAGAAACAGACTCTTTTAGCTTCTAACTCAGCGTTTATTAAACTGTGTATCAAGAATTAATTTGTGGTGGTAGAGAATTTTTTTTTTTATGTATAAACATATACTAAATACATTATGAGGTACTGTTATTAACTAGAGCAGGAAATGAGTACACATACCGCTTATGCCTCATTATTTATTATTATAATTATTTTATTTTATAAAATTATGTACATTATAAACCTATAAACTTTATAGTATAAAATAATAAGCAAACTTTGATCTTTTATAACTACTTATGCTCTTTTAAAAGTGAAATCATGTGGGTCGCGATAGATTTTCAGGAGAAAATTTGGCTCGTTGTTGTTTTAAAAAGATTGAGAACCAATGACCTAACCTATTAAAATGAAATCGCCTTTAATGTACACCTGTAAATATTTGTGTACGTTTTTTTTTTTTTTAAGACAAGATAACAAACTTTATCCGATTTATTTCTGAAAAGTGAACAAAATTCAGTGACTGAGACTTTTTTTTTTCACTCGTCCTTTTCAAAATTGTCAGATTTACGTATTTTGCGAATGCTGTAATAATTATTAATTATCATACGCATCTGCCACACAACTGTTGCGATACCATATTTTCTCGTTTATTGCCTCAATAGAGAATAATGGTCATTAAAAACCGTATAAACTTATCATTATATTTTAACTGTAATTTGTTGATATTAAACATAGATTTCGGGAACTTGAAAGTATAAAAAAAATCTCATCCTTATCCAAAACATGAAAAAAAAAATCATAAAACGTTCGTAATGCGTACAAAACAACTGTACGGCCGTTGCACGTTTAGATACTTAGAACATACGCTCATATCGGGGGATATTGTGTGATTGCAAGAAACCACGCGATTTCGATGACGGCACTTGCAGAGTCGTAAAAAACGATTACACATTTCAACGTTCTGGGCGATGGACGACAGTAAGTCTCGATCGAACATAACGAGAGTACTTGGGAGTTGTGTGTGCGTTTTTATTTTATAGTTCGGCAACTCTCTTGCCATTTAAAAGATACCCAGCGGATGATCTGAGCGTGTAAATGGGTTTACCAGGCTTTCGATCCCTCCCTCGCCCGCCATATCTTAGGAACCACGCTATACGTTGTTTGAGCCTTTGCCGGCAGTGGAAGCAGAGCGGATAAGACATCGCAGTCGTAAAAATGTCGAGCAGCTCTTCGTAGTATAATTTTTATGGTCGACGGAGAGAGAAGAAGAAGAAATAGAAATAGTTGACAGCCCGGTGGGCGCGCCTAAGTACCTACGGCCGGACGGATAGCCATAGCCAGTGTAAAGGAAAATAAAAAAAAAAGAGAAATCCAACCCTTCGGAGAAAAGGGAAAAGTGCCGCCGTCGCATGTGGCGAGCGATTCTGGGCCGAGACAAAAAAATAAAATCCTAATAACAACGACAGTAATAAGTACCCTCCTACATCATGTATAATATCATGTAATGTCGTATATAACGATATATACGTCATGTCACGGAGTACACGATTCCACGCCCTAACCCGGAGTCTCGGTTTATTAGGGAGACGACTATTACGCATGGACACAAAGTACACACTAACATATACAATATACGTTATATTATATAATATGTCAGTATATATGTATGTATATATATGATGTGATTTCGCGTATTTTACAATGTTTCGTCCTGTCCGAACGACCAGTTTATCGACGAAACGCGCCAGCCCGTTTTTGGCGCGAGTTCGAGGCGCTATATTGTATCATACATGGTTGGCAATGCGGACGATAAATCGACTATAATTCTGGAGGGGAGCTGTGTATATTATTATAATAATATCTGCTGCGACCGCCGCGTCATCGTCGGCTAGACGCATAATTTTCTCAGCAGCGTTTTCGATTTGTGTCGCACGCACGTGTCCTTGTATCCTTGTCGCCGGACACTGACCATTATTACGATAATAATACGCGTGCGGCGTGAGACAGGATACGGTCATTCCAGGTCGGTATAATGGCTTAGCAGCTGTTAAAAAATAATAAAAATGATAGGTTTTAAAAAGTAAGTAACACACACACACACACATTGCTAGTTATAATACGACACGCGTTGCTATAATAATATTTTAATACATTAACGGGTCCTTTCGCTAACGTGATTTTTTTTTAAATTGTTCGGTTTGATCATACGCTTTGACGAACTAACGTATACACGTTTTGCAATCGACATAACATTATTTTTCAAACATCAATCATTCTTCATTACTCTATAGCTAAAGCCAAACCGTCTCGTTAATCACTTGCTTGTTGTACGCATCACTCGATTAAAACTGAAAAATTAAAAAAAAAAATATTCTTCTAATTACCGTACTGAAATTGTTGCAGCCTTTTTTTTTTCAAACACAAAAAGAACAACCAAAACTTCTTTGACTTAAATACAATTTACTTTTTTGTAAACGAATGCATAATTATATCATCTTTTATAAACTAAATCGTAAAAAAAAAAAAAATGTTTCGTTTTCAGAATAATTGATTAATCAGACAGTTCATTACTTACTGAAATAAAACGGAGGTGGATAAAAACTTTAATATTTTATTCATAAAAAAAATACTTTATCTGTATACATTTCTATTCTAAATAACGGTTCTCTTGACGGGAGAGTAATTTCATCAATTTTACACACTTGTATATAATAGTTTGACAATAACTTACCAGATTAAGTAACGATTTTATTGACAACCGTTCAATCTAAATACTTTAGCCAAGAGAGATAGAGATAATATTATGATAAATGCTATATTTTTTTGAGTGCCTATAATATGTTCTTTTCTTGTATTTGTATTACGATATTTATATTTATTATTTTACACTAAAATTAAAAAAAAGACAAGGAGTGCGATTTATTTAAAGAGTGATAAATGTTTTAAAAAGCATTTATATGAATATATATCAATTAATTAAGTTAAATCTTATAATTACATAATTAATTCTATAATAAAAATATAATTAATAAAATTTTATCTGTAACAATCTAATGAATTAAATATTACCTACAGGAAGAAAACAAATCTTAATAAATAACTCTCATATTCTCAGATTAGATTTTTAAATGAATCTTAGATTTATCTATGGCAAGTGTTGGTAAAAGAACTAAGATTGTTGTTGAACGAAACAGGATTTAAAACTTCGGTGTGCATTGAAGGGATGAGATTGACTTTTAATTAACAAAAACCTCTTCGACAGAAAACGTGGAAACCGATAAGTGAATTCAACTCCCCCCCCTAAATAAAAAAAAAACTTTTAGCCTTTAAGCTTAACAAGAAACTTTGCTTTTAGATTTTAAATCGGCTTATTCATCTAATAATTTTGTGCGTCCTTTGTCAAGTCAATTTATTAAAACTTAAATAGTAAATAATACAGTACATAATAAAAGAAAATTAGTTTTCACCAAAGAATCGCAGTGCCAGGGTACCACAATGAAAAGGGCCATTTGACGTATACGTTATTATTATATATAATATAGGTTATATACCTATGAATAAACGTCATTAACGAAAAGCTATTCGAAACAAAACTCGTATCTCTGGTTGATGCAATGTCTTTAAAGCCATGTCGATTTCCCTGTTGTAATAATAAGAAATAAAAATACGGCAAAACCAACTGTCGGTGAAAATACGAGAACAATTTAAAGCCGGCTGCAATGCGCAAAGAATCGTAAAGAAAAGCGCGAAACGAGCATCAGGAAAAACGTAAATTATTAGTTCCAGAGGAGAGGTTGGTGCAGCTATTACTTTGATGGACGATTGAAGAACGTCCACAGTATGGGTAGAATGTTGAAAACAAATTAAGTCACGACAACCAATATCTAAATTAAAGTTTACTACGAAAATTATAATATGATAACTTGCACGATAATAGAACTCACAAACTTTCCAACGGCCTTACAACAGTAAATTCATTTTATTATTAAAATAATGAAGGAACCATAATTCCCGATAATATTTTACTTTTTCTTATTCAGCAATTGCTAGTATACAAAGTTCGTATGATATTAGAAACAATAATTCGCTGAAAACCAATTGAAGCTATTCATATCATGGCATGCAATATACGTGCACACACATAACTGTGGTTGTTGCATTATGGAGTAAGATACTTCGTCTTGTCCAATAATTGTATCGATTTTTCCCATCATTTCACACAATAATTAATTTTTATAAATGACACTAAACGGTTTCCCAAAGATATTTTGTACTCGAAATAAAATTCGTTCATATTTTATTTTGAAGCTTTTATTTGTTGACATTATTATTGAGACTTGAGACATTTCAATTTTCACAATGACATAACTATTGAGTGGAATATTTAATACATGAATAATGTATCTTTATTGTATCCATTCACTGTATATTTTAAACTATTTCTAGTTTCTACTTAAAAATGTCTATATTTACATAGATGGATTATGCATTAACGAGTATACGTGAGTTATGTACATATGATTCTGCAAAATATACATTGATTGATTATTATTGAAATGATATACTATCAATAATACTATACGACATACGTGATACCTGCATATTATATTAAATCGTATTCTAAAAAATATCTTATTGAATTCAAAAACTTTCAGTAATATTTTTAAATCGATTATAATATATGTATATAGTTAATTACACACCTTTTTTGAATATCCCGCAGCTGTTATGACAGCTGAACGAAAATATTATCAAAATTTCACCGTGGAATTTTCAGAATATAATATGTACTTATTAATATCTTACAATTCGATAGGTTTCTATTTTATATAAACGAAAAAATAAAACAAATTTTTGTGCCCCAGGATTTATAATTTATTTTTGTAACTACTATGATTAACATTAACAAAAAACATATATTAAGCAAAAGTTTAACCCATGTATTCTTTACAGTTAATAATCATTATGTGTACTATAATAATATGATACAAATATATAGTTTTTTTTCTCTCTTTTTTTTTTTTAATTAAAAATTAAGTTATTTTATTTATTTGTATGTACATAACTATTATATATGTACTCAAATTATACGTAACAAGTTATCATCACAATATTTCCATGTTGTGTAGTCTTACAAATTTTAATAACTCATATCATTAAAGTATATCAATATACATTTACATCACGTTCGTACTTTTACATAAAATGGCTGTCGATATTTATATCTAACCCTATCTAAGTAAGAAATATTTGGTTGGCTAATTACCACTACATTAACTTGTATCGGAAACTTGGTCTGATTTAAATAAGATTGCCTAAGTTATATGTTTTAGGTTTTAGATACTATGGTTTATGTCTCTATAATATAGTACGAGTAAGATACTGCATTAAAACTAACACTATCAAATACGATATATCAATATATACATTATACATGGTTTTAGTTAATGTCTAAAATAATAATTAAATACTACAGTTTACTATAACTGAGAAATTTTACTTCTAACATTTTACAAGGTTCGTTAAACTTTTAGTTTCAGCTCAAATCACAATCTAAAATAATTTTAATAAAATTATAAAGAAAAATTATTTATAATTTTACGAGGGTGTAATTTATTTTTTTTTTTGAGTTATACATAAATATGTGACAAGTGGCATACTTACCATTATTTATATTTAAAATATTAAACATGCCTAAGCAATAAATTTATAATAACTACGTGTTCAATGTATTTATTGAAATCAATTTTAAATTTAATTGTGTTTGAAAAAAAAGTTTGTTTGCAAATAAAATATAATGCAAACTATATAAATACATATAATACCTACTAAAAGTAATATAAAAATAATTCTGCCGTAAACATACCGGAGCGAATGAAATAAATTCAAACCGTCATATTATTTCCACAACAATAATAATGCGATGCTATTTTGAAATTAAATACCTCAAAACTTAAAACAAATTTATCAAATCCCCCAAGTGAGTCGTCTCACCATAGATCCCACTTTGCCATCACGTTATTTTCACCAAACGTGACTGGTGATTTGTTTCTCTTTTTCAACCTCTGAGAAATACTTAAATAATTTAATACAAAAACAAATATTATACTACTAGCGTAATAATAAAATTGTTATAAAAACTCAATTAAACGTTAGAAACTTATATATGTTTTGATAAATCAATTTTTAGGTTTACATAATATATTCCAGTGCTTATATCCATAATGATACGTATTCGGGATTAATATAGATCTGTTGTTCAAAAATGTCGTAAAGTAAAAACCATAAATAGGTTATTTACTAAGATATTTACCTATTTTAAAATGTCCAGATCATTATATAACCGGTTTACCGTATGTGTCACGATAATAGAATTATTACATAAAATGTAATGATCGACATTGCACATTAATCAAGTCAAAGTAAATTTTATCCAGATAACACAAATATACAATAATATATACATATGTAACTTACCAATGTATTAAAGGTTATTCATTTAATTAAAAATACATTTTGGCTTTAGTCGTATTCTGGTGAAATGAATATCTATATCAAACACTAAAATATATTCATTAAATAAGATAGGTACCTATGCTCTAAGCCTCTAAATATAAGTGTTATACAAGCAAAATATTGTAAGGTAGTATTTTAAAAATAATTATGTAGTCTATTAATAACTCTTAATAAGAAAAAAAGTAAAATGTTTGTTCAAATTAATAAAAAAAAGTAGACCAAAAGCAACTTTAACACACACTCGTCAAGTTATCGATACATTGTATTATATTTTTATTTTAACTATAATGTGTTGTAAATATTATTTTAATTAAAGATAAAATACATACAAAATATATTGGTACAAATAACAATAAAATATTTAAATAAATCAAACTATTTACTATAGATAATAACAATAATGCATAATAATTTACCGAAGACGTAAACGAGATGGAAGTTCACAATAATTATTGTGTACGCCTTTTAGTTTTGGGTAGAATATACAAAGGCGCACACATAAAGACAAGTGTTCGTTAAATTGTGATACTATAGTCTATAATTGTTATACATCCATTGAAATTACCTATTATCACCGTCCTTATAATGTAAAATTATATTAGGTACCTATTTTACTAGCACTTAAAACGCGTTGTGAATAATTTCTTTAAAAATATTTAATAACACGATATGGTATAAACCATAAATTTGTATATATATAATTAAATACAACACTTACAATTTGAGAAATCCAACATTAATGGTAATAATAATGACAATTATTTATTATTAAATTTATTTCAATGAAATTAATGGTCTAATGTTAAAATAACACCTAAACATTTTTGCTAATAATAACGTTATAAAAATACATTTTCCAATAAGACGTGCATCACGAGATAACTACTATAGTTTAAAATAAAATGAACTGTTTTATTTAGACTCGGTTTAAATCGCATTGGATACAATGAATAACCCAACAGTTGAGGGCAGTTGCGTACATCGCGATCGATGGAATTTTGAGTTGGGCTTTGAAAATGAATCAATAGGATTGTATTGGATGTAATGAAGAGTGATGCGATAAAATGTAAAAATACTAGAATTTCAGAAACTAGTGAAGTATATATATAATATGTATACAAAAAAAAAAGGGATCTGTAGGCTATAGCAAAATGGGTCGCACACTGTCTATACGTAGAGTCATTTGTGGCATAATAATATAATACAAGTAGGCACGCCACTGAAAAGTAATCAAAGTAAATTTATATTTATATATGAATAATGAATGTATAGACTATAGATAGAGAATACATTATCGGATGAAATGTGACTAACACTCACACACAGTATTAACTTGGAACAATCGATTGAAATCAATAAGTCCTAATGAGTATTGTTTTTGTACATGACAACTATAATATATTATAATACTATAGCCATGGTATGTTCTCGTTTAAGCGTTGTAAACTTTAAAATGAATTTGTTGGGGATCATGTTCTAAAATATTGAATATTATGTACCTATTGTTCACATTATTTCAGTGGAAGTTATATTAAATTTTAACAGGTGCAAAACAATTGTTTTATACTCGTCTTATGTTAATTATAAAACTGTCTTATTCAAATGTGTCAGTGCTCGACTATTAATAACACCAACTTATCATACAACAATAATAACAATAAAATTGATTAGAATACAAATTCTAGAAATTCCAAATCCATTAAACATTAGAATAAAAATAATATAGTTATCAGTGGATGCCACTTACAAAACTCGCGAATATAAATTTCAATCGCATTATTACATTCAAAATCGTGTGGAACGGTCCGGACGCATCAAAGTATATTATAAAAAATTCGGTTATAATATTATTCTGTTATAAGACTCTAATTTAGTAAAAAAAAAACTTTTTTGAATTAAATTTAAAAATAAATTGTTTTTTAAAAGTCACATATTTTTGTTGCTTAGGTATTATTGGTTTCAATTCATACTATATATTTTATAATATGTGCGTGTACAACACATTTATCGTAATTATTGTCGTTTTAATGTGAGGTATAAATACACTCCTGATTATCTGACTCAGCTATCGTAAATTGTATAGTGTAAGTTTTATTTCTTACTTATCTTATAAGATTCATTCGGTTATAAGAATCCTGAATCACCACTTTGCGTGTACCTATATTATAGGAGTCCTATAAATGGCATTCACTGTATTAAATTATTATATTTTTTGTATCTCTCTTAATATAGCATACATTTATTAACACAGTAATCCAATTAAGAGTATTTATAAAGCACGTAGAAAAAAAAACAATGACATAAATAATTATTAACTACATGATATGTAAAGTAAATATCTTTTTGAAAACTATACAACACAATTATATTACTACGTTATCTACTAATATCAGCTTGTGTAGACTCATATTTTTTTCACCAGTATAGTTAATCCAAAATAAATTTGCGTTAAATTATACCCGTATTGCGCACACGTATTCCCAACTGTTTTCAAACGTCTCGGTCGATTTACCATTTACTAGCCATTTTTATTCCTCATCGAGATCACCCGAGGTTGGCCGATTCACACATTTCAAAAACACCATAGTAATAATATCATCGTAACATTACTAAATTAAAATATTATAACAACTATTATCGTTACTTTACAAAAACACATTGTTATAATAATATAATATATGAGATAGTACTTACATAATATATTATCTCGCTTACCACGATCTTGGGGTACTTGGATACGGCGCAAAGGCGGGGGGGGAGGGTTGCCAACACTCGTATACGTACATGACACAGGACTCATTAATTACGGTATTAAAACGTTTAAACTACGACAATAGCTCATAGTTTTAAAGAAGTAGTTTTAAATTTATGATGGAGTGACGGCATATTGTCTGCGAACAAAACGACGGTGGCTAGGGAGAAAAAAAACAATAGATACACCATTTTACGTCCAAAATATACACCGACTTTGTATATATATATATATATATATGCACGCAAAAATAATAACGATAAAGTATACCGCCGTATAATAATGTACATAAAATGTATAGGTATAAGAGTTTCTACCACACGACCAACACACTATAATATAATATTATATTATAATATACCTAATAATAATATAATACGCATTATACACGTAATATTATTATTATTATTATTATTATTATCATCATTATCATAAAGCACAAAAGCTCGTGTAAAAAAAAAAAAAAACGTGGACGGAAACACTTCGCGGGTGTATTAAAATTACGCGCAAGTCACTATATTATTATGATGTCATTGTGCGCTACGAGTTTATGGCGAAAACGTTTTAGCGTTTTGTCTGACGCTCCGGAAATCTACGACCCAAACCAGCGCCCTCGTGTAGTTAATGTTTGATCGAATTCAACAACATTTACTGGTGAATGCAACGTGGTCATAGTGTATGTGTGTTTATGTGACGCGTTATAGAGTGCAAATCGATTGATCGAAACGCGTTTCACAGCAAACGAAAAATATTATTGTGTCGATACAAAAATAAACCATCCCGAGTGGATTTCGTCAAACGGATGCTAAGCACTCATCTATTTATATTACCTATGAATCTATGTTCACCATAGAGTAAGAATATAATAGATTTCAACTTACTGTTTTATGGTAGTTAAAGAAATATACTATTATTATAATTAAATACAAGTAATAAAATAAATGAAATACATTCGGAAATAACTACATCTAAAACTATTATATTATTATCTTTCCGTAATATTGAAATTAAAATAAATTACTTAAAGAGCTAAAAGCATATAATGAAGTATAGACTATAGATTGTGATAAAAGCTGCCATCCACTATCCAATATTTTGTATTTCCTATAAAATGATATATCATTGGATTCAAATTTAACACACCTATATTTGACATCTAACATATAGAATAACGGTACCCGATGTCCTACCTTTTTAAAAAACCATCGACTATAACTAAAAAAAGAGCCATTTCTGGTATTTAAAATCTTTAAAATAATTTAATTTTTTTCAAATAACGGAAATAGAAATCTGAACCTATGAAATATTTTTAATGAAAACGTTACTAATGATAAACTAAAAACAAAATTTAATTTGTTTTATACAAGTAAATTTAAATATACTATATCTATATATATATATATATTAAAACTAACCCTTATTTCTTAATTTATATTTTTTTAAATACTAAAACTAGAGTCAGAACCTATTAATAAAATGAGTGCCGAACCATTAAATATTTCAATATTTTGTTCATAATATTACTATTAATATATTTAATTTCTTGTGTAACTTTATAGTCTATATACTCCCTATACACACGATGACATTATTAACTATATGTCATTAACTATATATTCGAAAAAAAATGATTTCAATTAATCACCTATAAAAATATAACACATTACAATATTATATTATTATGAAAACAATTTAACTAAAAACCACAGAGGAAAAAAAATATGGTTTGAGCATAAAATAACTTTTTAATTACTGATTTTATTAATTTATTATATAATTTACAATTATTCTTTGTTAATTAACAAAAATGTTACATGAATCAGTTCAAGTCTATATTTAAATCAAGTTTTTCTACTTAAAACGATATTATGGTAAATTGTATTTTGTAATTATTTTTTACAATCTTATCGATCGATCTCAGTAGATTAGGCAAGTTTGTTATAAGGTTCACTGATTTTCAGACGTTTCGAAAATAATACCTTTTTTCCAAAAAAAAAACATTCACATTTTGCAATAACGTCACTGTACACTGAACGTGCAGAAAGTTCGACAGTATATATACACGTATATGTCTCTATATTAGTATTGCTACACCACGTACAAATAAACAATAAGCAATATATAAACCATCCGATTGAGTGTATTGAGTGTATTTAGATTGAAGTTGAAATAATAATGGCTGATCGTATAAATATTATATTTTATGTCGAACTGTTAGTTTTTTGTCGTCAATAAGATGATGAAATCGTGAATATTCTCGTTGATATTGTTATCTCAACCTCGTTCTATTGATAAATTAACTGTTTTAATACAAAGTTTTATATCAATAGTTTTTTAAAAAAACACAAAACACTTGAATTTACAGTGTATTCTACTGAGTAAAGTTTTATTATAAGATATTATGTATTATATTGTAGGTATTACATTACTTGTTCACCTATACACAAATACAATTCACGTACAATCACATATTCACGTTTTCATAGTGAATCAAATCTATTTTATAGAAATACGTAAGGTCACATTAGCTTATAAACAATAACATTTTCAGACCAAATTCATTGTTTATAATAATGAACTAGACCGACGTGAGCTAAAAGTCTGATTAATGGACTTTTCAAATTATCGAGATAAAAAAATAATTAGCGTTATTCTTAAAATGTTTACATTGAACATTAACTAGAGAACTGTATATCCTGAAATCATTTTTTCGTGATTCGGCCAAACAAAAATTGACTGACACTGTATTATTGTTTCGGACACATTTTAAAATATATTACTATGTAAGACCAAGGTCGATCATGAACTGAGCGATCTGATCACATCACTATAAAATTCTAACGTTTGTAATCGTTTTTTTTTTTTATAATTTCAGCTTTAGGATACGGCGGGGAAGAGCACGGGCCACGTTTCGTGGTCGAGCCTCCAGTTTCAGTTTTCTTCTCGAACGCTACCGGGGCCCATGTGGAATGTGCTGCCGAGGGAACCCCCAGACCGCTGGTTCGCTGGCAAACGGTACCCGATGGTTCGACAGTTAGGGGTGTTAGAGATTTAATGCACGTCGACGACAATGGAACATTAGTCTTTTCGCCGTTCGCCGAACACCAATATTCGCCGAACGTGCACTCGGCCGCATACAAGTGCGTGGCTCACAGCCGCGCGGGCACGATTGTTTCCCGGACCGTTCAAGTCAGAGCTGGTAAGTGAACAATATGTATTCTATAATATTATACTGATATTAAAATATTACGAATGCACTACTGAATAATAATTGTATTCACCATCTATATCATGCGAAAAATAAAGTGTTATACGACTTAAAAATGTATTGAATTGCTTCTGGAGAAACCAGCTATAGAGAAAAATAGAGTGTAAGAGGAGAAAGGAGAGCTGATGCGTGAAGATAATCGATACACTTAAAACACTTAAAAAGACGAATACACGTTTTGAAAATCTGAATCCATGCTTTTGTGGTAAAAAAAAATGTATAGGTGGTGTTTAATATTCATTTTAAATAACAATAATTACATAATAGAAATAGAATATTAAATTTATTCCCTGATTTTTCGTGACTTTTTATTTTAAATTTATTGTTATTTGAATTTTTATCTACCGGTTACTGTCACCAGGACTACTGTTATTTAAAATTGTTATTATGCCTTATGGCCAAGGTATCCACAGCATTCCCATCATAAGCATACCGTATCATATCGTATTCCTAGTTCCTACTAATAATAATGAACAACAATTATAAAAGAGGGTAGATTTTTTTTTCAAGACCCATTCCATTTTGATATCTTAAGTATCTGAACTAATGCAAAATAAGTTTATACTGATCGACATCTGGTATGATTCATTTGCAAATTACATAGAATCATTACTATATAACATAGGTGGATATTATGTGTTATACACATGTACGATTTACACTAGAATAGTATCTATAAAATTGTTTTCCATCTATATAAGTAAGTATACTATTTATAATGAATAATGACATAAAATACATTATGCGTTTTATCCTTGATAATAATAATAATAAAAAAAAAATAACAATGATTATAACCATTACTTTTTCCATAAAAATGAACAACCCGTATGTACCTAATACCATGTCTGTAATATCCATCCGTACAACTATTTAACGTGTAAGGTATATGTAATGTACAAAAAGATTATTACTTACGCCAGTTCAGATGAACAACGAAATTGTTTCCTTTTAAAGTGGTAATGTATAAGTACTACAGTAAATCCATCAATACTACTTGATTATAATATCTACTTACGATACTTTACGGCTAAATACGGAGTCAAATCATTAAAAAGCTATAATGGGTATGTTATTACAATTATAAGTACCTACCTACTATTAATTATAACTACCTATGTATAAACTGCATAATAATTATTCTTTAAATTAAATTAAACGGTTTCCCTTTTGCAATTCAAAAACGGCTTTGTGCTTATGAAAACTAAATTATATATATATTATGTATGTATGGTTGAAAATATACATCTTATAGTACAGGTCCATATCCACCACTACAACAATAACGGTAATTAAGAACAAAATAACAAATTATTTATGCATTTCTGTTATTTTGTTTACTATTGTGTTATTTTCTAAATGGCAGAGTATTATTATTTCGAGGGTCTAAACAAAAAGACATAAAATGTAAACATTTTTACTACCATTGTGTTTTTATGTATTTGAAATAGGTGAATGAAAAAACGAGATAAATGTGTACATTTTTTACAAAACTCATGGTTATAATGAAAACTACTTAAGATACACGCTATACATACGTTTATTGATAAAGTAAATAATATAAATGAATGTGATTTAAAAAATAAATAAAACACAAACCGTGTGACAATTTTAAATTATACATTTAGTGACAATTCATTAAGAACAATTAAATTAGAATAAATACACATACTTAAGTATATAATATAGAATGTTAAATAATAATTCAATAAATAAATTTTACGTCATGTGGTTGTATTGGATTTATTTTTGATATATTATTATCGTATAAACAAGTAGCTACATAGCTACCACAAACACGGTGTAAGGACATTTTCAGTATTTATAAAGACACGCGTAATATATAAAATGGATTATCGGAGTTCTCAATACTCGGTTTACTATCGTACTTCGATCATCCGGATATAATATCCACAACACGTTCCTTAAAACAAAAGCCGCCGGATCATACTATAATGCACACGCACACATGATCATACACATAGAATTATTGCTATTATTAATGTAGCGTAAATCCTTAGCCGGTGGGTAAAAGCTTCGGGTCACGGTTTTCGATTAGGACGTTGGCATTTCAAAACCCACAATTTAATCACGTTGGTTTGTTTCGTTGAGTCCAGATACTTAATCATTATTTTTTTTCTCGTTCCGTAAAATGCTGAAACTCAAAAATAATTAACAACCCTCGATCCCACTCAATATATATATAATATAATATATACCCAATATAATAAGCCGAGGTCAACGTGATGATAATGCGGGGGTGCGTATTATTAGAAAAGTCAATACACCATCGTCGTCGTCATCGTGACACACTCGGCGTAGTATATATTATTATATACGGTAAAGTCATGAGTTTTGATGTATATATATACAAACAGCCGCCAACGGGCGCAACGGTGGAGGTTCGCGGTGGCGGAAGCACTGGCCGTTTTATTCCCTCGCCACGGGAATGCTGCTACTGCTGCTGCTCTGATACCGCCGAGAAATGAGGTGGAAAAAATCATTGGACCACGAGTAACGCCCTGAGTAATTCATGAGCCTCCGCTTTTCCCGTCCGTAACTTCTCCGCCACGTTCCTTCCGGGCCCAGGACTAAAACTCGGCGTGTTCACAACCGTCGCCTCCGACGACCTTTTATTTGTATATTTTTTACTTTTATATGTATATAATATATATCTTTTGGATTTTTTTTTTTTTTTTTTTTGGTCTCGGCGAAATGTTTTTTTCATTACGCACGAGACGGCAGCTCGGGATTTAGAAACGAACATAATATATATATGTATGCATGTGTGTACGCATGTATGTATGGGGTTGGGTATACTCGAACCGCATACGTATATATGATGTACACAGTATTATATAATATAATATATGCGCTCGTAGATTTTCGACGACAACTGCATCATCGGTGAAACACGAGAGACAGAAATGTTTTTATTTATATACACACAGTACATATTGTGTCTATAATTAAACTGTGGGTATATATGGCGATATAGATGAGATAACGTTAATTCCCGGACCATATATTATATAAAATACATTCTCGGACTATTGTCGTCGGTCTGATGATTTGATTTCGTTCCATTATCGTTTTTGCGCGATGCGCGCAATTATCGCCAGCGGAAATATCGGCGAGTAATCGAAATCTGGATTAAAATAGTTAACGATATACGAGTCTCGTTTTCGTGGTTTGTTTGTTTTCTACGGCGAAACGGTCGAAAGAAGATTTCGAAACGGTTGACGTGGCAAGGAAACCTAAACCGCTGGCGTACGTGTTGACTCACTGTCCCAAATCCTAAACGAAAATCTTGAAAACTATTAAACTATTATGTGAGTTCCGAAAATAACGTATAGAATTCGTGCTACGTTAAAAGGTTGAGTGTAACGTAACGTAATTATAATTTAACGTCGTCATCAGGTTTTACTGCGGATAATAGCTTATACGCCTAAATCTGACAAGAATAAAGTTCAAAAATAAGTTATTGTTTTGACAATAAATATTAAAAATAAAAAAAACAAATACAGGTCTATCGATTAAAAATGTAGTGCTTAAAGGTAACGTTCAAAATTAAAATAATATTTGTTTGGAAGCATTGTAGCTGACTGTATGAGTTCATTTTTCAAACGGAATAATAATAAAAGATTTTAATATAGAAAACAAGTTAAATGAAAAAAAAACAACGATAAAAATAATTATCTAAATAAAACTAATTCAAATATTTTTTTTGTTTTTAAATTAAATCATCGGTGAATAAAACGAAAGTGTTGCGCTAAAATAATGAAAAAAGAAACGTTATGTAACATATTATTATTTTAAAATACATTTCATAATCGTATTAAAAAATGTATGTAATTATGAGCGATTTTATATCGTTATTTTAATCTAATATGACGAATATAATATTATATGTATCTATATTTAACTCAAGTGAAGGGAAAATATAAGTTTTAAACGATATCATGTCCACGATAATAAATTAACTTCTATTATGATTCACTGTATGGTTTCAATGAAAATAATAATAATCTGATATCGAAATAGTTTTAATAAATGTAATATATGCATAAATTACGATCGGGTTAATTTTTTCACGGTCCAATGGAATGCGTAGACGGCGTTCGACAAGTATACGAAAATATTTTAATCGTTGAAATAATATAAGCATAACATAATATAATATTAAACACATAAACTACGAAAAAGATGCGTGGGTAGCGCGTTTGTCAAATAATAAGGATATTTCAAGATAAATAAAATTATGCAACTCGGCCCGGGGGTATCTTTTGGGTTTATTAACATTTCACCGAACCACATAATATAATATATGTAAATGTTCTCTCATTTTATTTTCTAATCTCGACTGAAATTGTTATTCATAATTGACTATAAATAACAACAAAGTACTTTTCAAATAACAAGCGATTAAAATTATTGAAACTTAAACGTTTGCAAATAATAATCGGTTAAAGCAGCAAGCTAAAAACAATACTAACTATTATTTAGTAAAGAGGGAAATTTATGTTTTAAATAATACGTTCATGTTATGATAGTTGGATGTTATCACTAAATGATTTACCAATTCATATTATCCACCATTCGTATTGTATTTACCTATTATCGAATTCGCTTATAGTACAACATTTTGTATAGATTGTAGATTTTCACTTAAACAATAAATTATAATAAAATAAAATAATACAATTTTATTCATTAATTTCATTTTCAAGTTTTTATTGTGTATGAAAAACAGTTAATAGAATAATAAACGACGAAAACAACACAAAGCCAGTATAATATCTGATAAGATAATATTATATAATATTGATATTATTTACTTGAGTTTCGAATGAATCGGCCTAAATTATTATATAAATATATAAATGAGATAGTTGTTATAAACATTCGTAAATAGTAACGTGATAACAATGCATAACAAATTAAAATAATAAATATTAATAGGTATGAATCAGTATAAAATTACAGTAAATTTTTATTAAGTCAGAATTTGGTGAGATGAAGTAATAGATTTTCAATTACTTTATGGTTTTTATCATTCTATTTCTGGGGATATTTCTTAAGTAGTTAATTTATTTTTTAAGGAAATAAATGTATTACTAAGATCATTAATGTTTTTTTCCAGTTTTTTAAGGTTTAAAAAAAAAAAGTGGAGATTACGAAGAATGCAATTTTACGGGTATTAAAATGAGAAAAATCATAAGCATTGTTATTGAATTTTTCCTTATTTACAATCAATATCTAATTTATATAGATTCCATATTATTGAAGCATATTTATAAACATAATAAACTAAAGAGAAATACCTACTAATGTTTTAAAACATATTTATCATTAATTTAGTAAAATTTCAATTAAATGAAACCTTAGAATATTTTAATCTTTTCAAAATATTGGTGAGATAAAAAAAATACAAAGATCTTTAATAGGCTTTATAATCTACAACTGTAGTATCTCAAAATTTATATTTTAATTACATTTTAAAACCACTCAAGAACTGAAAAATATAATTTTCTGGAATAAGAAATAGTGAAATTATTTTTAGAACAACTAATCATAGGAAGTATGATTATTTTAACTAAATTCAATTAAATTAGTATCAACTTAACAGTTAACTATATTAATAATTTTAATATCATCATCTTTATAGGTTTAGTAACATTTTGAAATATAATATTGTTCGTAAATATAAGTAATATTATAATACATTTTAAAATTAGATTTTTCAGGAACTTCTAATACATATTAGAATATATCAATACTATTTGTAATGATATTCAATACACAAAATAAACCAAATTAAAAAAGAAATAAATTGCCAATCTGTTTTAATTTAGTATATAGGTACAATTTGTTGGTTAATGTTACCAAATTTCTAAGAAAATCGGTGTATTATTTAACATTAACATTTCATCAACCAAAAAGGACATCAGATAAAGTATTTTCAAAGTACATAATAATTAATTATTATACCCTTATTTTGACCACGGTGATCATCCATGAATGAATTATTTAAAGAAAACAAAATTTTAATTGCAAATATCGATTCAAACACTTAGGTATATTGAAAAAGTAGAGATATAAGAAATATACTCTGAAAAAAGCTAGTTTTTCAAACATCGATAAAATAGAGGATCTATCTTAATAGATAAAAGAGCACAGTTAAGATGAAAAATAAATAAATTTAAGATATATTATATTAAAAATAATTTGTTAATGGCTGATAGTATATTACAAAGAAACAAAAAATAAAAATATTTTAGAATTGCGATGAACTAATATTTATAATGACTTAATTATGATCACATTTTTGTAGAAGGCCAATCGTTTATAGTTTTATATTTAGTGATGGAAATAACGTCCCAAGACTAGACTGTTAGGCTGGTGCGCGTGGTAATGTTATTATTGGTTGCGGCGCAGCGTTTATGTCCAAAGGTAATTTCAGTGGGCTTGAAATTCCCTTAACAACGCACTAACCGAGTGTGTAAAAAAATGATGATACTTCGTATACGCCCTACATCGATCCAATTATAATTTGTAGGTAATATACACTTTACATGTTAGTGTTATTGCATTAATTTTTTTTTTTCGTTATCAGTCAATCAATATTATTAATTATTATTATATTATATTATTTTCAAACATTGTAATGATTAAAATAAACTCGTTTTACGTTCTGAAAAATGTCTGTTGCACAATACACTCCGTCAATCCGTTATAAATCACATTTTAAATCAATCAATCCAATCACATTGTAAGCGTTCAGCATACAGTTTTTTTTTTTTTTAGCTCGAGTGCTAGCATCAATTACAATACACCAGCAGGTATATATTATTCTAGTTAGCTGCTGTGTGATGAGATAATATGATGGCCTGTGTTTTAATTTAAACAAACATCGACACAGTAATAAAAAATTGTAAAAAAAAGGGAAATCAATTTTAATATTTTATTGTTTGTTATTAAACAAATAGTATTGTCGTACGGAATAACGTATAATATTATATGTTCATGGAAATAAATCATTTACATTATATACTACTATGCTTACGTCATTAATAAAACAACAAAAACCCAAATGTAAATATATAAATTATGATAATATATAAACAAAAATAAAGATCATAATATATCGGTTATTGTGTATTTGTAAAATATTCTTTTTTATACTTGAAATAGGTACCTACTTTTTAGTATTTCAATTTGATAATTATTATCATAACTAATTAAAATATTTATAACCTATATTAATGTTTAAAAATATATTTATCTTTTATATAATATTAGCACCAAGTTGTAATAACCAATTCAAGAAAACTTTAAATATTATGTAAAAATAGACTTTGTGTAACATTAGTTAAAATATATAATTTAAAGTTCACTAAAAAAATAAAATTTAAATTTATAAACTGATTACTTTTCAATAGACTTAATAATTAAATCGTGATAAAGTAGTGTAAAAATAAGTAATACTTGGCTACGAACTCGCATCAAAATTATAAAATACGTGTTTGAAGGTAAAAGCCGTTTATTGTTGTATTCAGTTGTAATTTGTAAATGCATTAATACTTCTATTTTAATTATTACATCCTTACAACTAATGCCTTAGATTTATTTTCTCAGTAATTCTTTTTTTTTATTTTTTAAAATATATTTTTTTTATAAAATTGCAATTTTTTAAATAGGATAAACGTATATTTAGAACTCTATGGAGACCAGTTTTTTTATTGAAGTTTTTATATATTTGCTTTATTTTCGTTTCCTCTGTAGTAGAAGTATAGTTTGTTTTTATGTATACATCATACTATCAATTCAAGGTATAATTAATAACTATGAAGTAATAGTAAATATTGATAAAAAAGTAAAATATTAGGATTAATATTATATTATATATTAGATGTATATAATATAATATAAAAGAATGAGAAGAAAAAAATACCAATTTTAAACATTAAAAAACGATATCTGAAGTAGTATAAAACAAATCGTCTTGATACCTATAATTAACATTTTACTGTATCGTATTTTATATAAATATATATATATATATATATATCGATAAACTCTTAGAACACTAATTTTATTTATACGCTTTAGGTAGAATGCACTTTTGTCACTAATTTGCATTTAGAGTGTTCAAATATTAATTGACTTAGGTAGTTCCAGATATATACGGATTAATCAAACATCATCAACCTAATGTTCTCCTTAAATGAAAAATGGTGGTTCTTATTTTCAAAAATAAATTTTTCTTTTTTGTAAAATCATAGTACTTAAGGGGTATATAAGTATATATATACTTCAGGTATATTGGGTATACCAATGATCAAAAAAAAAAAAAAAAATGTTTATTGTATGGTATAAACAGTAATTAAAAATAAAATAAATGTATAATATTTATTTTTAACGTAGTTAACTATAATAGCAATATTACAGGTTAAAAATAGTATTTGATGTTTTTCTAAAATAAAATCAAAGAATAAAATTAAAACAAATAGTTTATACCTTTTTAACTTACACTATTACAAATCGTTGGTAGTTTTTTTTTTTTAATCCCAGGTCCTATAACGTGGATATTAACCAAAATATAATTAAAAGGAATTAAATGTACTGTGGTTTTTGGGGTCGAGACCTTTAGACACAGATACGTCCCAAATTTAATATAATATATTAGACATAATATAGAATCACTCCGGAGGGGGTATATTTGGACTGAAAACCAACTATTATTGTACGGCAACGATTATTCACCATATTTTTTTTCTTTGGCATTACTAACAGTTATTATATTAAGCTATGATGTAATCTTATTATTAAATATAAATACAAACGCACCTTCTGAACAAAAGGCTATCGCGCAAATTCTGGAGTAAACCCACTGCACGGGGTCCGAAGCTTAGTTTGGGAACAATAATGTCGTACACGGTTTGTGGTCGTTGTCGTCATTACCGTTGGTGTTCGTAAAACGTCATCGAAAATGTTGGACTAGGAACGTATCTGAATTATGCGTAAATGTATTAATAATGAACGTGTGTAGTGTAAGCCAGAGCTTGCGTGAGTATGTAAAGTTATTATCAGGTCTTATAATTTAAAATTTAACTTGTAGCTGGGTTTCATATTACTACATAATATACCTAATGATTATCATAAATTACTGAAGTCTTGGTCTGCAACAGTTCTTAGAATATGATGTAGGTATGTTTAATACATTTTGCTTATGGTTAATCACTTCTTAAATATACAATTATTAATTAAACATATTATATTTATTTCACTTAAAGATACATAACTTATGTCAAGTGCTTTTTCATCTATTTATCAACTTCAAAAAATTTCACTCTAATAACACGTCCAAATAACCAAAATTATTGAAAAATATACATTAAAAAATTATTTGAAAAATTATCTATAACTTAGTATACTACAGTACGAAGACAATGGATACTAAATACACGATGTATTTAAAAATTATGACCAACATTGTAGAATTAATGTGTAGTTAATTTAAAAGATTCTATATTCATAACTTATTGAATGAATTTCATAGGTTCCAAATCATACCCATTTTTCATTAAATCTATAGTCGTTTTTCATTAATAAATTTTTTTTCTGAGTGCAGTATAGACATTTCTATTGTAAGTAATTAGTAATAGATATTATCATTGTGATCTTTACAAATAATTAAGATTCTAAAAAACATTTCGTGTCCTATATGGATCGTTATATTATGTATATAGTTTTATAGTTTGTTAGATAATATCGTTTTCTTGAATATTTTATATTTCTGCTTTTAAATTAAAAATAAGTTACATATTCAAATAAATATAAAGTAACTATATAATTTCAGAATATATTATGCGTATTAATTTCATATTATAAAATATACTGAATGAACATGTGGAATTTCAAAGTATTTATGAAGCATCTTGTTTATAATGTAATATATCTTACTACATTGGCCATGTATTTACAAAATTATCTCATCAACGGAAAATGAATCTCGATCACTATTCTAATCAATCAAATCAGAGTGATATTCAATTCAACGATTTGTTGATGAAATCGACTTTAACAATAGGTATATAAAATAATATTTTAACAACAGCTAATAAATATATAATATATATATATATATATATTTTTTTTTTTTGGTTTAATTTATTCAACTTATTGGCACAAAATATGATGTCATATATTATTTACGAATTCAATTTCACAACTATTATTGCAAATATATTTTATTTTACGTTTTCGAAATATCTACATCCAAGTTTAATTGCATACAATAGAAAACCTATAATCACCAAGCCTAGCAAATTCTTTATACTAAAATGGTACACCTACTCTTTTTCATAATTACAAAAGTTTATTTCTGCATTTATATAAGCCTTTTGTGCAATTTTCCGTAATAATAAAAAAAGAACTACATTTGCGAAAAATCTCAACTGCATAAGCCAAGTTAGAAACTTATTAGTTGCTCTTTGTTCGATTTCCTCAAAGAAATACATACGCGAATAATTATAAAAAAATAAAAACCTATTTATTATTACAATAATGCGCTCTATGTAAGCCAATTATTGGTTTAATATCACACAAAAGATAAAAATAATACATTTTACACGTACTAAAGATAATACTTTGAGCTAGTCCAATAGATTATAATATACTTAAAAATAATAAATAAGTTCGATATTTATGTAATAAAACACACACATAAACGTTCGTTCATTCTTATGGCCAAAACAATTAAGGACATTTTTTTTTTCGTAACAAAGATAAAAACACGAAATCGCATACATGATATTATATATGGCGGCGTCTTGAATAGGCAATATACCTACATTTATGTGAAAGGTATTCGATGTTGTGCGTGACTGATGGGCTCTATAATTATGATGACTTTCAAATAAAATGTATTGTATCGTGTTCCATATTTTATATGTATATATAAAACAAAAAACCAAAGCAAAAATTAATATTTAATTATGAAATATTTATGATTTTTAAGAAATGATGAATTACAGTTTTATAATTAATATTATAATTGGATTCTATTTTGGTCTATTTTTAGAACAGTATTTATGTATGTATATATAATATAGCTTAACTCATTCATCGGTTTTTATAAAATTACTTTTATTTATACCAAAATGTAATGGTGTATAGCTTAATAAAATAAATTAAACATATAATATTGTTTGATTTTTGGTCGCTATACAAATATTTATTTATATTTTTGTTTATTATTAACTGTCATTTAATATAGTTTATGTTTACTGTTTCGTTATATTTGTGATACAGGAAATACAAATATTTTGAAAATTAATAAAATATTAGATATGTAAATTCGTTTCTTTATAGAAACGTTCTTTTTTTTTTTTTTTTCAAAAAAAGTAAATACCACATCCCCAAATGAAAATAAATCTACCTTTGCTTATATAACTAGTAAATAATCCAATGTATCTACATCACAAAGACAATAAAAGTAGAACCAATTATTTATAAGTACATTTTATTCACATAGTTTTGCTTTAAATATTATATATTTGATATTATATACTCAATATCACAGGTAAATTCACAGTGAAGTGTTCGTTCTCTATGTGTTTAGTTAGTATACATCTAACTCTCGACCCATGAAATAGCCTATTTTTCCACCACAGTTGAAATAAGTACGTGCATGTTATAAATAAATACATATATATAATATATGTGTGTGTGTGTGTGTGTTGTAAAAATTCGTATGTATGTAGAAGGACGTATATCGGTAGACGTGTTTGTCGAATCGATAAACTAAATACTACCTTTCTGTCTGTGATTTTATTTTATATATATAGGCCAAGTTAGGTTATATTATATAGACTTTCTAAAAATCTAAGTTGGCCTAGTAGGCGATGAGTCGAGTACCTTCGATTGCTTCCAAAGGCTGAGTTGTTGTTATTTTATGTACGTTTATATATACAGCTATTGTACACTTGCACGTACACCAAACAGTAATAACTATGGCGTATGTATTATGTAAATCACACATTTTAACCATAGATTTATAGGCATCTTATGCGTCTATATAATAGTGTATATAACGTAGAACCGGAGCTATAAAAGTACGCGTTACAGTATATTATACCGAACACTATATTTTTGATTAATAGTATGAATTGTTCAATTTTGTAAAGTTTAAAATCGAATATTAAATTTTTTACTCGACTGATTTATTTTTTGATTAAAATATGTGAAGTGTGTGTCGGAGTGTAGGTGTAATGTATGTATAAATAATAATATGATGCAACGGCTTTTGTTGTTTTGAGAAACGATGTGAAAGATAAACTGACACATACTGTAGTTAAGTAGCTTTTGGATACATAATATATACATGGTAATTTGGCGTTTTACCATAAATCTTTTTCTAATTATCTCCGTTAAGCAGTATGTTTTATACAAATGAGAATAAAACATTCCTTTTAGACGTTATTGGAATTTTCGGAAATGGAATATAATAAGAGTCATACTAAATTGAATTAGTTCACTTGACATCTTAAAGTTGACATTTTTAATGTTTATACACTACGTCTGACACTACATAAGTAAAATCGATATTAAAGAAACTCGGCCTTTTTTAATTTTAAAAAGATAGAAACAGTTTTTTAAAGTTTGTGACTTTACCAATGGTATTGCTGAATGCTACTTTATCATTTATTAAAAAAATGTCCATAAAAGTTTAACAAAATATTTTTTTTTAGATTGATCTTTACAAAATCAACGTAATTAAATCCATTCATGGTTATTTATTTATCAAAATATTATTGTAAATTTGTACTTAATATTATTGGTATTGAAGAACAATACAGTTATTTTATTTTTGTTGATGCTGAATTTTTATTAATAATAAAAGTTTGCAATTCTTCTAAACAATATATTGTATCATACTGGTATATTATTATTCAAAGAAAATTAAAATATACGTACCTATCATAAATTGATATAATATTATATTCGCATTTAAAAACTAGTGGATTATTAATCATCCTATTATATTCATAATTAATTAAGTCGTTATAATGGATTTAATTATATTATAGTAACACAGGAATTTGATTATAACTGATCTCATTAATTTTCATCACATTTTAAGAACATTCAATTTTTTTTTTATATATACGTTTTAGTTAAAAACATAATGTAATAGAAAAATGTTCCAAGATTTATATTTTTTTTTTTCAACACATTAAGTGCTACAAATAATCAGTAGTTGGCTTTGTTTTCATTTTAGATTTCTGTTCATCATATAATTTCACATTAAAAATATGTTAAAAATAATTTGATTGCGTAATGATATTATATTATATTATTTTACAGTTTTAAAACCTAATGTCTACGAAAACATTATAGCAATTATTATAATTATTAGAAAAAAGCTCTGGAATATCTCTCTATAATTAGGTGACTTCCATTATCTGTAATCACAGTATCACATAAAAACAAATTGTTATAATCTATAGTAGAAAACACCAGATACCATTTACTTTAAAATGACTATCAAATTATAAATATTATCATATTTTTCTAAAAAAACATTTTTATCTCCTTACTTACCAACAGTTGTCCATGTTACATAGTATGTAGCCAGCGGCCAGCCGTTTATAATGAATTTTATTAGTACATAATTGTAATTACTACACATGTATAATTACGAGTGGTAAAGGAGAACATTTTTTGACAATAACTTATAGTTAACAATAAGCATACGTTTTGATAAGATTAAAATTGAATAAAAATAAAATAAAAAGTGACTGATGACTTGAGCGAAGAATCCATCCAGCGATGGAACTTCTTGGAAAATTTCTTAATTAATAATAATTATGTTTAGGTTTATTTATTTATTAATTATTATTAATACATATTCATTTATCTTTGATTTGATATACATATAATATTATTTTATTTTTATGTTCAATTATTATCATTATTACCTATTTAGAATTATATACCCACACGTATTTTTTCCACGTTCATTCAATAAAATTCAATATTCTAGTTAATCGATCTGTATAATTTTTATTATAATTTTCTATTTCTTTCACATATTTTTCCTATTTGTCGATCATGATTAAATTTATATAACTAAAAATGTATGTATTGTCCTATTATTGTAATCCAATATATATAATAATACTGTATCCAAAATAACGAATAGTGTGATGTATAAACATCCGGCGTATGTAACTTAAACCATTAAAAGGTTTAAATTTTAATTTGGATATAAATTATACGCGTTTACTTACAATTAGTAAAACGATACTGACTGAATGGTTGTATTAATATTGAATGGAAATTTAAGATAAATCAAATATTGGCATTGGCATATATATAACATACTGTGAAAATATACATGGAAGTATCAGCTTTTCAAAACTTTTGTATTATATTTTTCAATAAACGATTTCATATATTAAGTTTGAAACATGTTAGTAGTGTAACAGCACGTTTTTGTTAACGTGGAAGTGTCATTTGCAGTTTGTTAAAAAATATTATTACCTAATTTAATATTACTAATTTTAATTTTGTTTTGTACTATTCAAAACAATCTGATGAATTTCTTGTTTAAGTGTATTATGCATTCTATTATATTATAATATATTATAATATAAAATAATAAAAATATGTTATTTTTACTAACAACAATTATACACATAATAATTATTGTTTTGATGTATGATATTTTTCTTGTCCACAAGCTACAGTTTAACGATCCTTCTGCAAAAGTTTTATTTTCTAGAAAATATAGTAATTTCCCACATAACAATTTGAAAATATTATTATTTTAAAAATATTTGTAGAAGGTTTTCTGTAAAATAATTAATTGAAAATATTGTTGTATTATTTTCAAAACATTTGATCACCATATATTTGAAATTAAATGTGACTAAAATATTTTAAAAACGTTATGTACAAAATATTATAATTCATTTTTTCCTAAAATATCTTCAAAATATTCGATCACCATATATTTAAAATAAAATATTATTAAAACCTTAATAATTATAGTTCATATTAAACGTATTATCGTTACCTATTGAATATTACAAAAAGTACTTCAATTATCTATAATGAACAAATAATTATTAGTTATTCCGTGTATTTTGTTAAATGGTTAAGGTACTTAAACATAAGGTAATGAGTAAAATTAAAATGTCTTTTAATGGAATTATATTTTAGTAAATAAAATGGAATACAATAAATTGCATAATACTTTCATAAAATTATCGTCATTACCTTAAACGTATATTGTTATTATTTCTCATTGGATGATTGAAATATAACAATGGCCATCACAAAAATATCCATTTAACGACGAACAAAAATAATAATCATAACAATACAATGATGTATTTAATGATATAGTTTTATTTAAATACCATAATAAATAGGTACTTGAATCTTTTAATGATATTTTAATTTTGCGTTGAATTATACGTTTTTCATCTGCTGGAACAGTTACTTATGCATAAGGCAAAATGGGTTGAATGTTAAAATACTAAAAAATAAAATAGACCTATTTATAATACAAGTTATAAAAAGTCGATTAAGTGAGCTCAAACCTCAAAATAACACATGAATAATTTTATAATACAGATCCTAGTATTGACAATGTGGTTAAATTTCTATGTAGGTACTTAACAAGTTATTAATATTATTATTGTTCTTAACAAAATATATTTATTCGAAAATAATATAATAAACAATTCAATGAACTATATAAAAAAAAAAAACAATTGTTCGTTTATAATAATAATTGTTGTATTATACATTTTATTTATTAATTATTCAAAAACCAAACAAATAAATGTTATATTTTATAGTAAGTACTACAATGCACGATTGTCGCATGGTGTATATAATAATGATGATAATAATGTTGTCTATCGTTGAAAATATGTATATAATATTAATGCTCGTTCATGTGTAAATGTCGGGTAACTTTTAGAGAACAACACCAAATCAATATATGCACAGCACAGCATATTATAGTATTCCGTCTAACGGGAATTATCTCATGTGTTGTTCCATACGCCATGAGATAAGCTACCTATGGAATTGTAAATTCGCTTAACTTGTTAAGCTTTATCGACGTTGGTGTTTGGCCAAGCTTAGTATTATGAACTTTGATTTGGCAGTTTAAAAAAAATATACGCAACATACCGTCATCAAAAACACATTGACCTCCGCTTTGCAGTATTTATAATCTGATTTTACACTGTTTTATCTGTTGAGTTTTCTGAAATTATGCCATTTTTTTCATAATCTTGGATTAAGTGGATTAATAGTAATAGTACAAATTGTAATTTATAAATGTTGCAGAACGAATAATGTAATAAAATATAATATTATGATAATATTGGTAACAATAGAATGATTTTTAAATTATTAACTGACCATAAATTGGTCGAAGCCTTGATTCTTGATCAATGGTAAATGGTAATTATATATATAGTATACTAAATAGTGATATTGATGATAGGAACCTTTTCTACCCAATTAAAATTAACATCAGATCCTCCTCATTGTGTCATGGGTCAAGTGCTATTTTGTATTCTATAAAGCGACATCGAACAGATAATTGTTCTTACTCGACTGTAAGTAAGACTATTTATGATTGAAACAAACACTTTTTCTTAATAACCTTATTGTAAAAATATTCATACTTACCGTTAAATAATCGAAATTATTGTATATTAATTTTAAAATATTAATATTGCATATTGTATATTTAATTCTGTTTTATATATTTTATTATCCTACTTTAAATGTTCAGATTATTAAATAAATAATCTTTCAAAAAGAGTATTAATGATAATAATTACTAATAATTGGTCATGTAAGATCGAACTGAATATGAACAAAATAAAAATATGATTCATTAATTTCATCATTCATGATTATACGATATGTGGTTCCAGATTAAAGCTATTTGCTGTATAGATCAAAGGAAAAAATGTAAGTTATACAATCAGTCCACAATGCCAATACGGCTATATCGTCTTCACAATCTTTGAACTCTTTCAAATTATTTCTATATTTTAAACTCTCTCTTCTTCTTTTTTTTCAACTCAATGGAGAGCTGATTCTCGAGAACCTAATGATTTTGACGACGATAGTCATTTCTGCATTACAAACTGAATTGTATAACTTACATTTTTCTTTCAACTTTCACAGGATAAGAAAAATGTCTATCTGGGAATTCAATTCACGTAATGTGTAAAACATGATATTAATAATATTATTATGTCATTTAATAATTAAAATATTATGGTTATTAGGTTGTAGTGGAATGGGCGCCTAAATCATAAAATTAACTGATTTTATTCGTATAAAAGTCGGGATAAAATATAATCGAGATTCTAAAAGTAAATATATCATACACGAATTAGCATAATTATATCGGCCACTAATACTGCCACCGCTACCACAAGTCGATCGCTTAATTGTTTCGAACGCATTATGTCATTAAATTACTTTATTTTAAAGTTATGTATAGTATAATATTTATAATATTATTATAGGTGTATAGACGTTTACATTATCGTTATTATATGAATATCGTGAAATATCCTGATCATTAAACGATGACGTATCCACGCGAATACAAAATAATCGTAATGCATTATAGCAATTATTATAGTAATATTTTAATAACAGATACCAACAGAAAAAAAAAACCCCTTAGCGGGTGTGTGTACTTAAAGCATATTATTATAATTAAAATTATTATTATTGTATTTTATCGAACAGTATAAAATATATTGATAAAAAAAAAGAGAGAGACGCCATCTGCGCCACGGCTGCGAGTACTTATTGAATAAAAAAAATCTATCGCGTGTATCGCATTAATGAGTTTTATGCGTTTTTCTACCGGACCATTGTTTCCCATGTACACTATAACACTGTAAAAGTATTTATATACATCATAATATATAACTCTAGTCTTCTCAAAAAGTATTTATTTTTATTTTTTTATTATTAAAATGTTTAAACAATTATAACATAAAAACAATTTTTTTTTGTATCTTATATATAAATAAAATACGATATTCTTAATTAAATTAGATACTCTATTTCAATGAATACATTAAAACTAGTAATATATATACAAATATAGATTTTATTTTAATTAAAAATTCTTATTTAGAACATAATATGACACTTCACAAGATATTATACTGAGTGTTTATTGTTAAAAGAATCAACTGGTAAAGTGTATAGTATTTAATAAAATATTATATTATATAGTAACATAATAGTTATTTCGATTTTCATTCATTCCTATCGTATATACTCTAATATTACATTGAACAGATAACAGGCGATCATTGGAATAAGAGGATTGATATAAAACTTTTCCAATATGACTTATACACAATATCGATGACGCTTATATTATAAGGTACGGTTTGAGATCAGAACCGATATTAATTGAGAACCTTTCGGAGAAAAATATTTTCATAGAAAATATAACATGAAGACAAAAATGATGAATATTTTTTTTTAAATATTTTGTAGAATTTTTTGAGTAATTTGATTTTTTTTTTTAAATCAGTTGCATGTAAATATAATAATGGTTAAAATATTGTGAACACACCATTAATCCCACTATAGAAAATGTACAAATATACATTATCATTGAACGATGATAAGAGCTTACATGTCATACAAAGGGTCATAGTATGAAATCGCTTACATTTGCTTTGTTTATTGCTTATTATTTAAATATTGTAAATATATTTATATAACATATGTTTGGAATTAAAAATTATTCAAATACTTAGCGAAATTTGAATCATAATATATTTTGTTTATTTTTTCAAATTAAAAACTTTTTTGCGCGAACAAAGAATATATACAGTTCTGATATATTATTTATTTTTTACAAACATGGTTAGTGTTTTTCAAAATATAGTTTTTATATATATACGGGTTGATTTTTTTATCAAACAACACTCATTATTTCAAAAAGTATAGATACATGTTTTTATACTGCTGTATAAAATTTAAAGTTTTTTCACTCTTATATTTAATAGTTAAAAAACTATCGACTTTTGATTATCAAATGGCAACCTATATTAATAATTTCATAAATTAATAAAGCCATTTTTTTCATGAATTTTCATGTTAAAATGTTAACTTTCGTTGATCCGTCGGTGAGTTATAGCTGCTCAAAGTTGGTTGACTTTAGAAAGTTCTTAGGTGTTATACGTTAATACTAATTACCTAGCACCGTCATATCTGGGATTTTTATATGTAAAATCCAGTAGCTATAAATAGTACCTAATGAATTTGATATCGTCAACCCTGTGGTGTAACGGAAAGTGGTGATAATATTTATACCTGTTACTACCTGCCCCATATAACTTATTATCAATTGTCATATTATAATTATTACAAATTATTTACTGACGATTTATAATAACACATTTACACTCAATAAACATTTCCCAAAACTACTCAATTTTAAGAAGCTATATCTCATCAACGGATTAACGAAAAATGAAAATTTGAATATGATAATTCATAAAAAAAATAACTATATTAATTTATGAAATTTTAAGTATAGGTTGACATTTGAAAATCAAAAGTTGATTGTGGTTTACCTAATAAATGTAAGAGTGAAAATATGCAAGAATTCTACAATTCTAGAACAGTATGGATTTTAAATTTTGAAAACAAAAAAATTGGAGAAGAGTCAATACTTTTTAAAATAATGAGTGTTGTTTGATAGAAAAATCATCCTGTATATTATATATATTTATAATATTATTTTTTTACCTTTTCCAATTTATGAAATGAGATTAAAATTCTCTTTACTCACTTTAATTTACACACGCGAATATATGTGGGTAATAATAATAATAATAAAAAAAAATTAAATTAATGAGTTTAAAGAAATGTTGTTTTGACTTCGGACAAGATACCGAAATTTTAAGACTTAGAAAATGATTTCATACAATTGTATAACTGTAATAATATAATATTGATTAAGATATAGTTAACCAATGTTCCTTAACAGCAAAATGTATATAAATACTAACAAATAATCAAACATTAAGTTAGTACTTACAGCCGTAAACAACTATTGTTGATAAATTATTTTTAGTAAAGTATAAAGTAAATATTTAACTTATTTCTGTTAACTACGATTACAATGAAATATTTCTATTCTATAGATTAGTATAATAAGTATTCAATGTCATTAAACGATATTAGTACGTGTTACTATTTTAAATTTCCAAACGTTAAACTTTCTTAAAATAATTCATTATCCCTAAAGTAATAAAACTATTACAAGATTTTCTTAATAAGAATTCGTTTATGAAATAAATGAAAACTATTGCTTTATTAAAAAGACATGAATTTATTTCTTTTGTTTGATAAGTACGAATGAATGTTTTATGCGTAAGAAATTCACTAAGAATAAAGTATTCTTCATCGACTAAATAACACAACTGATTTTTAGCTACTTCAAAACGAATTTCATTTATGATATTTAATCACAATTCTGTTTTCAATATTAAAATCGCTACGCTAAAGACTTACAACGATTCATTGACCGTGCTCTGTATCCAAGATGAATGATAATCATTTATATCGGAAAATGATGACTGCCGATAAAAGGTTTTATTAAAAAAAAATACCAATATTTTTCTGCCACCACTGTGTTTGTGTATTACGTGTATACAAAATAAGATCAATCTCGTCGTATGTTTAATAATTATTATTATGATTAATTAGAAACACATAATGTTATACAAATTAATCACTACATGAACGCTTAGCTTATACTTATATTCAGTCTTGAGGGCAAATTCATAGTATTTATTATATTAGGTCGCGTTAATCGCATTTCACGAGCATAGAATGAGAGCACTGCCGTATATAATACATTATTTTAAATAACAAACATAATATTATCATGTATGTACATTATATATACAGGGTTTTATAGATTCAATTTGCCTATTGTGGAAAGGTTCATATAACTAAACAATGATCAAATTTTTAAGGATGTCTCAAAACCGTTTTAGACTGAAAACATTATGTCTAGTAGTATCAATAATATCAGTAGTATTATATGGGTACTCCATCTAATGTATTAAAAAGTTATATGGTAGTAGGCTTAATAAAAAAAAATAATCAGTCATCTTAGAGAAAAATAAGTGTACAAAAAAAAAAAACAAGCTAATAAAATTAACTAATGATACAAAGAATCATAAACACTTATACGTATTATAAAAACACATCGATTAATCGAGATTTATTTTTTATTTTTTTTATCGTTTATTACTTTTAAATTACCTGGTCAATCATGGTCATCAAATAGTTTTACTTATAGGGTTAGCTTATAACTAACAGGCATTAACATCAAGTTCCGTTTAAATTAATTTATTTTATAACTTATATTTCACACATTTTGAACAAATAAATACTTAATAAACTCTTACAAACCGAGTGTATTTTACGACACTTTTCCATATTTTAGATAACGGATATATTATACAAGCAGTTAATAATATTTTCACTCACTCAGCTTGGAAAAAAAAACTTTCAAACTTATGTATATAATACCTATGTAGATTTATTATTATTATTTCCAATAAACTTTACTACCAACTTTTCATCCACCGATCTTCTTGCAATCTTTGATCGCGTAAATTCTGTAGAGTGACGAATAACTAGGGGCAATATATATATATATAAAGTTATATTGGTGATTTAACTATTGATTATACCTGTAAATCAATATTATTATAATATACAAATAGTATATTTCCTCTGCATAAACAACTATAATATATAGATGTAAACAGGGTTGGGTAGTATCTTTGATATAAATATCTTAAATACAATTGTATCTTGTATCTTGACACAATTATATGAAGTATCGAGTATCGCGATACTTCTAAATAATGTGTTTTATATGTAGTATCTCGATACTGCTTTTTGAGTATCTTACCCAACCTTGGATGCAAATATATAATATAAACGATCCATCGTTCCTTTTTGTATGATTCTGAATATGAAGCATATCTATTTACATATATATTTATAATCTATATATTTAGACTCATAAACAGGGTGCGGCAGTCAAACCCAACGATTTAAAAAGAACTGATTGGTAGGACTTAAGTGGTAGAGATTTCGGGAAAGTTCTTATCATTTTTAAATATACCCGGAATTTAGTTATCACGGAGCATTGGTTAGCAAAGATGAACGTGTATCTACTAGGTATTTTTTTAAATAAATATATTATGATATTTTAATTTTGAAAGAATTTGTCAAAATTGATTAAAATCACAAACACTTAATAATAATTGAAAATATATGAAACTTTTAATTGATGATTCAGTGATGATTAAATGTTGAACCATCTTCCTTGAACTTAGAAATACCTTAGTTTGTCGTTTATTGCCTAAATTTTCTCAGAATTGGGAAGTAATAAGTCATAATCGTTGAAACTTTTCATCTTTATATAAAATGTTTTTCTTTGTCAAAATAAATCAAATTCCTATTTTAGAGATTTTTACTAGGTATGTTTATCCTAAACTTCAATTTTTTTTAAAAGTCAGTTTATATAGTCTTTATATTCAACTATATATCACTGTTGTCAATAAACTGGTCGCAAACAATGATTACACATTTCACGATACAATATTTGAATCCTTTAGCTATATACATTCATAATTATTATATTTTGTTGTGCCTTCATACTTGACTGAAATAGTAATAATAAAATAATTTTGGTTACATGATCCCTTTAAAACTGTAGTTCGGAGGTCTATCAATATCCCAAAAAAACTATCTATGGCTCAAGAAAGTTCTTGAATATGGAATAAATCGAAATATAAATAATAAAAAACATATTATGTAACGTACTTTATTGCTCATCGCGTGGTCTTCGCTATGAAAATTGTTGGTCTTGAGGTATTTTTTTTGTATTACATTATTACGTTTATAGAAAAAAAAAATGCTAGACAGTCAGTCACTCGAAAAATATTATATTTTACTTTCATAAAATGCTAACAAGAGGACAAGTAAATTGTTATCAATTTTATTTTTATTACTTTTATGCATTTCGAAAACGTAAACAACGTGTTTAAAGTAAAAATAAGATAATACATATTCTCATAGAAGGACTATTTAAATAATAATAATCCTATCTTAAAAACAATATAATTTAGTATTTTAGTTTCCCAAAAATTAAAAAAAACTAGACTTTTCACTTTTTTGTAGTTAGCGATTTAAATACAAACGATAAACAGTTAAATTAAATTACTTTTTCAAGTTTACGTAACATGTATGTTACATATTAAAGTTAAATATATTTAAATATTATTTATAATATTAATAAAACACACAAATATTAATATAATATTTTGTATTTCAAGGTTAGGTATGTATAATTGTACAAAGCTTAATTTTTATCTTTTGAGTAAAAGTATAAAAAAGGTTTTATTAATTAATTGTATACCATTTTATCAGCGCAGGTTGCTACATAAATACTTGTTTTTGAATCTATAATTGAATTTCAAACAAATCTGACTAACTATCAAAACATATTTTAACGATAGTTAGTAATATTATGTTTCCGACGAGTATAATAATTATTAAAATCTCACAAACAATTGCTCACACGCGATGCCAAAGGGAAATCTGGAATTCATTTAGTAGCACGCCATACTATTTATATACGAATACAAAACAAAATAACAAGAGCTAAATCGATGTATTAAATTTAGTTGATTAGAATATGTTATAGCTGTTTTAAATATCTTATTTAAACTTGCTGCTTTGGTAAGATGTGTAAACGATTTAGACGTGAAAAACAGATTTTCTTACATCGACGTTACGGCTTTGAGTGGAAACCCGAAATAAATATTTTTTATTTTTCTTTGTTATACGTGTTATATCTATTATATGTATAGGTTTAATATATTTATATATTACAAAAATACACGATCAATTAAGAAACCGAAATACATAATTATTACGAAAACAAACTTATTAAAACTTATAATATAGAAACTGAAAAATATTTAAATCATGAATGGTTGGAAAAATCATTATCAACATTACTAAATAACTGATGGTAAAATTAATCAAACTATGCCGAATTTTTTAAATAAGTTTTATTTATTTAAAATTTAAACGTGCTAAGCCCAATATTTTCAAAAACAATGATCGTATTGATAGTTATAAAGTAACAGCCGAATATATTATATGGTGATACAATATAAATTTAGTTAATATGTATCAAATAAAAATATAACAATATAAAATACAAATAATTATCATAAAGTATTTATATCGTTGTTAAGATATATATTAAATGGGATTATAAATATATTATAACAAAAGAACAAATTTACATTATGCTTATTCACAGGCACTATTAATCTAGTAACGGTGGCATTTTGAGCATAATTAGTGAAATGGAATGGCACATAAAATGTATTAGATTGCTTAGTACGAGAACCGGAAACCAGCAAATTAAATTTAACTTGTAACTTTGAACAATTGATGATACCATTTAATAATTTAAAAGTGAAATAAAAATCAAGTTTGATTCTTTTTGTTCCGAGAGTGTCTAAATTAGTTAATGATAATAATGGTGAATAATGCGAGTGTCGTTGGCGTTGGACATCTCATTTAAAAATAGGAAACCTTAAGATAAGATTTTGAATCGTTTCAATACTTTTTGCTGAACAACACACTTAAAGAGACAAAAAACAGAATTATAATCAAGTATCGAGTGAACGAATGAGCAGTACAAAGATTATTGAAATCAAAAAATGTTCTACTTATAAGACCTAATATTAAAGATGATTTATTTATGGCATATTGTGTATAGTGATCATTGAACAATAGGAAGATCTAAAATATATATCAAAGTATTTAATATGAAAAAACTAATTCAATACCATTTGAATAATATTTCTAACAAATTTTGAATATATCGTCATGTTACATTTTACAACATTTAAATATGGCTTATTAAGAACACATAAACCAATGAGTAGATTTAGATTATTCTGGAGAAGTTTTCATTACTAGGAAATGTAATTATTTGAAATATTTTGAAATCATCAGCAAAAAATTTTAATTTGTAATTTTCATATCATTTACATATACATTGAATAAACGGGGAGCTAAGTGAAAACTCACTTCTCTGAGCTCGCATCGTATTATACTGCTACTATAACACATTATTGTTTTTATCCCGAAATAAAAGAAATTAACCAAAAATAAAATGTATTTCAAAAATTTAAATTGTATAATTTGCCCGCAAGAGTGATTTGGTTTATATTATCATCAAATACCTTAGAAAATTCAATGAGGTAAAACATTTTTTAACTATTTTTCCAAGACTCGAAGATGAATACGATAAACATGATAATTTAATAATATAATTACACTTGTTGAAACGAACAGTTAATAAACACCTCGATGACAATTCTGGAGCAAAATATATCACCAGCTATGTGATATATAATATAATAATAATAATAACAAAAAAAAATATCCTATTCCTTCTTAAGTATTTTTCGCTAGCGAGACAACATAACGCACAATAATAATTCGATGACTATGTATCAATAGTATAATATATAATATAATATATAGACATAATACTTGTCCATACTATTCGTTCACCGCCGTTACTTAACACTTTCAAATCGTGTTTTCCAGTCACTCTGATTCACACATACTCAATACGACGTACTATAGTCAAGTCGGGTTTGGTTAATTTGATTTAAGTCGGAGAAGAATCACAAACTTATACTCGAAATCATATTATTTTATTGTATATTATGATATTATTTTTCGTCAAGGTGTAATAATACTATGATGGATTAGCTTTGTCCCTTTACGTTTCAAAAAAAAAAAAATTGTTTTCCTTGTAGCTGACGTGTATTTGAAAACAATAGTATATTATATTACCTAAATTACCGCGTGTTTGATGTTCTGCGGGTAAAAATCGACAGCGAGTAAATGGAAGTATTATAAACTCATATCTGTATCTTTGAACATTAGTTACCTCTATGGCTCTACCCACATAATCAGAATAATTTAAATGGCTGCTGTATAAAATATGTAATACGTATCCGCGTTATGTAACTAATTTGTTTTAATTTTTTTTTTTGATATCATTTTATTTATAAATTATAATGTGTGTGCATATCGACAAAATAATTAAGTTCGACCTGAACCTCGATTTTGGAAATCATAACAGATTGTGAAAACATTAAATAATTCCTAAAAATAATAATATTTATAGGTGATGTACTGTTGCACATGTACATAAGTTATTATAATTATAATGTTAAACAATTTTCGTTCGTTAACTCTATTAACGATTTACAAGGGTTGCTTTTCATCTATACATTGTTATATTTTATTTGAATAGTTACAATAATAGTTGGAAATATTTTTAATAAATAATATATAATAATTTCCTATGGAACACAACAAGTAGAAGAAAATTTAACAAATCAGTTAATATGTTTTTTTATACTTATACAAAAATCAACATTACCAATTAAAATATAAAATGGGAATTAAAAATTATAATATATTTATTACTGGTGAACAGTAATCAAAATATTCAATGTTATACATACTATTATATTATTATTTATTATTTAATTAATTTATATAGACATCTCTTATAAAAATCTTGCGTAATTAAAACGTATACAATTAAAAGAAATATCTAAAAAAATAACCATACCTAACTATCTACTTTTTATATAAACCATAAAAGTATTTTGTTGAAAAATAATGGCTCACCAACCATGTTTTCTAAGAGCACTCGATCTTATACGTGTTTTGTTGCCAAAAAATGAGATTTTTAGAAGACATTTTACGTGATAAACGAGTATGGGGAAATATTATGCTCAAGGAAATTCTTGTTGCATTTTTCCTTACCTTTTAGTGTGTGTATCGTGTTGTCAAGCATTAACACTTTAAATGGTTTAAATCGTCGTTTTCCAAAGTCTCTCAAGTCGTCACGTTTTATATTAATATTAATATCATGTATAATATATTTATATAGACTTAAAAAAAACCAAAAGTATAAATCAAATAAGATTATAGTACACAATTTATTTAGTGATACATACACGTACGTGTTCGAGTGAAAAACTTATCGTTTATAGAATCCAATTCCAATAATATTATAATATTTGTTTAACATAATATTATTCGAACAAAACCTTTAACATACAAGTTAGTAAATGAAATGTGTCTGTTTCTTCTTTTTTTACTGTTATAAAATTAATAATTTCTACTCAAAAAAATTACTAAATTATATATATTTTTTTTTTTTTGTTATAGAGGTAATAAGAAACTTCGAACCTATCGTTAGAGATACAGTGACAATGCCTGGTAACGTGGCTGTCTTCAACTGTCACATACCTGGAGTGAGTTACAATGAGAATCAAGTGTTACCTGAATCAGTAGCAATCACTTCATGGGTGCAAGACGGTGTTTTCAACATATTTCCGTCATGGGAAATAGGTGAGTTTCCAGAGTTTTGCAATTTAACTAATAATAATATTTATATACATTATGATGTTTTACTGTGTTATCCTCTACTTACTATTTATCTAAACTCAAAACATATTTTAATAATTGGTAGAAATCAGGATATTAATTTTATTGATTTATTCAAAATTATAAACTTAATGTAGTGTTATTTGTACTTACTGAGATTTACGGAAAATAATTTTTTTCGATATGTCTATGTCCATTAGGACTGGACATTTATTTAGAAATTCTACTATAGTAGGTACTTTAAGCTATTCAAAATTATTGCAAAATATAGTTTTAAACCAGGAATCATAGATACCCGTCGTAAATAATATACAAAAAAAAAAATAGACCTAACAAAACTGTCACACCATCTTACTTAATATACAAAAGTGTATATTTTTTAGTATTTTACCTTTAGTATGATATACTTTACTATTCATTACGTATCTGTCTATTTATCTATATATATCTATATATATATAATATTTTCATGAACTTTTACGATCACTTTTATAGTAGTGGTACTTGAGAAATATACGCGAACAAATAGTGGTGATCAGTAGATATGAGTTTAGGTGTTATCTCTGGCTACGCTCTCAACAACATTTTAATTTCTTACTTTTGCAAAAATGATCTTCATAATATTTTATAGTATATATGTAATTTATTCACATATATTTTTTCGTTATTCGTAAAATATAACTTGTAGGCATTTTTAATATTTAAATATTTTGAAATAAGTTATGAATGTTATGAATATTTAATGATTGTATTTTTTATTGTTTTTGAAAATGTAAGAAGTAAAATCAAAACAATCATGATTTTACCTAATAGTAGTATTGGCAATGGTTAATTGAAAAAAATATTAAATTAGCTTTTTAAATCGATACATTCACCAAAGCCTACATTTCTAACGAAATTATTTAACATATTTTCATGATTTTCTTTAAAAATTTCCCCAAGTTTAACTGTTTCACCAAGTTTTCTGTGAAGTTGCTAGAAATCATTCAAAAAATCAATAACGCTACTAAAATGTATAAACAATACTTTTCTCTGATCAATTAACTTTCTAACTCAGTTAACAAGTTTACAGTGTTCACATTATTTTATTTGTATAGAGGTTTTTTATTTTCTGTTACTATTAAAACAAAATAGTATAAAAAATTGTGCTTAAAACTTACCCCGTAGTGTGCTCAGTACTGAATACATTTAAGATGGTGCAAATGGTGGACGAATAGATAGATAAATCTGAAGCTAACCAGTAACTTTTTCTTAAAAATAGTTTTACTAAAAATGTTACACCTACTTTAAGTTTTTCAGTTTTAAATTTTACTCAGGAAAAATAAACATTTCTCGAGATAAAAAGCAGCATATATCACCCTTTTCAAACAAATAGACACTTCAATTTCATTTATTTGTTTATGCACTGAGAGTTAAAAATGCTATGTTATCTTTTGAGAATTTGGGTAAAAGGAAACTTGTTGTTACACCATCATCGTAGATTAAAAAAATTAAAAACCGTGTACTACGTTCGTTTTATTGAAAAGAAGCGTTGCCTTATCAAATAGAAAGTTCTAATATTATTGTTCATATAAATTATTATGTATTTTTATTTCTACTTATAATTTAATAATATATATCAATTGTGTGATATTCCATTGCATCAATATAAAATATTAGCAAAAATACAAAATAACAAACACAATATTTTATAATATAAGTAATATAGTTTTTTTCATGCCAAAGTCGTGACAATACAAAAATATGTCTTCAGACTTTACGAATCATAAAACTCGGTCACGATATTATTACAAACAACGCATGCAAGTTTGCGAATGATAAACCGAAAAACTATTGTACCAATACGCTGGAGGCATATGTCATACAATTTTGTTAGACCAAGTATTACCAAACTCATATATTAACAATAATATTATTTCCACACAGAACCACATAATATACGAATCTTGATACTCATGGGACAGTATCTTTATATTGAATCGTGTACGATATTCTTTAATTAATATAAATACGTTAGGTAACTAGTAAATGTTTCAAAAAAAAAAAAAAACTCAAACTAGAATAATTATGATTTATGTCAAATTATTAATTTTAAACTTAAAAATGCTATCAATTTTTCTTCAAAATACATAAATAATTGAAGATACTGTCTAATTTCTCGTATGACGCTGCAAAATAAATAGTCAGACTTCTAGTTCATATATATATTTTTTTTTTGGTATATTATCCATAAATGTATTTTTTTTTTTTAGAAAATAATATTATTTTTACTATTCAAAATAATATGTGTAGTATTTTATATTTGAATGTAATAAAAGTATCAAATACATCAAATGATTATAATATGTATTTATTGTTAAATTATAACTTAAATTAATAAAAAAAATAAACTCTATAATTATTTTTTGTTGTATCTACTAAATTTTAATGTGCTTGCAATTGAATACATAAAATAAGGTACTACCAGCCTAACCAGGAGTAGCTTTAAAAATAATGGTTTCAAATTAAATATAGTCATACACATGATATGTATGTCATTTTTAAGTGTTGAGATGGTAATAATAATATACGATTTAATATGAAAAAAAAAATCTTTATTATTAAGATATAATATATACATATCTGGTTGTGATAACAACTGGGACATATCATTATTATTTTTATTTTTATTTACGTACAAATATAAAATAGGTGTTTAAGAATTTATTTTCATATTATAATACTTTAAACTACTGAACGTAATAATTTTTATGATATAACGTCTGGCTAACCATTCGGTATTATAATAACTTAATGTTATGTGCAAGAAAAATTAATTTCTAATATAAATTTTATCACAATGACAAAAAGAAGGATTCTTATTATACAATATAATATAATACGATAAAATCATATTTGTAAAATTGAAAGCAGTGGGTTAATAGCTGTATAGCGTTAAATTACAAATCATGGAACCTTCATATAGAGTTCTATAGTTCATCAAAATACAATTTCATCATCCCCTCTTTTTTTCTTGTTAGTGAATAATACATCATCTGTATTGTTTCATTTAAAAATACTAATCAAACATAATTAGTGCGTTTTAATTAGATTTGTGTTTCCTGTACTCATATAGCAACGTGAAGTCTTACGTATTGGTCAGATTTAAATTTAAAGTTTGATGTAAGTTTTTTTTATGATTAAATTTTTGCCAATATTATACAAATAGTACCTACTAAATGTTGCTACCAAAAACTTACTGGTTTTCTATATTAGGTGAAATTGTAAGTCTTAATATATCTTTCAGATGCATCGCTACTGTCATTAAAATACACTATAATTAACACACGAATAAAAACAATTGAAAATAGTAATGGTAAACAACATTACGTAAATCTAATTATGTCCAATGACTTTTGAAAAATAAATACATAGTGAGATAGACTGCGTAAAGCAGGTTTTACAATATTGTTTTTTGTTTGGATACTTTTTGTAGAAGTTTTAAATGTTTTCCAGTTCGATTACGTAGTATGCTCAATTTAACGGAACTCGTATATTATATATTGAATTCTGATCCGGCAAAAATTGGAAAATCCGTGTATAAGCTATTCTTATTTTCTCGGAAATCATGTTAGATAAAGGTTACCAACATGGGAAACAAATCAAACGATCCATCTAAATCTATAATACAATTTCATAAATGAATATTCTTTCAACACAGTTTTCTACCCAATAGTAAAAAATAAGAAATCAATAAATAATAATTAAAACAAAATATTTGAATACGTGTACCTATATAGTTATTAAACGACATTAAGAAAAATTGCGTTTTAAATTTCATTTTATCGAAAAAAAAAATTAATTATTAGAACATTTACTTTTTTTCATTTACTCACTATTTACTGATCATAAAGTTATTTCTAACATCTATATCATAAAAGTAAATATTATATTATATTAATTGTCCTTTAAGTCATGGTAGATAATACAATATTATTTTATCGATATTATTATTGGTCCAGGTAATTAAATTATTAAAACCATTAAAGATTTAAAATACAATACTTTGAATAGACTTCATTAATATTTTGATATTTAATGGACACACTTTTAACAAAAAAAAAAAAAAAAAAACATTAAATAAATGAAAATACATCAAAATTGTAAATAGGTAATAAATTTTTTCTTTTCATTTTCGGAGTTCTTAGAAATACAAGATGTTTTTTACGTTTCCAGAAATACGTTAAATATTATTATGTGTCTGAATTCTGAGATATCTGTTTCTGCTGTTTTTCCATTAGCCATTAGATTTTAAACTCGGTGAAACTCGTTAATGGGATAGTTTATTTAATAAAAAGGTGCATTTTATATTCTTACTGATCTTATATTTTGAACGGAAATGGTATTATTTATTAAATAACAAATGAAACCTGTGTACTATTATGTAAAAAAATATACCTATATAATATATATATATTTTTTTTTTTTTTAATTGAATACAATAATCTATGTTTAAGTATTTGATTAAAAATAATCCAATTTCATTAAATATTTTTTGATACATTTAAATAAAAATAATTTCAATAAAATTATAGTTAATTAGCAAATTTAAAAAATCATTGATAGTGATATATTAGACCTTTTAGCCATGTACTTAAAATAAATATCAACTAAATAATAACAATAATAATAATTTAACATTCATCAACCCGATATACATCAGTATATTATAGGTATACTTGTTTTATATAATAAAATATGAACTTATAAAATCATATTTTTAAAATTTAAATCGAGTTTTACGTTTAAATTTATAATATTTATGTTAATATGAAACGGACATTTGCAGTTTTACACTGTTGGTTTAAATTTCACCTTTATACTTGTGTTTAATCGAATATTTTCAAATTGGTATATTCTAGTAATAAGTTAATAAAACATTTCTAATAAACAATATTAATATGATAGTATGCTTAATTTGATAAAATGTTAAATTATGTAAAACTAATATACAAAGAAAAACCGCATAGAAATATAAACGAGAAAATGAAACTATAAAATGTTAAAAATAATGTTTATGAAATTAATTATTTATGTCACTGTATTATTTTTTGAATTTAACATAACTATTTTTTTTTTTTTTTATTTATTATGGCTTCGACATCGAAGGTCTTTAGCCTGCATTAAATTGAACTATTTTGTTTGTATAAAAATATTGATAAATTTTAATTATATAACTGAAAAAGTTCAATTACAAAATGTGCAAAACGCATAATTTAACGTAAGTTTTTGCAACTAATTCTATACATTTTATCCATAGACTAGTTGGTTAACCTAAAAAATTATAAAATGTTAAGTAAATCTAAAATACAAAAATATACGATATATTACTATATAGGTATGTAATATAATATTTTGTATGTAATACGTATCTATATTATATTTTGTGTTGTGAATAGTAATAGTTATTATCTTACACGAAACTTTTGATTCTGTGAAATCAAATTATATTTAATATATTCATAACACGCATGATATTAGGTCGAGAGGGAATGAACGACGGATAATGTACCTGTGTGTACAAAAATATGGAAATAAAAATCATGAAAAAATACTCTGCCTATTTTCAACCATCTTAAAAATGTTATGTCGAAACTAAAATTCTCATAAGCAAAAGATATATAAATCAATAACAACACAACCGTCAAACACTACACTACATTACAGTATGATAATATTAGGTACTAATTACGTAGTAGTATCTAGCCTATTCTAGGTATCTGTAATAATATTTAGGAATATGGAATATTATAAATTATGTTATTTTTGGTTAATAGTTCTATTGATTATTTTGTAGTTGATTGACTTAATTTAAGTTGTGTATAAATCAATTGAAACAAAATGAGTTGTATAATTAATTAATTAATTTATAAAATATATATTATATATTATGTTATCATAGATTATCGTATCATGCAATATAAAAATTACGGGTCATATAATAGAAATTAAGTATTGCTATGGTATTTGCTTCAAAAAAAGTTTAAGTTATATAAATGAAATATTAATTTTATTTACATTTAAATTGTAAATTAGTTCAAAAAAGTTCACTTTTTTATTTATTACATTTTTTGCTTCGTCCCTTTCTTAGTTTCAATTTTTTGTTTATAAACATAATTAACGAAAGACCAAAGTTATGTTTTCTCGAAACTTGATTAATACTCGGTATTTATTTCCATTTTTAATGTACATTAATCTATGTTGATTATTTTAATTATTATAATTCATTGTAATTGATACAAGAATCTACACTTTTGTAGACAATATTATCTGAATCAAAATACACTTATTGCATAAATATTAAAATATGTGTAAAATAATATTTAAAAAAATATTTATTCGTCAATTTAGCTATACACTTAATCAGATTAAAAATAATAATAATAATAAATAAATATAAAAATTAAATTACGAGTATATAAATAGTATGATATCGACAACATAACATGAATTTGACAGTAGCTTACCACATTAGGACATGCAATAATCTACAACCGTATTTATTACTATACTTTTTTCAATTTCAGATTCAAAAATTATAATGATACCAAAAACTGGCCAATTGCGTATAGCGAACGTAGAAGAAAACGATCTGAGGCACAGCTATACGTGCCGCATAGTAAACAAACTGACGGGATTCACTCAGGAGAGCAGCACGTTTGGCAGAATTTATTTTGGTAAGCGAATTCGTTCTTTGTCCGTTTTCCTTTTACGCGCCGTGTCTTAACAAAGTTGGTTGTCTCGAACACGTTGTTTTATGTCTAAAAAAAATAAAATAAAATAAAATAAAGTAATGGCTCGTAAAACGTGAAAAACCTTTAACGGTACGAGCGCCGTGTTTTTAAGGAAAAAAATTTCCACCGAACCTTATCCGCTCGTTAATTTGCGGCCAACAACAAAAAGCAATATTTCACAAACATCCACGCAGCCGTGCACGTCGCCGCCGCCACCGCGAACCGCACAACAAACGTTTCCCAGACGCGCGTATCACGGCGGTTATTTTTCCTCTCTTTTTATTATTTATTTCATTTCATTCCGTTTTAGTTTTTTTTTTTGTACTATTATTATTTCGCCAATGTGACTTTCACGGCCGTTGACTGGAAGTAAATTATTTCGCGTATTAGCCACTCGAAGTGAAATATTCCCCTCGGGAGTTTCACCTATAATATACGTACAACGCTCACGCGTAACCCCCGACACACAATTCAATTTGTCTCGTTGAACGGTGTACATATATATATTTTACATTTATGTATAGGTGGAACTCGTTCTGGTTTCTCAGCCGACCAACGATTATTGCCGTCTGAGAACTTCCACTTTTCTGTCTCTCGAATCGTCAAATTAAACGTACTTAAGAACGAATGGCAATTGAATCGATATTAAAATCCAAGACAAGAAAAGTTATGAATATAAATCACCGAATCTAAACATAATTATTGTAACAAGGGTGAACTGAGAGACATTCATAATTCATAAGTCACCATAACAATGATAAAAACTAATAAATAATCCTTACGGTCCTATAATACTATAAAGTATGTTTTAATATAATTATAATATTTTTATAATGATATTTTTGAATTGTTCGTACAAAAATTTCAATATCACGGATAAAAATAATTATTTTTAATAAAATACTTGAAGACGAAACCCGGAGAAACGTAAGCAAAATTAAACTTAATCTAAACACATCAAATACTGAACCGTTTTAAATTTAATCAAATACCTACGAAAGGGAGGTATACTCATAATGGTTATTAACAAATAACCATTTTTTAATTTATGTCAGTCGTTTTAATTTGAAATTATTATTACAACACACAGTATCTATATTTGTTCAACTGTTGAGGTATTTGATATAATTTATGCAATATTATACAACAAATGTACCATCTGGCAAGACGTTTTTTAAACAACACTCCACAGCGTGAATTGTCTCTAAAATATTCGAAAATTGCAATTTGCTTTCACCGTCGAAAACATTTTGGTAGATTTAACTTTGTCGTTTGCTTATTAAGTGTAAATACATTTTTGCATTCCGGTCAGAATTTAAAACGTTAAAATTCTTTGTGAGGAAAGAGCAATTTAATTGTGTATAGGATAGAACGAGCATTTTATCTAATACGGGATTTTTACTTTTGTCAAATTTAACGGACATTTCAATAACTATCATCCATTTATAGTAATAATAATAATAATACCTGTGTGCTATATGGATAGTATTTATCTTATTTTTTTTTTTTTAATTTCACCACACTCCCCGTTGTACAGTATATCGTAAAAATAGAGTGACAGAAATATTCAAAGTTAAAACGTGAGAAATATTTCAAAAAAAAATATTGTACACCATTAACAAAATGGAGATTTTTCTTTGATTTGCAAGTTGAGTGGTAAACATTTAACACGCGACCGAGACTAGATGTTTTTCTAACAAAGCTTTGAAATTAAATAGATACGTATTTTCTGTATGCCGTTCTTTTTTTTTATTATTCGTTTAGCCAACAACAATCATCTACTATACTTACCACATAACTTTAAGTATTTCATATACTAATATAAATAGTGTAACGATTGATGTTTCGATAATCTCGTAGATTAAAAATATAGAAAATAAAAATAAATGAAGCTTTTAAGCCACAACAAACTCAAGACAATATTATTCTTTAATATTCATCAAGAGAGTTGTTTATGCGGTATTGCTGCCGTTTTGTGTTTATCAATCCTCGGGATATGATTGAGGAATTGTCTCGACCACTTGTTATAATTATATTCTATTTTGACTCAATTCCAGTGTTTTTAATATTTAATTTCCCGAATTGTAGTCACTAAAAACTCAGCGTCTATAAAATAGTACGAAAATGATGAAAAAAAAAATCATTCAGAGAATCTAATTTACTTTGTTTTCAATACAATCGTTGAGAAAATAATTTTTAGAACACATAATAATGAATTTTGTATTGATATTAGACTGCAAGAGCTAATTTTAATGTTCGTTGCGACGTTTTATTCGAGTGTATTATACTTGTACACCTCATTGTCACGAATCGAGTTCTTATTACTGGCAATAAAACTAAAGTTTAACTAACAAAAATACACTCAACAGATGTAATTTATATTTAAATCAATTAATTCAACTGATTAAATATGTTTACGAAAATTAACTTCCTAATAATATCCGTCTTATACATCCTTGATAATTATGAACATTTGAGCAACCGGAATTCAATAATTAAATCAAAACTCTCTCTTCAAAATAATGTTTCTCTATCTTCACCCATTTAAAAATAAACTAAATTACATTATATAACACTATTATAAAAATATAAATTTGAAATTGACATATCAATGTATTCGTAAGCTGTTTATGGCATATAAAATATAAAATAATTATAACGCAATTACTATATACTATATACCTTTGTTCAGCAGATCAAACTTTTAAGTATTTTTTTATATATATATTTTCTTTTTTTTTCTAAGAATAATAGAAGTAGACCATGCTAGTTTTACGATAAATTGGTATATATATAGATAGATATGTGTGTCTTTTGCCTTATCACTTACTGAGAAATACAATAACTAAGGATAAGAAGGTTTCAAAATATTTTGTTTTATTCATTTATTATTATTATTATTATTATTATATTATTATACCTGTATAATATGTGATATATAAGAGTGTTCGACAAGTTTAAAATGAATAAATCTTATATTCCCAAAATGTACAAATAATAATAAAACAGAAAAATATGTAATATAAATATTATATTTTGTACATGACACTTCGGTAGCTGACTATTTATAGATAGTATTTTTTTTTATTATACATCAAGATTGATGATTTATAAATGTCAATATCAATCGTGAAGATTTCGACAGCTGTAACCACTCAAAATCGAAGTATAGATGGGCTACAAGCACGGTAGATTTAAAATATTAAAATATTAATTTATTTTACGCACAAAACTTTACACCGAACATAAATAAAAACAAATCCAATATCAATTCAATGCATTAAAATAATAGCTGTTATTTTATACTTTGTTATTTTTTTGATTTAAATATAAATAATAAACAAGAAATTGGAGAGAATTTTGTGGACAGTCTTAATCTAGTTATCAGCTTTTTTACCATACATCTTATACTGTATGATTATTAATTTTTCATGTATTGACACAAAAACAAAGAAAGTTTGTATAATATGATGATACTATATTTAAGTCCATTAAGCAACCGCCGTTGAGAATAATCGTATTTTATCATTTTTTTTTTATCATATCATTATTTATTTCAGGGAACGGTTGAAAAATATAGTTTCTCTAATGATAAAAATGATAATAAAAAGATTTCGCTGTATAGAAAATTCGTGGCTATGAAAAAAATATTGTTTTTAATGAACTCCGGGTGGTGGCATCAGGACAATAATTATTAATAATCATACATAATGATTGCGGTGGTGTGACGCATGCGTTTACGAATGATTTCACGAGCATCGTAAATGTACATATTTAATATATATATATATATATATTATAATATGAATAAAAAAACATAAAACCGAAAAAAAATCCGTTAAAATACTCCGTAAATGCGTTTATAATAATATGCGAATGTTAAAAAAACGGGGTAGTTCTGGTGCGAAATAACCAACGCGAGTGGTGTGACTTTACGAATAAAAAATATATGTATATATATATATATTTTTTTTAATTTCTAAATCCCTCTGAGCGACATTGGTGAATTCGTTGAACAAATATATATATATATAAATGTATAATATACGTATATGGTACATGGCCACCATTGCCACCGTTAACGTATTATTATGTGTTGATGGGTTGTGGAGAGAGGTGAAGAGTGATGTCGACGGCGACAAAGCCGAGCGCATAATTTAACGGAAATTTTAATTAAAACCGCCGAGTAATTAATTTTGCACTAAACGATGGCAACCGAGTTATTCTGTATTATTATTGTAAAATATTTATGTTATTTGTGTCTACTTATATAATATCATATATGTTTTTCACACACGCATTTCGCTTTACAGAAAGTAACCGTACCATGGCACCTTGGTCGAAATCCAACGACTTCACCGTTCACTTGGTGAAACAGGGCGATCATCTTTTATTACCATGCGACGTATATGGGTTTCCTCCACCGAAAGTCACGTGAGTAGAATGAAACAATAATACCTTAAATGGTTAGGGTTATCCATATTGTCTATAATATTGTGTTCTAATGGAAAGTTTACAAATCAATTGAAACGCCGTCGTGGTTACACTACCACTCGCGATCATTATATTATTATAGTGACTTATAGTCACAATGTACCATTGGCTCTAAATATTTTACATATTTAAGTTATTTTGATGTTAGTTTAAAGTAAATATTCAGATTCTGATATGGATATGATGAGTTTATTATATTTTTTATGCACAGATTTATTATATTTTAAGCGTATACGTTTATATGCGTGATATAGCAAACACACACACACATATATATCGTGTATAATAATAATAATATTTGACTAAACATGAAATAAAGTTTATATGCTGAATACATATACAACTTATTGTCGTAAGAATTGTTGTTAGTGTCATCTAATATGAATCTGGAGTATGTCTTATGGCAGTTAAGGTCACAAGTGTGTATTATTTGTTTTGGTTCTCAAGTTGTAAAACTGGGCTCATTCGGTTGTTTTCAGTTTCAGATTTAAAGTTTTTTAATTTGGTTTTAATAAAATCTTGTAGGAGTATTCCCGTATCATTGTGAACTGTTTTTTTCGTAAGTTGATTTGACAAAGAAACAAAAAACATGTTTTTTTTTTTAATTCTGACTTAACAAAATCTAGTACACACACACACACACCACACACACACACACACACACACACACACACCACACACACACACACACACACACACACACAACACACACACACATATATGTATCGTGTATAATAATAATAATATTTGACTAAACATGAAATAAAGTTTATATGCTGAATACATATACAACTTATTGTCGTAAGAATTGTTGTTAGTGTCATCTAATATGAATCTGGAGTATGTCTTATGGCAGTTAAGGTCACAAGTGTGTATTATTTGTTTTGGTTCTCAAGTTGTAAAACTGGGCTCATTCGGTTGTTTTCAGTTTCAGATTTAAAGTTTTTTAATTGGTTTTAATAAAATCTTGTAGGAGTATTCCCGTATCATTGTGAACTGTTTTTTTCGTAAGTTGATTTGACAAAGAAACAAAAAACATGTTTTTTTTTTTAATTCTGACTTAACAAAATCTAGTACACACACACACACACACACACACACACACACACACACACACACACACACACACACACACACACACACACACACACACACACACACACACACACACACACACACACACACACACACACACACATACACACATATATATATACTGCTGATTGATGTTTAAATTGCAAATAGTTTACTTACAGATCATTTAATTGTATACCGTGATAATTATCTAACTTTCTCTGTCTGAAATATAACATGTTATACATTAATTGATACTATATAATTGAAAATTAATTTTAAGATAATATCAGCGATTCAATCATTTTTTTATTCAATTGTTTTATGATATTTTTATCCTGTACGGACCCCGAATGAAGGAGAAACAGACGTTCGACAGACGAGTTTTATGGATTGAGTCAATTACAGATAGAAAAACGTATTTCACGGAAATACTCTGAATCACTGGAATTGTCAACGATATAATGGTTGGAAATAAATTGGGCGCGGTGAAACGCAGTTATATAGAAAGCTTTTCAGCCTGTCCCATTTTTAGAGTAATAATAATGATGCAACTTCTTGTTCGATAATCGTTCAATTTAAAAGTTCCGATGGAAACTTACAGTAAATAAACTGTTGGTTATCAACTGAAATCTAATTTAGTCCCAAGACAAAATTTTAATAAGAAAAACTTCATTAGCAAACTATATTTACGAGTCTTGTCGTAGTTTTATTTATAAATTGTCAAGTTTATTAAACCACCGAGGATTCAATGTTACTATTATTTCTACAGGTTTATTTTCAAACAATCGTTTCGTCGATTCAATGTTTCTACTCTATCCAACACTATTGACACGTTATGGCTAACAACAGTTAACATGTACTGAATTTTAAATCAGTTTTAGTTGAGTAATATTTTAAAAAATCTCCGGGACTCTATAACCTTTATATTCTTCATCGCCATTCAGAACCTATATACCTGGAGTCAAAATTTTGAAATAATACTTAATAATATGTACTAATACGTATCTTATTTTCATAGTTAATCTAAAAGATGGTTTAATCATATTGATATGATATAAATATTAAATATAATATATTATGCTTACACGAGTACATAAGGATTACGACTTTGTGCACCTACATAATACAAAACAATTCAAATGCAATTAAGATGAAAAACAAGGTTTTAATTGTGTTAAAATATCATATATCAGCTTTAAAATAAGTCCACCTACGACCGTTTATTCACATCACATTGTTAAATTCGCTTTGATAAATATTCGCTATTTATAATTACCTATCTGAATTCAAACAGTTGGGTTTCGAGCTTTTGCCAATTAAAGATTTATCGTATCAAAAGCTTTTTATATAAATACATATTATTATCATGTTTGACGTGAATACAAACGAAAAGAGATGCCTGGGGAATATTATAATACAATATGTATTGGATATGTATACCAGAACATGCGTATAAAACTATTTCGCCTTGGGATTAGCTTATTTTAGATATTCAAACATCCCTTTATGGCTTTATTTTATATATATATATAATCATATTAAATCGTATTATATGTATAATATTCGGTTATGGTTCCACAGACAAATTATGGTACCGTTCGTCTGTGATCAAATGTGTATAATAATAATATTGTATTTTCAATGTAGGACGTAGGTGTTATTCGATGTCTGTGGTATGATTAAACAACAATATTCAATGGGATACATAAAAAACATAATTAAATAAAGATAGAGTAATTTCGGTTAACAATGAAAACCTTTCAAACAGCAGTTTTACAATAATAGCTACCTTTGAACGTTTGTGATAACATAATTTCGTCAGATAACTAAAAAGTATATTACATATATTATTAGTTATTACAATATATTAATACGGTTGATCTAGTGGAGTGATAAATATTATAAAAACTTATTAGAATTTAGTGTGATCAATTCAGCTTAATTAATTTTCAAAACTTAAATTTTTTTCATCAACTATTTTAAAATTTTAAAATTAGTAAGTAAATTTAAAAAAAAAATAAAATAATTTATACAATTTTACAATTATATTATATTATGTAATATAGGTGTTTTTAAACATAGTACATATTTACAAACACAGCTATTGGTTTAACGTTATACCTAACCTAATCTAACCTAACTTTCGATAGTCTTAAAAGTGTGACTATTAAGTAATTATAAAACATATTGTTGAATCAAATGTTTGGTCAGTTACTACCTCACTTCTCTGATTTTTTCTTAACCAAACATATTAAATAAAAAAATACGTTAATACGTCGATATAATTAAACATTGTACATAAAAAGGTAGTAAAAAAAAACCATTCAAAGTAAATATAGTCTTGAGTCTTGAATTGTTTTGGCTAATATTTAAATGTGTTTCTTAATTTCAGAGTTATTAATCGATTTATAAAACGAATAGCTAATTTGATTAAGTAATAACATTTTCTTAAAAATATGTATTTATAATTTTTTATAAATAATATCAATAATAAATAAAACAAAATAAAAATCGATAAAATACTAGTTCAATACTTACCTATGTTCAAGTTATGCGGAATTAATTAAAATCACAGACGGTATACAATGTCGTAAGACACCTACACAATCGTAAATTTGTTGCCATTTGTTCATTAATCCTTTGCGAAACGTCAAATGCAATGTTATAGACATTGTGGTGTTACAGCGAACTAAATTTAGCCACCATCACCAAGAAATCTAATTAGTCAAAGAGATTCTCTCCGTCGTTTACCGTGCTCAAGTGCGTACCAATAATATCGTCTAGCTAGTATCTGTCTATGCACTCAAGGTCTCATCGTAGCCACGATGCGCCTCTCAGAAATTTCGTCATTCCGGCATAATTACAACAATTAATACGTATATAAAATATTACCGAATTTCTGACTGACGAACAAAAGTAGAAGGTGGTTTTGTTTTGTTTAACTGATTTTCCAGTACGTTGATTTCTAGATTAACATTTTTAAAGTTGAAAATATACTCAATTCACCGACTCGAGTTAATAGACCATTTTCCCGGGGCAATCTCGTACTATTCGTTAATTTCCGTTCCTCATTTTCTAACTAATTACTACGCCAACGAACCCCGTTTATAATTCTATACATTTTCGTGATGCACATTTACAAACGCCAACCCAAATAATATAATAACTGTACACAAACACGATTGTATGGAGGTAGGTGCGGAGAACGTTCCATTTATTGATAAAAAAAAAAACTGATCGAAACAACTAATATATTTTATGTCAAATGTATTAATTGTTTGTTACTCAATAATTGCTGTGGCTTATATACAATCAATTTATTATAACTGTTATATTATTATATTAATATGTTTATTTTATATTTTAGTGTCAATATTATTATTATCACGTATTATAATACCAAATGATTTAGTATGATTTACAATTTATTATAGTATTTTTAAAGAGACAATATTAATATGAAAAAACGTAGTCTAGGAATATTAATCATTTTTTTTAGATTTAAATTAGAATTATTCCTGATTGAAAAGATGAATTACATCAATCTTTTAGTTTTGAAATGATGAGCATTTTGTTGTATTTTATTTTTGTCTTAATACGTTTCTGCAGGATAGTATAAACAATTTTTTAATATTGGACGTTGAAATAGGTAACTGGTAGCTAAACTAGATAGGTTACGTCTAATTAGTGCTTGAAGGGTATTAAAAATAAAAATAGACCTATTACTTTTAATATATGGGGAAAAAACAAAAAATACGAAAGATCGTCATTTTTTTACCAAAAAAGTTTTAAACAAAATCAAATTTATTTTTTAAATGTTATTAAAAAAAATAAATAGCTCTACTAAATAGCTTAATCATGTATTTCTTTGTTATTTTTACTAGACTAAACAATCGTTCAAAAAATGATCTTAAAATAATATTCATTATAATAAAATTTACTTTGAGTTTTATTTTAAAATATCAAACTAACTTATATTTTTTTAGACGATTGAAATTTAAAGTTTTACAAAATTCTTCAAAATTTTAAATTTTAATATGTCAGTCATTAAAATTAAATATTTGATTTTTCACATTATTTTCTAAGAATAAACTGAAAATCTGAAAAATACTAAGTTGAACGATTTTTTTTTAATATTTTAGGTTTAATAAAATTATTATATTTATTTACCTTATTGTATTACAAAAATGTATTGATAATTAATATTAGACAATGTGTGTCTTTAATCTTCTTTATACAACTATAATACGCAGAAGTAATGCTATTTTGGAATAGTGTAGTAACATTTTCTTTACATATGCATTTTGTTTTATCACGACGTTTAATATTGAATTTTAGAAAATATAGAAATATGATTACATTCATACCACAGGTATATACGGTTATTATGTTATAATCTATTTTGTGTTTACGGTTGACAACCCAATGATGACGGGTGCGTTTATTGGGTATCCATTTTGGTAGGAGCTGAAGTCATTTTTAAATATCATATTACTGAAACACAATATCTATTTAAGCTAAGCTAAAAGCACCTCCTTATAAACATATTTTTCATAAAATAATCAACAACTGACCATATCCTCCAAACATAATAATTTAATGGTAAAATAATGTTATTATTACTTATTAGATATAAACATAAAACGAGGTAGATATTTTATCATAATATAGATTGTTACTACTATGAAAATATTATATAACGAGGTTTAGATTTCACTTGTAAGTCAATTAACCCATAAAAGATATTTTGTAACCATTTTATCACACTGTGAATGGAATTCAAATATGGCGATAGATATAACAAACGAACTGTCAGTCAACATAACTATATAAATTATTAAATTTATGAAATGGTCCAATATTAACTGGTCACAAACATTTTTCTAAGTCGACTTTTTGCAAATTTGCACAACTTATTTAGGTTATATTCACTTAGAAATAACACACGTAACCGCTTTGTTTGAAATTTAAACTTCTATATAAATAGAAACTACTTCACACTACTTAATATGTTAAAAATTTAAAAATAATAATAATAACTTTTTTACTAAACGCTTCAGATTTTTTACAATTAAAACTATACTATTAACTTCACATATTTGGTTTAAATAGCCTAATATTATTAAATATATCACTTGTCACTCATGAGATGTTTTATATATTTTGTACTACAATACATTGTAATAAAATATGTATGAATGTAACTATCTATATTATGCATTGCTAGTATGACAGGAATATAATATTATAATATAATTCGTTCGAAAATGCACTTTTCTCATTGATTTCGAATCTCACTGACTGGCCCCTATTGCTCAGACAAAACACGATATATTTTTTTAATCACCGTTTGTTATATGCATTGATACATCATACTATGCAACCTTACGTTTGATAACCTAACCTAACTACTATTTACACATACCTTGGGTATGGATTAATGTAGCTATAATAACAGGAAGTGACTAAGACAATGCACAAGTCGATTTAGCTCGCATTCACGTTCAGAATTTACATTATTATTACGATGTTGTTCTTCTCTCGAGCTTGCATAAATTCAATTTTATAGCTAAAGCAAACGTGGGTTCACTTCTTACGACGGTGCGAATATTTAAACGCGTCTACGCGGTCTACCATACAACGAACTTAATATTATGTTTTAGACGTAAACAATTACCTTGATCCTACAATAAAAACCAAGGCAGTGTTAATATTTAATTTTTTTTTTGTCATAACAACGGCTTTAAATCTGATAAAGCAAATTTCCAAAGTTAATATTATAGTATTAATTATTATATACATATAATATTATTTTAATATTTCAATCAAACTATTTTTTTTAACGCTTTTTGGTTTATGTAAATTTATTAAGTGTTTTGTTTGCATACCAAATACAATTTTATGTATTTGATTTATTATATTTAAAGTATATTTATTTAATTATAAACTATTTGTGTTTAAAACTATCGTCTAAAAATTATTTGACTAAATATTATCTTAAGTGTATCAATGTAATTATGCAAATAATATGTTAATCTCAAACTTAAATTATAGGTTAATATACGCATTTTAATTACGTATAATAATATTAACAGGTAAAATCATTGTATACCGATGAAATTAAACTAATATATATCAAGCTTTTACCTAAGAATCTAGTTATTGATAATAAATCTATTTTTTCATATAAATGTTAATAACTCCTCATTTACTTAAGAAAAAATGTCTTAATCTATGTATTAAATATTATTTGGGAAAATACATAAATTTAATATTATCATTTACTAATAAATATCGACCAGAGTTAAAATAGATAAATCTTAAAGAAAAATATATTCAGTATTTTCAAGATAGTGCTTATCTACTTCATAGTTACTAGTGACTGAGGTAAATACTTCTACTGTACCTGTTAAGTGAAAACAATTCCCTTCTGTCAGTATAGTCAAAACTTAATTACTTCCAAGACTATAATATAATTATAAACTATGTTCAAGTAACTAAGGTGAGAAAAAATTGGGATTTGGTTAATAGTATAGAATCAAAAATAAATAATTTTACTACTGTAAAATGTTCTGGTCATATATTGTATTTAAACCATGGATGTTTTTTTTTTTTTTGGTTTTATATGAACTTTGTTTTGGTTTTTATATTTCACATCTGAAAATTTAAACTCTTTTATAATATATTACAATAACCGGCGGCCTTATTTTCGTGTCTTGTGCAGTTTAGAAAATAGGGCACTGTCGTACACACAAATACACACACACACATATTTATATAGGTATATGTATACATTCGTTTTTTTTATTTCGTAATTTTGTTTTCCGACAAACATACATCGTTTTGATTTCAACCAGGTTTCCTGAATCATTTTCGTAATATATATATTACAAGTCTCGATATTTCAGAGTGCTACAAATTTTATACGAATTTATTTGTTTTTATTGTCTATTCGAGCGAGATAAAAATCAAATGCAGTGAAATCCTAGAGCTGTATAAAAAATTCAATAAAAAAAAAAAAAGTGTCTAAATAATGTATACCTGCACTGTGCAATATGCACAGTGCACGTATCCATAGCACACTAGGATATTGGCCACTTCTATAATAATACAATATTCTTTCAATGGCTTTAGTGAACGAATTCCAAAGAAAGCAAAGGTTTTAAATCAGCAATATGTTGTTAACTACATGTTAAATAAATCGAGTCAATAAAATCGTTTTCAAATAATTCTTATTATATATATATGATATATATGTATTTTCTTTCTTTTTTTTTTTTTGAGGGAACAATTAATACTATGTTATGCGTATAACGAAATAACAAATTTTATAAAATTAATGAACGGCGCTTTATATAGGCAATTTAGGTACGTATATCGTCATATTATTGTATCCATGGTATTCGAAGAGTATCATGCGGACCATTAAAAAACATTTTAAAATATTTATTAGGAAATCAATGACTGGAACAAGATATTATGACTAATAATCAAGTGTTAAAACAATCAATAAGAGCAATATATATATATTATATCATAATGTTTAACGTATGTGTTATAAAATATATAATATTATATATCATAATGTTCAACGTATATGTTATATAATATATAATATTATATATATATATTAAAACAATAAAATGTCATTATATAAAGAAATAATGATTGTTACTCGATGACCCAGATTCCAAGATTAATCTTAATAATAATAATAATAATATTATATATATATATTATTTCCATTCCAATATCAAGTAACTTGGATTACGAATAAATTAAATCTTAAAAACAAGAAAGTATATTATAATCCATTACTTATTTTGTTAGTTATAGCACAATTGAAAAAAAAAACTAATTAAAATACATTTTGATTTATTGCGAATGGTGATTATTGATTATGTTGTTCTTATGTATTTGCTTAGACGAATGAGGAAATAATAATAATAATAATTAATAAATATGTTATCTCGCCATAAAATACTGTCAAATTACAATGGATTTTCTTAATACATTTTAATGAAGTAATAAAAAAAAAAAACAAATTGTGGTTTAGTTTAAAATTAATTATCATAAAATATGACATACAGTGTATTATATAAACCTATGGTCATGATCATAAATTGGACACCAATTAATAGCAATTATGCTTTCAATAGTGGACACTTATCTAATTTAGTAGCTGAATTACTTTAATAATACACATTTCAAATTATGTATACTTTAGAGAAGTTAAACTGCAATATATTATTTTGTATGAAGTCGATAAATTTGGTGACTTACGTATATGGGTTAGTTGTTTACTATATATGTCATTATTAAATGAAACGTTCTGTAACAGTAAACTAAAAATAAATAAATAGTGTATTGCATGAGTTAAAATTAATATTACCTTACACCAGAGGCAGCAGTTTTTGATGTATTTTTTTATGATATTTCATTTGGCCAATACAAAATTCAATTAACTCTTATAACCGTGAACCGTTAAATTAGTTCATTTATATTATGGCCATTCGTTTAGAAACTGGTCACGTTCGGTGATACTTGTCGTGTGAACTATGTTGTAAACTATGAAACAATGTATTAATTTTAAAGAAATAGTATTTAAAATGTCTCATAAAAAAAATGTATATACATAAACATTTGTATAGTTTCATTTCACCAACACCGATAATATAAACAACGTTTTATAAAACAGACGGGTAGTTTTAATAATTAAATAAAATATGATAAACACGTTTATCTACTTAAAAGTGGCAGATCTGTAAAAAGCATGCAACTACTATACTACAATAACAAATTAAGCAAGTTGCAAACAGTTATGTTGTGCAATGGGTATCGAATATACGTCATCATTGAGTAGGTCACGGTAATGGATGTAACACATCCATAAACTTTAATAAAAAGCTAAACACTCATTAGATGATATTTACTCATATATTAAAAATATAGAATCGTCCAACGATTAAATAAAATATTAATAATATATATATATATATATATTTGTAACAATATTATAACTTTATAATTATTGTATTCGTTTATTATACTCAAAATTAAAACTAAATAAATTAGGAATATATATTATATAAAGTTTTAGAGTGTACAATGAATTTGTATCATGTGTTATCATGCATTTATCCAAAAATAGATTAGTTGTGAACATGTAAGGTAATATTTTATGAATAGTTAAAATATATTACAATATATCGAGTAAATTCATGACAACTATATATCTAATGAAATTAAGATTGTATATAGCTAAGTTGATAAGTGCCTTTAAATTACGGATAAATAAATATTTTTAAAGTTTTTGACGAATTTGTGAACAAATATATTAAATGAAAACTAAGTTCCAAAAAAAAAAAAAAAAATTAAAAAAACTAAATTTAATAGATTAACTTAATGATATAGTTTTTTCATTACTTGAGCATATATTTTTTGTAGTTGTTTAAAATGTCAACAAAAACTTCAACGAAATTCTTTTAATGACCACAATAGACTAAAGTAAACTATGTTAAATATATTATTAATAGACTACTAAGTTAAACATTTTTAACCAATTAAAAAAGTATTTAAGAAAAACATACATAATTCTAAAACCGAAACCTGAAGTTTTTCTTAGAATTAAAAATAGAAAGATATTAGTGTGTAAACCTAATTATCTGAAAAATACATTCATGTAGTATATTTTATTAACTAAGTTGTGACAAAAAAAAAAAAATAAAATATAAATATAAATTGTTATTTCCAAAAATAATTGCATGCATAATTAATATATATATATATATATATATATTTCATTTATCAAATAGGATCTTAAATATATTATCAAACATCTATCATTATTTGTGAATTTAATATCTAAAACTTGTATAACATCCGATAAATGTAAGGAATTCTATTAACGTCAAGCAAACAACCGAGAACATCAACGATGCAAAAAAAAACTTTAGAACTTTTTTCACAAAAATTGATCACAAACTTAGATAAAACTAATAGATAACTCGTAAAGCACATTATAAAAAAACAAACATGGTTAAAACGTTATTTTTTCTTTATCGTGGTTTAATATTGTTTTATTGTAAAACTCTAGTCATACCCTTAGTCCAACATGATAAACATATTACACATAGTTTGTAATTTAATATAATATAAAATAGTAATGTCGGGATTCCGAGTGATCGTTCTATCAATGAAAATTGAATAAAGAAGATAGGTTTTCTTCTTTATATTATATTCTAAATAACCGTCAAATATTTACTGCGAAAAACAGTATAAAATATTTTCAAATACCATTTTGTTTTCAAAGATGTATTTAAAATACCTATTTATTTTAATTTATACACTTAATAATGAAATTGTTCAAATTGATTTGAGTGATGATAACAAATATATATTTTAAAAAGCAAAAAAAAAACAATCTTATACATTAAATTAGATAAAAATGTTTTCTGATTCTTACAAGACATCAGTAAAAATATCGTTTCATGAATAATTATTGATATATTATGTAGGTAAAGTTATTCAGATAATCACACGAATTGTATTTTCATAACTAAAATATTCTATATTATGATATATATATTATATATATTATATAACTAACTTATAAATCATTTAACATAAATGTTTTAAAGTTTTTCAAATAGGTATAAAAAAAAATTAATAACTTTTAAAAATCATATATACATATATTTTTAATACTAAAAATTGTACATTATTTATCGTATTAAAATGTAAATAGAATTATGAAATACATTCATTTTTATCAATTAGGTCAAACTTATTTTACTTCTTTTTCCTTAAATACCTATAAAAATGACAATTAAATATAGAAAAAATATGAAATATGTTTATTAATTTTAAAAGTTTAAGATTAAGTAAATCGATAGTAAATATTATTATTATACCAGATGGATTTTTCATTATTTTCTTGAAATAAATCTAAAATTGAATATAATTTATCATCTTTAACTTTGCCGATCGGGTATGATACAAAATTTATTATTAGAAACTTAATAAATATAATAAATACTCAATCTATTTATATACAGTATAGTTACAGCTATGATAATTATACCTATTTTTATTCAAAATAATAGAAAAGTTTTTAAAATGATTTAATTTACTGATACTTTTGTAACAGCTGGAAAGTAGAAAATTTACCACCAACTGTAGATACACTGTTGCGCATTTATCAACGTTTTAATATAAATCGTCAAAAATATGTTTAATATAATAGATGACTGGCGGCTGCCTGGTACACATCTATAAGGAATTCAAAAATAGATTTTTATTTTTTAATTAGTTTTATTCTTATACGTGGTTATCTTATATTATGTATACAGGTATAATGTAATTATAATTCTTATTTTAATTGTAAATGTAAAAAATAAATTATATGTTAGCTTATTAGTTATTATATATATATTATACTAATTACATGTAAATAGTACATGTGTATTGTGTATACATTTTTTTGTGTAAAAATTATTGTTCATAATTTACATCCTACATAGTATATTTTCATTTATTATTATTTATGTATTGGATATAAATAGCAAAAATAAAATAAGCTTTTTAAAGATAATTGTCCTGTTTTGAACAATGAATGTTATAAGTTGAAAAAAATGTTTTTTATTAGTGTGTAATTATATTAGAATTTGTACAGATAAAAAAAAAGCAAAATTTCACAAATCTATTTAAGTTTTTTTTTTTAATCACTTACTAACTGTAGAAATTACTCTGTATTTTCTGTGTAAAAATTAACAGATATAAAATGCATAATTCGGTATATTTCCATTATAGGAACATTTATAATTTTATCTAAGTTCATGGAAATTTGTTGTAGATGAACTTTGTTTTTTGGGTTGATCTAACCGTTAACGGCAATCCACTTGCACTTTTATGCATTTTAATAGAATCATATTTTTAAGAAGAGATTTTCTAACCTATAAAAAACAATTTAAAGAATAATATTTACTATGAATTTTTTTTTCTGTGTAACCATTCTCTATAATAAATAAACAAAATTATTTAATATTTGTATTATAAAAACATAAATCATCAGAAACACGATACTTAGAAGCTGAGTAATTTCGGAATAAAAAGTAGTCTGTATGTTTGTCTATGAAAATCCGTCAAAATCAGTTCAGCCGTTTTAAATATTTTCCCAAACAATCGGACAGAATGTTAAATTGAATTTATATGTATTTATGTAGAAGTCTAGATTCACTTCGTAAGTACGAGGATATCGCAGAAAGATTAATAAATGTATTCACTGAATGTTTTATTCTCACAAAGTATGTTGTATCGAATGACGTTCAAATATAAATTTTAAAATTTATGTTTTTTGTGTTTTTGTGAAGTTTCTAAGTACTTCTGTTCATAATAATATACTTGAAAAAAGTATTTTATTTTATTCCTTTATTATACCGTATGTATTATACCTGTATAATATTTGAATGTATTAAACTCAAGTGTATTTTATTATTGTTATTGCTTATTATTACTATTATATACGACTGTATATTATAATAAGCATTATATACCTTAATATTTGCATCTAAAAAACTGAAGATTTATTAATTAATAAAAATAGCTTAACTAGTATTATAATTTTAAACGTATATATGCTTTAATTTAAAAACACGATATTTACTTCTCATACTATAAATGTTTTATAAAAAAGAAATGCATATTGAAATATATTTGAATAAATTTATAAAATACCTAAAAAAAATTTTAAAGTACTAATTTTAAATTTTAACTTATATTAAATTTAACATACTGTATAATTTACAATGTAATTTTTCAGAGGTTATACCACTATAATGATAAAATAAATAATATTTACAGTGAATTTCTGTGTGTACCTACAAAATTATGTATCTAACTAGAAATATTTCTTTTATTTTTGATCACTAAAATAATAATATAATATCTCACATAATTATTATTATTACAATCATAGTTTTGTTTTTGTTGTTCTGTTAATAATATATTCCGCGCGAAATTCAAACGTTTCAAGTAGGTAGGACAGATTTTCCGTTTTCTGAAATATTAGTTAAATGAGAAAATTTAAAAATATATAATCTATTTGCATGGTTAAATAGTTTATTAGTTTTTTTTATATATATACAAGCCTATAGATATATACATACCACATATTTAAATCTATTTGAATCGAAACTTTTCATTCTCGCACTTCTGCAACACTACATTTCAATATATTTTTATGTTTATTTTAGCGTAATATGCTGCCGTGCATTTTTATCTTGTTTGTTTTATGCAAGTCTGGTGTTTATATCCAGCAATCGTGTGTTTTTTATATTTTTATACATTTACAGTATTATATAACATATGCCTATTTTATAAAAGTATTTTATACGTTTCCCACCATAAATACACTAAACTGTACACAATCTGTCATACGTCAATAATTATATATGTTTAACATTTCGTCATATTTCGTTCAATATTTTTTTTTCTTCAACCCATTTAATGTTTTTATTTAAATTAAAAAATAATAATATCTTTCATAATGATATTTTATTATCATTTAAGGCAATTTTTATTCGGCGCGCTCTTAATCTCGTTTTGTTATTTTATTATCTGTTTATGAAAAATAAGAATGTTAACATTCTTTTTATCTAAATATTAATATGGTACGAAATAATAATATAAAGAATAAATTGTTCAATGTATTTGATTTTATTCATTAATAAAATATATTGAACACATTAGACAAATCATATTTATATGCTGTTAAGATTCAACAAATTTAATATTAATCCAGGTATACAAGTTGAACTATTATCATCTAGAGTTATAGAAAAACATTAAAAAATAAGTGAATAAACGTACTTAGTGTATTTTTACTGTTTTAAATTATTTTTGATAGAATTAAAAACTGTTAAAAGCGCTTAAACAAATCTCCGTTGTTTTATAGAAATAATTTTTATTATAAAATTGTTTTATATAAATAAATATTTCAAGGTGATATTAACATACTATAACACAATACAGACTTACCTCTCGTATAATGGTATGAAAAGGTTAGTTGTATAAATAATTTACAATTAATCTAAATATGTTTTTTATATCATTGCGTTAACTAAATATAAATAAACGTAATAAAAGAAAGTTTAATTTCCCAATAAAGCATTGTTTTGTATAAAACTGTACATAAAACTAAAACCATTATATCTGGTTTAAGTATTCAATTTGAAATTAAAATATCGATGATAAAAAAAAACCGTACATTTAAATTTTAAAAATTACTGGTTCTGTATGAAAAACGTATACAATTTTTCACATTAAAATATTACATGTTTATGCTTTAGCTATATAATCAACCATTTTATACATTTTTAACTAAGAGAAATGTCTATTATTTTTTATGAATTGACAAAATGTAAACTCTAATTATTATAGGTACGAGTATAAACAATTTGAAACTATGTTTATTCAATATATTTTAAATAGTTAACAATTAATTTTACTTTTAAAAGGGAATTAATGTTTGTGAAAGCGCAGGATAAAGAGTAGTATAGGTGGAGTTTTTTTTTAATTATAGTAGACTAAAATGTTCTTAAGTCTATAATTTCAACAAATTGTTGAGGTTCATAGGATTATTTTGAAAAATAATGAAAAACGATTTAAATAAACATAAGTATATAATATGTTAATAATTATTAATATTTGGTTATAACTTAGTGGATAGTATGATGCTTAATTGTTTATACTGTATTACTGTTTTGAATTAAAAAAAATTCTATTTAACTTATTTACTTGATTTCATAATTGATATATAAAATAAGTATAATAAAAGTTAAAACATATTTTTTCTAAAATTGGTTTTCACGAAAATTCGATTTTTATTTATATAATTCTATTACACTATATGCGTTTATGAAACTATTTTCGTAATTTACCTCAATTTGAATAAAAATATAAATTGGAAATAAAAACCTTACATACAATTGTGTACCGTTTGTAAATAACTAACGATCTTAAGAATATCTACAACCGGAAAACGTATATGGCTTTAAATCAAATTGTATCGTTTTTGGTAAAAATGCTATTATTAAATTTCAACAACTATAATAAATAAGTTTTTTAAAAAAATAGTGCATTTACAAGTAACTAACACGTAAGTGGTTTTATTTTTGAGAATAAATGCATTGTGAGTGCAACATTTTGGGATTCCATTTAATATTTCCGTATAAATTATACGGCTGTGTACCTACAAGTTTATTACATTTTCAGCTTTACAAGAGTTTATTCATATCGATCCTACTTCATATATCTCATAGGTAATATAATAAAAAAATTTAAAGAAATGAACTGTTACGCCTACATACAATCTAATATTATGGAAAATATTGATATTTCTATGTTGTATAACTCCGTCAGAAGTATTATAATAAGGCTACGTAGGCGTAATATAATATACGCTGATGTATTTATTCACGCTTTGCACGCGCACTTGGAAAAATATTTTATTTTATTTAACAAAATCGCAATCGTTACATTGTTAATGGTTTCTAAGAAATCATAATATAATTTTTATAGCATAGTTTCGGTACAATAAACGATCTGCTACGTTTTTGAACTATTGTTATAGTCACCGTTCGACGGACATAATGTAATGTTTGGAGTTTTCAATAAACGATTTGATCAATAATAATAGGTATTAAATTATATCTTGTAAGTCTTTGTTTACATAAAATATGTATTAATATGTAATTTAAATAAACTTCAGATGTAATTGATGTTTGTTTTTGTTTTTTTTTTTTTTTTTTTACCGTGAATTAAATTAGGTTTTAATTTATTATTATCTTGTTTTACTTTCTTTACTTTCTTTGGATAAACAATTTTTATACTTAAATGGTCTCCAAAAACTATGAATTCTTAAAGTGTTTCGCCAAAAATATTAATTGTTAATTTTTATTACAGATAATTAATAGCTTACACCACACGGTTTAGGTTAGGTATGATAGACTTGATCATAAGTGTATTTTTATTTATATCATTTTTTTCTTTTTTTTTTTATGAATGATAGTGTTTTTTGTATTAATATTTTTCTTATCTACATCAGGGTAATTTTTTAATGGTACAAAAATGGTGCGTAATGGTGCAGAAAATGTAGTAAAAATAATTTGATCAGTATTGTATAGGTAGGTAACTTTGTAACTTACTATACTTACTTATACTTACTTGTTTATTTAAAGAATATATTTACATACAATTTTGTTTAAAAAAACGTATAACAATATAATATATTTTTTTAATACTACACTTTTAGCAAAAAAAGCAATATTTTTATAAAATAATTTTTTTTTCACAATTTTCCTCTACCAACAAATTTAACACATTGAAAAAACCGAAGTGCAATTAATTTTTATTTTTTTTATTGCAAATTGTATGGTGATGATGACATTTTTATGGATGTAAAAATATTTTCTAAGTATTTTAAAATGAAGAGGGATAAATAAAAATTAGCTATTTGGTAATACATAATAATCACTCAAATAACAATAAAATATACTTTCATTAAATATCAATTAATATTATTGTTGCTATTCCTCAGATTTATACAATTATAAAAATGTGCAGGTATACTATAGCGCGTTGCATAAAAATACTATCTAGAGATACCTATTATCATCATAGTGTATACTACTATAAAGGCGCTATATCGTCTACCACTTTTAACGCGTCTCGCTGGTTCGACATTTTCTTATTTTTTTTTTTTTTTTTTTTTATTACGTTACGTCTTATAAAGTTATGATTTATGTTTCAATAAAGTGTTTTTACAAGAATTTATTTTATACTTGTTAAATATTATTATGAACAGAAAAAAAGAGTTTTTCCTGCACATTTTTATTGATTTTTAAATCAAGAAATTAATATTTTTTTATAGTTAATAACCACTTTACATGGATGGTTAACAATGTTCATTCATTGAAATGGTTCTAAAAGTGACATTTAATTATAAGTAAAAGAATGAATCACATATAAATCAAAAATATGCTCTTTACTATAAAATAATTGTATTTTTAATAAATAGATTATCAGTCTCCCGTACGTTAAAATGTTCGTCCAGTAATTTTGTATACACGTTTAATAGTGTAAAAATAATCATTGATGCAATATTATGTTAATATTTATAATAATAATATTAATTATAGTTGTATAACGTTGTTATAATAACATACATATTTAAACACTATATAGTATCAAATGTAATAGTTGTTTGGATTTATAAAAAAAAAAGTTCACGTGGAAAGGGAAAGGTATTGATTATTATCATTATCGATCTATTATTTGCGAAGATTTTCGTTAGGTGTAATTTGCATAGTGTGCATTTGTTGATATCTGTTCTTACAATTTTCATTAAACAAGGTATAAAAACAAATCGATTGTATTGTTGTTATACAATTTTCGTCTAGCATCGAGTGACTTCAACTATACCATGAGCATATTATATCGTAGCTAAAAATTAATGTTAAGTTAGTTTTAATGTGCTTAATCATTTCAATTAACATTTTGTACTGTAGTTGAGAAACAATGAAAACATTTTAGTGTTTGAACTTTATGTTATGTAAATGTCACTCAAGATGAACAAGAAGTTAATATAAGCTATATAATTTTATATCAAAAATTAACAAGTAAAAATATTTGAGTAGGTATAAATGATATACTTTTATATTATGTAGTATTTTGCAGTTTTTTTTTATTTTTAAATTATAATATAGTTAAAGTTTTATATTTTTTTTTATGGTTTTCATTAATTTTATTATGTAATCTTGTTTTTGTTTTTTTTTTTTTTTTTAATTTCCATCGTTGTTATAAAACAAAATCTGAAATTAATATGAATATCAAAGTACAAAAATAAATCGAATAGCTATGCATTATCTCATATAGTTACTAATTGTATTTTAAATAAATTATACAGAATACATACAATTTATATTTATAGAATTGTATTAATATTTTGAAGTACATAAAAAATATAGTCATAAAAATATCAAGTTTTGGTTCAGTCATATATTATATAAAATACACACTACATTTTATCTTAGTTCGAAATTATAGATAAAATTCATATATGTATATTATAACTAAGGCATTATAATTACATTGTCTTTGCATCTTAATTAGAATAGTATCTATTATTATAGATATAATATTATAACACAAAAATACTGTAAATAAAAGATGTTTATATTTCTTACTAGATATCTTTTATCCAGCTGAAAAAGTGACAACTATAACTGTAGCAAAGTATCTTGGGTATAAATTTCATAAATAATTATAAATTTTATTTTATTCAATGTAAAGAAAACTTGTACATTTAATATGTATATTATTGTCAATGAATAATTGCTTTTTTATGATTTTATAATAAAAAAAAAAAAAAGTGTATCATATTTTTGTTTATTAGATTATTTTTTTTTTATACGAACTTACTAAACAATAATATTAGAAAATAAATAATGTGTATAATATTAATTTTTATTAATTTTAATATAAAGTTTTTATTACTACTTAACCGCATAGTGTTATTTCATTTTTAATTCATAATTATTTGTTGATAATACTTAAACTTTAAGTTTTAAAGTACTAAATTTTTACATTTAGATTTTTTTATTTTTTCAGTGAGCATGTAATAATTGTTTAGGCAATAAATATTAATGTATATAATATAATTAATATATATTTTAAAAATATGTGTGAGTTGACAGTACTGCTATCGATCATAAATATTATTAAAAAAAATTCCATATTACAGAGATCACCTTTAACGGATTTCTAAAATCAAAAAGGATTTTACTAGAAAATCTAATTGGACATGTCATGTGATTGCTGGCTGCGGCGTGTAGTCTTAATTAACGTTATTATTAACATTGCAAGTACGGTACTTTCAATGATGTATATAATGAGCTCAATTCACTGTATATACATACACATACATGCGAAACGAACATATATCTAATAATCGTATTGCCTTTAATCTACGATCTACAAAAACAAGACTCGAAACCTTCATTTATTAGTAGGTAGTATTGAACTACATATTCTATGAAATATATTTTAGGTACAATTAGTTAATAAATAAAATAATATATTTAATAATCTATTTTTTTATTTTTTTTTATTCAAAGTCTAAGTGCGTAAGGCTCATATAAATACATTTTTTATATAAAAACTAAATATAATATAATGATGTTAAACCAAATTGCACTTCCAAGAATTAAACGTGAATATTTTATCTTGTCAAAATTCAAAACGGCTATAAAAAAAAACTAATAATTATTAAAATAGTATGCATGGTCGTTGATAAATAAACAAAAACACTTGCGATTAAAAAAAAAAAAAATGTTGTTATAACCAATTATTAATGTTTTTTTTTTCGCGAAAACATCTCTTTATGTAATTAAGTGATAATTTTATCATTATCAGAGTATGACCAATAACTATTATAATATAAATTTATTGACCACTAAGAAGTTCATATTTTATTTTTTAATGTATATACCATCGAAAAAGTATCAAATATACGAATATAATGATTAATGATATATCTGCATATTAAATTCCACTAATTTTTCCTTAATCATCATTCTATACTATTTCGCATTGAAAAACCGCTAGATATTTTTAGCATTTCTGTAATAAAATACTTGCAAGCATCTATATAATATTATAAGGTATGTGATCAAATATATTTACAAGTATATATTGTTATGTTATGGATGTAAATAATAAATATTAATCTGAAATAATTCCATGTAAACATTTTACACGCTTCACTTCAATAAAATATGAACACCGAAAACGTTATCCATGAGTCATTTGTGAATTATAGAACACATCGCGATGAAAAACTTTGTTTACAATTTTGCAGCACGTCAAATTTCATAGATTGGTAGTCATTACGTTGAAAATATACATAATGTTTAAAAAATTCGAAGGAATGTCTCCCTCAATGTGACGTCATTTTTCACCGAAATAACCACACTGAACATAATTTTGACGGTACTTGATGCTGTTAATCAAGGTGTATACATAAAAGCTTCGTTAATATATTTTAGGATTGAGTTTTATTGATTTTAAAGCTTACGGCTTACAGCAAATACACACTGGAGAAAAAAAGTGAGGATATCTAAATACAAAAATTACGATTGTTCGATTGTATAGGAGGTGGAATAATACTAAATATATTATTATACATGATCCTATAAAAATCGAAATTTATTGAATTTCGTAATATTTTACGGAAATAGGTAGAGGATAAAACGTCTTATTCGATTCTATATTACCAGTCAAACAAAAACGTGGAATGCGAACGCTGATAACAAAATTAAATATTTTTTTATGAGAAGGTGCAGCGTAAATAAAATAAATATTGAATGGAAAAATTCACATCGTAATACGTAATAAAAATAATAGTCATATTATATAATATTATATTGTTTGACCTATACAAGCAGATAATTTCAAAAAACAACGTGTATCACAATAAATGTAATAAACCTAACTTAATCTAAGCAGAGTAAATGGAATAGGTACCTACAACTTATTTAAGAATCCCGAAGTATAAATAAATAAAATATTGTGTTTAAAACCAAGAATATTTAATATTCTTTACAATAGATAGAAAAACAATTTAAGTGGTCAAATGGGTGGAAAGTAACAGATGTGAGATATGCATAACACTGTTATTTAATATATTATACGTGATATTATATTACATACAATTTTATTTTCCTGTATCAAAATTCATATTTTTTGAATTTAAAGCATACGTACCTAATGGTTTTGATTAATATTTTTACTAAATAATTTTATATCATAATTATGATCATTTTATGGATAGTTTTACTGATAATTAGTTCAAAAATTCTTACGCATTAATTTAATATTTTACTTGTTACAAAAAAAAAAATGGATTCATTACATTTAAGAATAATAATAGTATGGTTTAAACTGGGGCTATTTCATTAATTTAAAATATCATTTAGGTATACCTATGATTTAATTAAATTTCTAATAGGTAAAAAAACATAATTTCAGACGAATGTTCAGAATGGTAAATTTTAGTGATTGCTGTAATTGTTAAGATATTACCTATACCGCATAAATACATATATATACATTAAGACCTTATTATAAATGTAACAATTATTTTTAATCTAAAAATATAATATGCAAAAGTCATTTAACGAGTATTTAAGTAAATATAATTATTAAAATAGAATATAAACCATAAAATAATTAATTATATTTAAACGATTCTGAATTGTTTATACGGCTGCGCAATGAAATCTACGTCAATAATGAGTAGATATTCAATTACGTATTAAAAATACAAAATACATTAAAACTCATGGATTATTAGCATAAGTAGAAGGAAATTAATAAAATCTTTCACAACAGACATAGTATACTAATAATCTATTATTATCCACGTGCAAAATAATATTAAATCAATATTAGGTACCTAGTAGTTAATATAAAGGGACGTAAATTAGACATTCGTACTAATATGATATTTAAATAATGATTTATTTATTCAATACTATGTTTGTGTGACATAAGATTTTATAATGGAATCATAATATAGTATAGGTGACGATAAAACTTTGTTTATTTTATTCAGAAACGTGTTAAATTCCAGCGAAATTCGGTAAATTGTACTTCATGAAAAATATGACTTGTTTGCCACCATACGAATCCTGCAAACTCCGCCTATAAGCACGGACATATTACTATATTTCACAATAATACCTATACCTGGATCGTTCGACGACAAAGACATAATAATATATTATCACGATACGTAAATATTATATATATATATTAGAAAAAATATATACGCTTAGAGTTGTACAGTTATAAAGCGACGACGATATTATACACCTGCGTGCGATAAGAAAAAGGCGGTAAGTTCTATAAAATTTGCTTTTGAAGAGGACACGGTAATGCGGATGGTGTGTGTGGGTCGGGGAAAAAATAAGGAGATCGCGGGTAAGCTGCTGACGTCGGCGGTGGCGCCGCCGGTGACAATCCGATAGCCGTCAAATCGAATTGAACGCATCTGAACTTGGCGCAGACGACCGGAATGGCAGTCGGGGCACGGGCGGAGCAGGGTGGATAACCAATTTGGTTGCATTGAGCACCGACGGCGTGTGAGAAAATCCAATTGATCTCCGCGCGCACTGAACGCGAAACACGCGCTTTCGGCGACCTTCGTGTAAAGGGCGCATTTATATACGACGCACAATCACATTATGACCCGGCAAACGTGCGGGCTGCGTGTCGAGGACGTCCCCGTAGAGAATATGGTCGGCAGACGTTCATTAAACTGTTATAGTTTGAACGTCGCGCAAACAGTATTGTACCGGTACAACGCTCAACGCGTCCGTCATAATATAATTTGAAAAAAAAAAATAATATTAGAATAATAATATGAGAATAGCGATTTATCTCTATATAGCGTTTGTGTTAAACGTGCAAGTCGACGGTGCGACGGATAACAGACATAAAAAATAATAGATACCTACGTATAAAAGTACACAGTTATGTTTTATACGCATAGCGTCACAATTGACACTGTGGATGTCGTCTATTGATTCTTTAATCTCTTTTCGACGGTCCGTTGAGTTTTTACGTTATATTTAATTTGAATGCCGTGTCTGTTTTTCCGCGAACGAAGGTTGTCACGGGATTGCGAACGGGACGTTGATAGATTTCCTCGATATAATGGACAGGGGAGGACTGATATTGGATACCGATAACGATTGAAACATGACGTCCAATCGGTTAATTTTCCTTGGAATTAAACGGTCATCCGAGCTGCAGGTATGCATTATTTACATTAATGCAATTATTTGATTTAGTGATGTCGATTCGTAAGTAAAACTATCGTGTCAAATATCGCATTATATGCTAATGTAAATTTAAAAATGTATATTTCAATAAAACGAATCCAAGTTGGTAAAGTTCTTACGTACCTATTATATTATTAATTAATTTAATTACTTAAAACGTCTGAAATTAAAATATTCCTTATTCATTAATAATAAATAGATTTTGTTGAACTATTTCAAGGAGTTGTATATCCAATATAATATTTATCACTATTTTGTCTGATACTCTGATTGTAACTGAATTACCAATATTACTGTAATACTTCAACAGCTAATTTCTTATTTATCATTTTCCAGTATTTTATCGCTTGTAGCTTACTCCAATCATCGTTATGCACGCGATCTGAATCGTGCCTTACTAACTTCTGTGTCTACATTATAAATTATAATACACATTTATTATATAATAGTTATTTCAAAGTCAAATTAGTGGCCAACTTTTTGTTATAATTATTGTTATACAAGAAAAATAAAAAAAATAAAACGTACGCAATAGGTGCAAGAAGAATACACAAAATATAATATTATAAAATTAATTATTTGTACTATCTTCGTGTTTATTTCTTAAAATATTATAATAAAATAACAATAATAATAAAACGAGTGATATGACCAATACGTTGTTGATTATCTACTTATAAAAAGTGATGAACCAAGTACCAACTGGTTCATTGTCGCTTGGGAAATTTGAAAAATCGTTGAATGATAAAACTCAAACTTTTGTTTTTTACCATCATCGCCCCATCGAAGTCTATTGTGACTAAATTGCGTCACGCACGTGTTTCTTACGAATACGATATACGTAGAAAAGATATACCAAGATACGTAGACGATGTATAATATAATATAATAAGTAATAACGTGGACAATCGCTTATTCCGTATTCGTCACGCGTGTATTCAACGACAAATAAGTGTAAATAATATAATAGTATATCATTATATTATTATTATAGTCGTACAAACTATCCGGGTGATATAATAGAGTAGTATATATTCCAGCTGTGTACTCTATCCAAGTGTTAATAAAGATAACGCATACACATCGTACAGGTTAATCGAGAATTATCTATTTGCGCGTGCAGAAAAAAAAATGAAATTTGGTCGCAACCAATCTACGCAAAAATAAAAAAGCCAAGTTTTTAACAGTGGAGTACGATTTCACGCACTGCTATTTTGACTACTCAAAAGAGTACGTAAAATTGAAAACGACGTTATCAAACTTTTTAAAACAAATTTCAGTTATTTCATAAGTATTTTTAACATTTAAATACAGATACTAATATATGTCTTCAGAAAATATTATTTAAATACATGTACTCATCATATACTTTATGAGAATTTTATATCATTATCATTAAAAATTTGTATATTTTTTAAATGGTTGGAGAAATTAAAATAGAAGCTATTTTTTTTTTTTTTTTTTGATAAATATCTATTTGAATTAGTTTGATGAAAAATTCTAAAAATTTAAAATATTAGAATACTATTTATGAAATTAAATAAACGTTAAAGGATTCATAGTTAATGGTGATTTTTGAAAAATATGTATTATTAACTATAAAAATAATAAATATATAACATATTTGACGGTTATGAAATTGACGCAAAATGTATACCTTTTTATATTATCACAGATAGACTTAACCCAAAATTAATTTTTTGAACAATGTTTCGTTTATTTAACTCTGTCTCTTTCTTACTCCCTCTCTATCACAACATAATATACAGAACGATACCAGCTATCATCATAAAATGTATTCGATGAAACGCAGTTACTCCGTATTTAATTGATACACAGGTATATACCCATAATAATTGTGGTAATTGCCCTAATTTATGTATTTATGATTTGTATGATAATTTTCGAATACCTACGATAAATTATTTAATGCCTATGAGTAAAATATTTTGTATGATAGAAAACGACAAATTCTGCGACTATACAATTTTCTGTATTATTAAAAATATAATTGATCGTAAAAAATAGTGACTACTGCTTAGATATTACGTAACATTATTTTTACATAGGCACATTCAATGAAATAAATATTTGATTATAATTGAATTTATATCGTAATTATTTAACATGTTATAATTTATTAGTGCGCATTTTTAAAGTATTTATAATTGTATTTATATATCGTATACTAAGACAGTTCAATTATGGAAACATAAAAATAGTTTTTAGAACCTATGTTATGAGGAGGGTAATTAATGAGTTAGTCCCTTATTGGATATGCCCAGTTCAAATACAGTAAAAGATATAATGAATAAAATAGATATTTAGTTGTAATACAAAATAATAACGATAATATTGATTATTGATGAGTTTATGGTGAACGCGGATATGTTGGGGCTGTAGATTATGAAGCTAATCTGTGTCAGTATACCCCAGAGGAATACGGTGATTTCGGATTCACATTCGTAGGTTTATTAATATATAAAACGTAAAAATAAAAATTTTTTGTTCACATTATGAAAATTCAAATGCAATATTCACATAATAATAATTTTTAACATTATTCTAATAAACTTAGAACTTTAACTGCTGAAATTAAAATATATTTAAAAATTATTTTCGAGTTAAAATGTAATGAGTGATTGGTATGTATTTCACGCAAACTCTGCTGGGTTCTACACAGTTTACCAGCAAGGTGATTATTTGTTATCGCCGTGAGTGTATTATTATATATGTAGTTTGACAAAAGAAAATAACAGACCATTAATAGACAATTATCATTGGAGTTATTTATTTAATGCAAAGCTCGTCGTAAACAAGTTTAGCAGCCATAGCTAACGTAAATGTAATAATAAAATATACTATTCACTGTGGATTTGGTGACCATATAGTATGTAAATACGCGATTAACCGGAAAGTTAAATAATATGTACTTTTACCAAACCATTATTTTGTTTTTGTTAGTCGACTATACAGACTTTCCAATTAAATAACATACGTGATTACCACGAAAGTTTAGTAGCAGCCATTCAATTTTGTGGTTTACGACGAATGTGTACATTTTAATTTTTTTTTCTATTAAACACGTACTTTGTTTGTTTGAAAACGTACGGCAAATGCATACAATATCATTGTGTGCTACAGAAACGTTGAAAAATTTCGCTGACATTTCATACATTTTTACATTTTGAATTCTAATAAATTATTTTAAATAGAACTTCTAGACAATACCTTAAAAACTATGGAGAAATATACCTAACAAAAATAAATAAATAAATAAATAAAAGCAATAATAAATAAGTACAATCAAAATACTGATCCATAAAATATTCGAGATAATAAAAAATTATTTGTTTGATGTTATATATAAATTTATTTTTAATTAGGTAATTATTATTTTTTTTTTTAAATATTAAAATATTATAATTTTACATCCAACCAGCTTATAGCTTCTATAATAGTACAGAGTTATCATTGTTTTTATAATAAAATTAAATAAAAATAATTGTTTTATAATTTTTAATATACTATTTTTAAATATTAATAATAATAATATTATTTATACATATATAAAAACATATTAAATTCGAAATCATTTGCAAATTTAAATAAAATTAAGTGTTTATTTTTCAATTTTAGCTTACTTGCAGCCTAATATAACTGAATATTTCATGTAGCATTCAGTGCGCCTTCTTCTTATTATTCTATTTCTCCGGTATTTATCTTTAGTTTCTTCCAGTTAATGTTTTATCTCTAGTTTAGAATCTATTTTCAACTAATTTTTATGTGGCGAAACAGATGTATGATGAAACAGTAGTTCTTGATGAATGTTATTATTTAAGAAGTTTATCAAATATAACTTCTCAAAATTGATGGATGGAGAGTTTTTTTTTCTAAAATTATGTTGATTATACATGATTCGTGCGTTTACAACAAAGGTGTTCAAAATTATTTCTGTAGCTACCTTATGAGACCAACGTTTAATTTTTCTCATTGGAGTATAATATGACGCTAACTGGTCAGAAAAATCTATTATATCTTTACCAGCGTTGTAAAATTTTATAAAATCTGGTTTGATTATATTTTCATGATTTCTGGTTTTTTTCTCGGTGTTTGACATGCTTAGTAAAATGTCTAGTTAAAAGTAAATAAATGTCATGTTTGTCTTTGCATTTTGATACAACTACACCCGAATTATTTTCAAGACGAAATATTTTTCCATTTTTAATTTTTATTTTTTGATAACAGTCTTTGGTAAAAATCACCTATTTTTGCTTTAAGTTCCAATTAAGTGTGTATTTTTTGACAAAATTTTGGCTGCCAAATGCACAGACGTGTAAAAATTATCTGTGACAATAGTTCATCCTTCATTTAAATAATTTTCACATACATCAGATACCACTATTTCAGTTTGTGATTCTCCTTTTATTGGTTGTTTTCCTCCATATATTATAATTTTGTATGTATGCCCATTACTTCCAAACACTTTAAAAAATGTAACACAACATTTATAAGTTTTGTTCAGAATAGATTGTCGAAATTTGTGTCTGCCACGATAAGGTATCATTGATTTGTCAACAGCTATTATTTACCCAAGCTGATACACATTTTTAAATATATCATTTGCCATATTTAATAATTTTTTAAATGTATACAATTGGTCTGTTTTATCTGAAAAATCACAATTCTCAAAATTCCAAAATTGTAGAATAAACTCAAATTTATTTCTACTCATAGTTTTTAATGCAACTTTATTTTGGTAACGTTCTGCTTTGTTCCAATAGTCGGACAATGATGGCATTTTCAAAAGTCCCATCCATAACAAAAGACCCAAGAATATTCAATGTCATCCTTGATTATTGGCTCCCAAGACAAAAATCTACTACTTCTTGATATTTTTTGTGGACTTAACATTTGTTGAGCATTCCTATTTGTTTCAATAACCATGAGTTGAATTATTTAGTCGGTAAGAAATAATTTGAAAAAGTCTATGGGCCTCGTTTAATATAACTAAAGATCTAGAGTTTCCAATAAAGTTGAAATGTTTTTGATTATCGCCTGAAACTATATTCTAGACAGGATGAAATGGTTAAATATTATTACGTACAGAAATTGAATGGTTCTCATACTCGTGTTCAGTAGAATCTCGAATATCACAATTATTTTCACATTCAATTTGAAATAACGGATCAGTATCACCACCGTCAATGCTTTCACTAAAAGATACATATGATTCATTTAATGAATCTATTTTTTTTATCCATTTTGTAAAAAAAATTTATTTTATTTGAAAAATAAAACACAAAAGTAATGAAATATTACAACACTATAAAAACCGGTCACAACAATAACTAAAACTAAAGACGATTGACATTGAATAAACAATTTATCGTTACAAAAACAATTACAGTGTAAATTATAATAAGTAAAAAAAAACAACAGCTAAATTTATACTTATAACAAAACCGCCAGCGACCAAGAGTGGACCATATATAAAATAATATAATTTGTAGGCGACGTGCAAGGCGGCGATCCAAGACATTTCTTCTCTCTATATTATTATACAAGGTTTACTGATTAAAACTGTATACATTTTATTAAAATCGGATAATTAAAGCTATTTTTTATAAACGTAAACATTAACGATGAATTATGAAAAAAGAGTATGGCCCACCACGCTCTGGAATGATTTGGGTCATCAATGTGACTGCCAACAAGTTAAACTGGTTCGATTTGAGAGTTTGATGAATCTTCATAAATTTATCAAGGGATACCGCGTTTACATACGATCGTTGTAATCTTTCTTTGATATGCCTAGGGATGTCATATTTAGTACCTTTATAATGCGCATTAATCAGTTAACGTTGAAAAATCAATAAAGTGTTATAGTCTATTGGTATTTATACGTATGTTTAAGTATTTATGATTCACAAATCATAAACATTGTTATCATTTAGTAGTTTATTTTTATCATATTATTGACATACATGTACACATTATTATTATACTATAAGTTATTATTATGAATTGTAAAAATTATATACATATATAATGCAAATATTGTAATATGTATATATAGAGAATATAAAGGATAGGTTGCAGGTAGCTGGAAACCCGCGGGCCATCGTGCCGCACAATACGAATAGGCGGTGAATAATTATAATTGTTAATTACTCCACTAAAACGCAACATTTTTGAATATCATTTCTTATTGCACGGTGAAAATATGAGAGAAGAACCTCTATTCCAAATTTCAAGTCCGTACGTTGAGTATTTTTTGAGATACAGCGATCAGTGAGTCAGTGGCATTTAGATTTTATATGTATAGATTAAAACGTGAGGCGATTTCTTATGACAATTACATATGTATGAAGTTCTACTGGGCCGATTCTCATGGTTTCTTTTTCTAACGCAAATACTCAGTGTGAATATGAGCCATCCAAAAAGAAAAGTCCAAAAAGTGTTAATTATTTAAATAGTTATAAGAAGAATAAAGTTTGCCGTATTATTACATACAAAAAAATAAAATTAAGTTAGGTTGTTATATCAACTATATAAAAAAAAAAAATAGAATTAAAATAAAATAAAATAAGTCGGGTTATTCTACCAACTATATAAAAACTACGAGATGGCACATTATTGTATCTTATCCACCGTATTAAAAAAAAATTGATATAACTTTGAAACTTCAGGGTTATAAACTTACGTAGGTACACATCTTGAGGGGTCCGCAATCTAACACAGGTGGATTGCCTACCTGATAATATACTGCTCGCATAATTGTAAGAGAATGTTAAGGGTAACATGGACAAGCTTAATGGTTATAATGATATATTACATATTTTGCTTTTTTTATGAATATTTAATCATAATTGTAATGTATAGTTGACTTTAACTTAAATATTAGAAAATAAAACTAAAATTAAATTTCAAATTCAAAATTATCTTGCTACTGGATTATGTGCTTTGAATGGAAATATTTTTGATATTACCGAGTTAAAAACCGATTAACAATCAAAAGTAACCTCGTATCTTTCAGACAGTTATCGCCTATTTATGATTATATATTTGTTCGATAAATATTGATCCATTGCTTAAATTATCTATTTTTGTTTTAATATTTTGGAATATATAGTTTTGTTTAGAATGAATTAAAAATGAAATACCTCCACGTGTGTCGAACAAAAAATAATAATAAATATGATAAAATATGATTTTTTTTTTTTTATATATATCTTACGACGAACATTGGATGCATAACCTTTTCAAATTCGTTTAAACTTAGTGTTACATTAATATAGACAGACTAATAATGTTAATAAAAATGTGATCATAATATTATTGCGTGGTTTCTCATTTGCCGCAGATGGTCGTCTGGAACGTCCACAGTAGTGGTAACGGCCGACACGAGTGCCGGCGGTGGAAATGGTGGACGCAGCAAGGCGCCAATGAACTTTTTACGCTTACGATCTGTTCAAAAAACGGACGCGGGCAATTACACATGTACTGCTAGAAATTCAGCTGGATCCAAGAGTTTGCAGCATCAGGTGATCGTAACTCCCGACATGAGCGCGCACGTAGTACCAGCATTAGCGGATATCGAGTCCGGTCGGTCTGTGTCATTCACGTGTATCACATCTGCATCAGACGATAACGTGAGTTTTTTTTTATTATTTAACTCTTCGATTAGTTTTACTGTAATTCTCTATGACTCTTTGTGGTTTCCCTATCCTTCATTATTTAAATCGTGTATTATTCCCGTGGTCGTCCTCTTCCAATGAATCTTTAAGCACATTCATCAATTATAGTATTTTATAAACACTCGTGGCTCAACGAGTCCTACTATCTTATGTCTTATGAATTAAATACACTGTTAGTCAAATGCAAATCTTACTATTGTAGTAATATAATAATAATCAAATTCTACTAATATAATACAGTCCCTTGCCAACTTACAATAATTCATACTTTTCGTTGAGGAAATAAAAAAAACTATTTATTATTCGTAATAAAAATTGATTTAATGACATAGTTTTATTTGCACACAAATTACAATAGAACGTGTCGAAGTGGAATAGGATTTGTTATAAAGTTACACGATGATGGACAATATAGAAGTGTGTTCATTTTAATATTGACTTATAATAATTGTTCATAGATTTATTTAGCTATTACTATTATTGTATAAAACATATTTTAAATATACATGATTAGTACAAGTTTAATTTAAATGCAACTCACATAAATGCAACAGGTCCTAACAATATTTTGTCAGTGGGGCATATTATAAAGATAGTTTCTACAGTAAATTACCTAATAAAAAAAACAACAAAAATATTCTATCAATTACGACCTTAAAAATATACTAAAAACCCCAAAAGCAATTAACACTCTAATAAAATTACAGCAAAAACGAAAAATATTATTCCAAAGTTTTAGAAAAGAGAACATCTTAAGGTATTAATATTTGTACCGCAAACTAAATAATTAATAAGGTAAAACAATTCGAAAAATGTAAGAAGTTTATGTTAGTTATCTTAATCGTCTTAGAAGTATACAATGAACGAAAACAAATGTTGCAGTTGCGATGAAACAACAATCGGTTGTATATATTAATACTATAATTGAAAGGAAAAATATTAATTTATGATTTTTTGCATTGATTCATTAAAAAGAGATTTTCATTAACTATAAAATGCTGAGGTTCAAAAGTTATGCACCCAAAAACCACCTTCCGATTATTCAAATAAACTTTTATGGCGAATCGTTCGAGAAGAAAACAATTTATTTTTACGTAAAACTTTTACGTTTTACTTTTAAAACGAACTTTATGATCTCTGGTCCGAAATACTTTCCATGAACCGAACTAAAAAAAAAAAGTTTAAACCATCAACTCTCTATAAAAGATACATTTTTTTCGTTTAAAGTGACTTATAAACAGTACGCCTATGCGGTATATTTTTTTCAATTTATACACATCATTTAAATAGTTTCCTTTATTTACTATAAACTTGAATGTTATAAGAAAAAATATTCTATACCTATATAAAGGATTGTGAAATATATTCCTAACGATTTCCTGGACAAGATATAAATTATAAACATAAAATTAATGGATTTATACATGTATAAAGTGCTATCTTATAAAACAATATCTAGGAAGATTTATTTTCAAATACTTAAGTATATTTATTTTAATCATATTATAAAAATAATAATTTTAATCAAACAGTTTATTATTTCTTTATGTTCAAAAATGCAATATTCATTTCCATATCCGTCATAACAACTATTGTAATCGAAAATTATCTATTACAACTAATAGTTTCGTGAATAATATTGTACTACATAAAAATGTTATAAGATAATTTTAACATCAAACGAAACTTATAAAATATTTTCGATAAATTAGAGTCATATATTATAAGATATAACTAAAATGCAATCATTGTTTTTGATTTTATCATTTATTTTATAATTTTAAATTAAATTTTTTTTTAAATATATTATGAGGTATTTGATTCGAACTTGGACTTAATAATAATAATATATCGTTATACTATGTATTTTATATATCCGTGATAACTTATAATATACTGGATAATTATTAGGCACTGTATATCAAGTTAGGTTATTCAATTATAAGAACAATATTATAACAATAATAATGATAATCAATTAATGTAATATATTATAATAATATAAGCTATGGTAATAATACATATTTTTAATATATTGCACTGATTATTTACGAAATAGTGTGCTAAATTAATTAAAAACCACATTAGAAAAAGACAATTTAATTTTTATCTTGATTGGTTTTATATTGTTTGCTACAACGTGAACTATCAATGATTATTTCATCACAATATTCTTATATAAATAATGACATGGAATCTATATTTTTTTTAATAAATTATGCGATTTTAATTTCAATTTTAACTTTGAATAATTATTGTTGAATTCGTAACACTTCTTTTTATGTCACCCAATTCATATCGTTATGTTTTTAGCCTAATACAATTTGAACTCAGAAAAATATAATAATTATCAGTGTGTCAGAAGTAGTTTTGTGTGGTTAGTTATTATTTTGAGAAAAGCTTAACCGTATAATATGTTCATACTACAAACTTATGTACTATATGGTTTTTATTACAAAAAAAAGTTAACACATTTGCTCGTTCTATATAATAATATAAATAGATGAACGTTTATGCATCATTGTATATGTTTGTACGCAAAGTATTACAGTTATAAAGGTAAATTATTATAATTCATATTAGTTTCATTAGTCAATTTAATGCAATTAAAAGATTTGTTGATTACATTTCTGCTGATATAAGTTGTGTAGACAATGTGATGCATGCTCGTGGGCATTCACAATCCAAGTTTATACTGTATTCGATTGTCAATTAAACGTATTTCGACCCTCCTCCAAGATCCAACATGCGATAATTGTGGTTTCTAGTGTTCGATAATTCACCGTGGCATTCGCGTACGATAAGGTCGCAGTATACAACAAAAACTGATAATATGTAAATTCCTATGTCAGTTCGAGTTATTCTATAGGGAAACCTATACCCGTGCAAGTTAAATTTAAATTCCGATCGATTTCAACGTGTGGGATAGCGACGGAGAGCTAACGTATGGTCTGTACAAAAATCACTCGACTGCCTGTTTATACAATAATAACGGCTGAATATGACCGAACTACACGCGATTTTCAAACAATAAAAAGATTTAACAGTAATAAAGACCAAAATGGTATTTTTCGAGTGTCGTGTAGAAAATGCGTTTTGCACTTGAAGAGGTTTTTCTGGAAAAGCGCGCTTGACTGTCGTAACAATAATAACGGTATCTCCACGCGTGCTCGCGAAACGTCTCAACTGGCGACGTCCGAACATACGTTTCGGTGTTATCGACAATGATTTTTGTGTGTAATTTAACATAAGATAACGTCGTCGCCGTCACGTGAATCAGACGTTCAGTTGTCGCCGGTGACTTCCGAACGTTCCGTTCATATCATTATACATTTTAGTATACGTACTTAACGGTATCATAATATTATTATCAATACTATAATACAAAGATATTCGTGTACAATTTATGGCTGATTTGTATGCTTGTTAATGTACACTTGGGATAAAAACACACGTGCCAATCGACTTAAATTAACTTAATAATATAACACATATTATTATCAATAGATTTTAGATTTATGTCTGTTCGTTATTATTTTTATCATATATAGGTACTTATCGAATAGTCAAAAAACTACTCTAAAAGCTAAACTGAGTTCGGTCATCGGTATACAATTATTATTGAAACCTCGGGGGAGATGAGATAAAAGTAAAAATGTAATATATTATATCCCTGTGTCTGTGGGTTTGTATGCATATTTTAAAGTCCTTTATAATAAACTGGAATATGTGACTCCTCAACTGGATGGTACTTATTAAAATGATAAGATAAACAAAATACTGATATTAAAATATTGTTTGTTTAAATTATTATTATTGTATGAATAATATTATACAGTATACATTATACAGTCACTATACATGTGAGGTACAATAAATATATAAATAAAATATTAAATATCAAAAACATGGTACAAAGTGATTAGTGATTACATTAAAGACAAATACTCATCACATCAAAGCGTAATAACGATTTTAGAAATCTTTAAATTAATATAAATAAAAAGTGTCATGAGAATAACCAACAATATTTTAATCCATTCTCTAATCGTCCCAGTTTAATATATCATATACTTAAAAGTTACAATAAAATTACTGATATTAAAATTGATTTTTGTACTCGTATATTAAAAGTAAAAAAATATTATGTTACAATACTAGTAATAACTTAAAATGATGTAAATAAATACATATTATTTACTAATTATTTTAAACTTGAAATAATCATGTCATATTAGATGAGGTTGAGTTAATTTTCAGTGTAAAATGTATTGTATTATTTGTGTACTTCTATAAATATTAAATCTCTAAAATATACAAAAAAAAAATTTAAAAAAATAATGAAACAATTATTATCTGTATAAATAATTTAATGACATAATACCACACCATACATAAATAATAAAAAAAAAAATTGTTTTAGTAAAATAAGTTAATAAATGGTGAACTTTGATTATTTTAGACGCCTATAAATAGTATTCCAATATCATTATGTTTTTTTTTTTTCATAAACATTCATGTTTTTCTTTGTTTTAGTCTTTTGGAAAAGTCTTGTACTATAATATTTATTTATTCATTATTTCAATTAATAATTTTTATGTATTATTTATTAATACAAACATTTATACTCAACAATTAATTAAATGAACGTGAAGTTTATTCTATATTTTATACTATCATTATAATTAAAATCAACTTTTAAATAATAATATAAATTATGGCCATTGTTAGTAATAAAGTATTTATCGATTCCCATTTATTAAGTAGTCTAATTTCCAAACAATATACACCGAGGAAGATAAAAATTTTGAATAAAGTGATGAATGTATTGATTGTATTTGTAAGTATTTTTTTTCTTTTGTGTTCATCGTGATATTTTGGTGACAAGTTAAGTAATTTAATTTTAAACTTTGGTAATTGTTTTTGGATACAAAATTTGATTTGAATGGTATTTTAGTAAAGAATATAGTTAAAAATTCTCAAAAAAACATGGAAAAATAAAAATAAAAATAATTTGGAAAAACTGTAATTTTTACGCTAAACCGGTTATCGACAAAATATTATTTCTTTATTTTGTTATAATTTAAAAACCAATAGTCATGGAAACTTTAAATGTTCACTAAATATTTATTTTCTCGTTAAACATTATATTTATCACAAGTACCTAGTTCATAAGATACCTAACATATTTAAAATATATATATATATATATATATAAACTTTATTATTTCTTATAGACATAAACAGTTCGAATTTGAACCAAATTACATATTTAAATTGTAACCAACTTTACTATAGATACCTTAATATTATGTATATATATTTATATTACAATCGTACAAACTTACCATGTAACATCGTGGCCGGTGTATTTCGAATACCAATTATTATAGATTACATGTTCTCCTTTGCCGGTCATATAGTTATTAGCGTGGACAAAATGACCACGTACAAAACGTTAAGAGTATTCAGTTCGTATTTTAAAACATATAGAAAAACAAAACCATATACATTATACCTTTGACACAATATAGGTACTAAAAATAACATCTTAGATGTCAATTTCTGTACGAAATTTTTACACTCAAAGTTTATAACGTAACAAGTTATATATTATTATTTAAAAAGGAAAAGTTTACTTCAAGCTGATATGGCTTATATACTAACATACTTTTTAATATATCTAAACGTTCATCATATAGGTTACCGTAATTACGTTTAATTCACAAACTCTGAGCAGCAAAATTCTGATCGACCATTATAAGTTTATGTCAGAAGATTTCGATTTTCTTCACAAACTTTTTCATAGAAAACTCTAAATCTTTATAATGGTTCGATTATTGTTCTGACTCTCGAGTTCGGGAGCATTCGGATTAGGATTCCATCTAAGATGCACTACCATCGGTTAACGTGAATAAATTGTTTTAGATATAAATTAGTATGACGAACGATAGCCTGTCCGTCCCACATTTGAAGGCTTTTTAAAATATATGCAGTGTCCACATCAGTTTTTACTTGAAACGTTTTAGTAATTTTTGACATTGATATAAAATTGTATTCAAATATACTTTAACTATTAACTATATATTTTACTTTTATATAAATTTTACCATAGTCAAATATTTATATCGAGTGTGTTATGTGTGTGTATGTTTATAGTTCAATCACTTTAATAAACCAAAATATTTCAGAGCATAAACAAATATTTACCGACATTTTGAACTCTCGTATTTTTATAATAAATTTAGGAAAAATATAACTAATAGTATATAATATTTCATATGAGAAATGAAAACGCTTGTATAATAATATTTCCTTTGATGACTTGCTTTACGTAAAAGATTCATGTTTGGGTATATAACATAAATACAAATATGAGTAATGTTTCTGAAAATAAAATCGTTCATATTAATAATACATTTGCCCTTCTAAAACTTATAGGAAATACAATATTTTAAAGATGAATTCACGTTTTAATCAATCGAAGAGTTGTAGATATCTTCTGGTCTAACGATAAAATATCGTATAACTAAAATATATACAGAAACGTTCTCAATTATTAATATATCATATACATATCTTCATACAAAAATGTTAACTCGATACCGATGATTTTTTCTCGATTTCTATTCATCGAATTTTTGATCACTACATATATTATGTTCATATAATAAGATAGACTATTATTACAGGTAATAATTTATTTACACTACATACATCGAATATGTATAATTTATATATAATACAAAATATTTTTAAAAAAGGTAATACTTAATAGTATTTCTTATAACATATTATGTAAGTTAGTGGTATATTTTCAAATGAGTATACAAACTATAACACAAAACAAATTTAAGGTTTTGAATACATTGATACGATATAGTTTTCACAAAAAAAATAATCACCGCACACGTACATATAATTTGTATTATATAAATAAATAGACAACTGTAAACGAATTTGGTTTTGTTTTACGTCAATATATATCTTACTAGTAAATTGTAAGAATTGAACATAATATCTAAGACTTTAATATTTAATTTTAGGATGATATCACACAGGTGGTATAAAAGACGAGTCATTCCCTAATCGACGTACGTGACTGTTTTATCAAAAATATTAAAAATATTATAGAAATAACAGCACTAAAAAACCCAGATCAGAAATTTACAAATATCATATCTCTTGGTGAAATAGATCGTGTACCAAATTGGCTTTTACTCAAAATTGAAAATTGTATTTTTATACATAAGTAAGAAAACTGATCAACTTAGTGTTTTCTGTTAAATTTTACTTTTATATTTATGTTAAACTATGATATATTATATAAGCGTGAATTAAAAAAATAAATAAAAATAGTTCGAAAAAAAATAAAATAAAAATATGGTGGGATACATGGTTTTTCCCTTTCTTAAATATTTTTAATATACTACATTCACACAAATGGGAATGGCAAGTGCAATATTTTCATTAAATTATATACTATTCTTTTATTTCGAAAAAAAGTATTACATATTTTTTGAATAATTTTGAATATTTCTAATTTTTCGTAATCAGCAATCGGCTTTTAGTTGAATATTCTGTCCTCATTTCCAACGGGATTAAGTTCGTTTAGTATTTAATTACTCAAAAAAGAAATAAAACTCACACTTTCTCGTCTTCTATGTTCAAAGCTTAAATTAAGTTGACTTTATTATTGAAATTCCATTATTTGAAAAATTGAAGTTGTTCTGAGAATATTACGTATTGTGTTCTTTATTCAAAATCTATTATCTTTTTCTTGGAGTTAAAAAAAAATGTTCGCCTTTTGATATTTCTACTGAAAATAAATAATACAATTTAAATAATTATTATTTCTTATAAAAATGACAAAAGCAATTATTTTCGTTTACAATTCGAAAATTTCAGCCTTAATCGAATTCCGCCATATAATAATATTTTACAAAACAACTTTTACTTGCCTGAAACATAAAAAAAAATGATTCCTTGATATCATTATAATACTGTACCTGGGTATATCATTCTTCATTGTAGATTTTTTGTTCACAACTAGAATTTTTTACCAAAGTTTCCATGTTTTTTGTTCTATTCAATTCAATTATTATATTATCGCATCTGTGTACGCATTGTTTCATATCGATTCACTGTTGTATTTTTATTATTTTCTTTTATGGATAGGCCATACTGCGTGAATTATTTGTTGTACATAATATATATCCAGCTGTATATTCCAAAAAATTATTGAGAAATAGATTTACATAATTTTTGTTTTTTATCTTTGAATGCATATCTTGCAAGGATTTACAAAAATGTAATGTCATGACAATTTCTAGTATTATGTAATAAAGGTATAAGTCTGGTATAATATCTATGAGTATCATAAGAAAATACTGTCCATTAAAACCTAAGTATTGCGATTCTCTTACAAAGGTTTTCACGGCAGAATATAGTTCAAGTTCATTTTCCAACATGCAGTAATTTGATTCTAAGCAGGACTTCTAGGAAGCTATCGGTTTCAAAATAATATTATATGGTTTGGAGTCATTGGAAAATAGTTTTCGATACAATATAAGATCATGAAATCTATATCGTGGATGGTTTATTTGGAAATTGATTGTACAATGTTTCATAATACAATTGTAAAGTTTTAATATTGCACTGTAGAAAAAACGATGAAATATCTAGTGCACAATTATCGTTAATAATTTATTGTATTTTTCTGTTTTTTTCCTATAACATTCTATTAATTCTACCTGAATTCCAGGTTAGTTAAACATTATGGAAAATTCATTTAGAATATTTAACAATTAATATACTGTGCACTAATTTTTTTTTTTTTTTATCATACGTTCCATTAGTTTCTAGTTTATTTTTGTCATTAATAGTTATAACGTATTAATTGTAACTTATTTGATGATGTATATTATGAATTCTTTTTTATTTTTCTAATTCATAAATATAGGAACTGATATATTGACGATACCAAAAGTGAAATACTCAGTATGAACAATTTAGAATAATAATTGATTTTTCTTTGGTATACGTATCACATAGTGAATTGATGAATATTGATATTTTCTTTCTAAAGGATAACAAGATTCAAGACTTGAAAAAATGAATATTTTAAAGACCGTATAATATTGTGTTTTGTACGGACTACTGTGATGCGTATAATAATAAGCAATTCCCTGACGTTTGTGGACACTTTTATCCGTAGAATTTAGCCTGAAGGTACATAATTCAATGTTTACCAAGACACAAATATGTTGTCTGCATGCGTAAACAGTCCAATATATTTTCTCAATTGAAGAAAAGAGGTTAAGCGTACCATGTAGATTTTAACGAAGATTGTAAATCAAATGACAAGACGTGGTTATTACTATCGTACAAAAACATCTTTGAACATTTACCAACGCTTAAACATTATATTATTATAACTAGTGAATCGAGTATAATGGTAAGATAAAATTAATATTTTTAGAATAAAATCAATAAGAGCAAAAAATAAGTTAGATTTTAATGAACTATACATTTTACAAATTGAGTGATATTATCTTTTTTTCTGTCAGTACTGTATAGTGACATACTACTGTAATAACGCAAAAATAAAGAAATTAATAATATAGTAATTAAAAATATAAATATTAGTAAAAGTAAAAATATTAATATGTTAATTAATATTTTTATTTTTATGAAAGTAATAGTTTTGTTTTAATTGAAGTAATTAGAATAAATTGTATCGGCAACCACAAGGGACACAAGCCTTGAATGATTGCCTCAAATATATTTGTAAGTTATTAGAAGTCTATTGATTATTTTAGCCTATATTTTATTACTCTAAATTTGCGGAATTACCTTCCTCCTGATGGTCGGAGGGTTCTCGAGGTCGAGCTTCGAGAACGATCAAGTAAACTCTACAATGCTATTATTATTTAAATGTGGGTGCGCATGCACCTTACCTTGTCCGCAGCTGTCTCTGGTTGTGGTCGACGTGACAAGGATGTAGTTTATTAATTTTTTTATCACTCAAGAAAGAAATAATTTAACACTTTGACAAATTTCGTTATATGAAAAAGAAACAGCAAAGTTATCGCAGGCAATGTCCTTTGAGTGGTTGTGAGAAATTCAGCTGTGCTCCTGCACTTGTCTGTCTGGGTGGTGCTCATGCACTTCTCACTATGGAGGGTGCTCATGCACTGATGAGAGGAGACGATTTCGGTCAGGCCCGCCAGAGCCATCGGCGGTCCGATCAAAGGAGTCGGTGTCCCCAAAGAAAATCGTCCTTTTCCCTGGTGAAAGCGACCCCGACCGGACCATCCCCTGTCTCCGGCGGCACATGAAAGAAGTTGCATGTGTTGCGCTGCGCCGTTATAATCCCGTACAGTGTCCTGTACGTGACTAGATAATAGGAATCGTTCCAATCACCAGTGACTTGATTTATTGGGGTTATTTTAGATTTTATTACATGCGTGCGACAACTTGACCGTTATATATTTTATTGAATGAAAATAACGGATTTACAAAATTCATGATATGTAGAATCGAGCATATCATTACATCCACCCTACGCTTTTTTGTGTTGTGCCCTCACAACACCACTCGTGGTAGAGTGTCAGCGTGATACAATAATTGAGATTTTAGAGAAAGAGAAAAAATTAAAATTCAAAAGTTAAAGTTTAAAAGTTGTAATATAAAGCAAACGGGTAATGTTTTATTTTTGTTTTATACAAAATTAAAGGGTTAATGATAATATGATTAGAGCTTGTACATGTGATATTGGAATAGCGTGAGTGCAAATTTGAGGCTTGAGTTTTCTTCCACTCCTATTCCAATATTGCTCTAATTGTGTTAATTTAAAAAAAAAAATTTTTTTATTTGTGAATTTGAATTTTCTAACTGGTGGATTATAATGATTGCTTTACAATTTTATTTGTTTGACATAATATGATATTAAAAATTGTACATTCTCTTGTTATTGCTTAATTTCTAATTTTGTATTCTAACTTATTAGCTAGAGCTTATGTCTAATAATAGTAAATGACTCTATATATATATATTTTTCTATATTCTATCTACGTTTATTTTTTATATGATAAGTCTTGATTGTGTCTTAATAATAATTTGTCTAATTTGAATTTTTTGTATTTTATTATAGTTTCTTTGTTGTTTATTTATTTTTATTTCTGTTTTAGTATTATTTATATCTGTCTTAGGAATGGTCTTTCTATACTTATATTAACTTAACTAAGGTTAGTTTATAACTTATATTAGGTTGTTTGTTCTTTACATTTTTTTTTTTTTTTTTTATTAATTGCAATGACAATTGTGGTTTAACTTATACTATTGGTTAGTTAGGGTTAATGTTTTTTACATTTTTTTTTGATTTGGGTATAAACAAATGTGGTTTAACTTAAACTATTGATTAGTTGGGGTTAAAAAATTTTTTTACAATTTCTTTTTTGATTTGGGTATAAATAGCTGTGACTTAACTTATACTACTGGTTAGTTAGGGTTAAAAGAATTTTTACATTTTTTTTTTTTTTTTTTTTTATTTGTGTATAAACAATTGTGGTTTAACTTAAACTACTGATAAGTTAGGGTTAATTTTTTTTTTAACATTTTTTTTTTTTTTTTTTTTTAAACAATTATTAATTGTTGAAAAATAAAACAATTAATTAAACAACAATCAACTTAATTTTTTTTACTAACTTAGATTAGGTTATTTTTTTTTTTACATTTTTTTTTTTTTTTTATATATATTGCAATAACACTCATGGTTTACCTTATACTTATAAATAGTTAATGTTATATTTTTTACACAGTTTTTTTTTTTGATGTGGGTACAAACAATTATGACTTAATGTTTTAACTTAACTTAAGTTATTTTTTACAATTTTTTGTATTGATGTACAAACAATTGTGACTTACTAATTTTAATTTTACTTATACTAGTTTTGAACTATGCTATTATGTTTCTTTTGTAAATATTTATTATATAATTATAATAACTTAAACTAATTTAATTAATGGAATCTGGTGATTTTTGTATATAATAATGTATTAGCGGATTCTGTCAATTTTTTTATTATTATTATTTTTTTATATATATGGTTTTGGTTTGATATTATTTATATAATATTATCATTGTTTTTCGTATCTTTGGTATTTAAGTTATTTGTTAGACAGTTTCCATCACTGAGAAAATTTTTTGTTTTATGCATAGAAAATATGTTATAGGCTTTATTTTTAGGCTGCATGTCGTTTGTTTTTATTTTATTTTTATTATTACTATTTTTAAAAAAAGTATGAATGTTATTAATTATTTCAGTGTGTTCTTTTGATTTCCAATTTTGTGTTATATTTTCTTCATCTTTGTGATATATATATATTTCAATGTTAGTATTTTCAAATTCTGAATATATTAATTGTTTTATTATAGACCAGCTAAATTTGTGTGGTCCTGAAATTAGGGTGGGTATTGCTATTTTTAAAATATTTAGTCTTATAGCTTCAAGTTTTAGGTTATGAACTGAAGTTTTTAGATCTTCATATTTAGGCTTGTGATAATATAGTTTTTTTGTTATTAAATGAAATATAGTTTTATTGTTATTGTTTATGGGTATGGTGTTTCCTACATTTAATTCTTGTAATGCAAGTTGTGGACTAGTATCGCCATATACTTTGCATATTAAATTTGTTATTCCCTTATTCATTTTAAGGTCTGCAGATATACAGTGAGCTATCGCAAAGTTATCTGGGCAGTTAAATATACTACCTTTTAATTCTTTGATATTATTGGTATTATTTGTGCAATATAATGTATTAGTGTCATTAATTTTCAATTGAGTATTTATATTATTATTTAAGATAATATTATTGTTTTTGAAATCAATTAAAGCATTGTTTTTGATCAAGAAATCATTTCCAAGTATAATTAAACTGGATAAATTTGTTACTACATGGATATCTACATCGAAGTTTTTATTGTTAATATTGATTTTTATTTTGGTTATACCGATCGCACTTATTGGTTTATTATCCGCTCCTAATAGCTGCATTGCACTAGGCATTATTGTATATTCATTTGTTAGTAATTCTTGTCTAATACAGCATATGTTTGCTCCCGTGTCAATTGTTATTGGTGTTAATTTATCATTAAATATGGCATTTATGTGCAATGTATTTGATATACTATCTATTTTATTTGCTTTTTGAATTATGTCTCCTGCCGTAAAGTTTTTAATACTAACAACTGGATTTAACTGATCTTTTACTTTTTTTGTTTTATTTACGTATAAACTACAATTATTAGCCAAATGTCCGAATTTATTACAAATTTGGCATACAAGGCGTGGTTTATCTTTGAAATAACATTTATCTTCAGAATGATTGTTTTTTAAGCAAATTGAACATTGCCTTTTTTGGGTTATGAAGTTACTGTAATTATAAGGTTGGTAATGAAATCGAGTTTTAGTGTTAGGAGCATTGGGTATAAAGTTGATTTTATTTATTATTTGTTTTTGAGACGTTGTAATTAACGGGGAATAATTATCAGTTGTATTTAATTCTGCATTTGGTGTTTTATACTCATTATTAGTTGAGCGACAATTTATTGCAGAATGTCCAAATTTGTTGCATAATTGACATGTTATATGTGCTGAATTATTATTTTTATAGTTAATGTTATAATCATTGTTGGTATCGTTATCATTATTATATCTAAGGGTTGAATTATTTTTTGTGAATTCATGTATATTATTAAAAAAAATTTCTTGTTGCTTGTTATTATTTATCTGATATGAGATTAATTGCTCTACAGTTGTTTTTAAATTTTCGATTTCGTCACGTAATTTGTTGATTTCATTATCTTTTATTATGTCAATTGTATTTATTTTTTGTGTTTTATTTTGTATTATTTCTGATTCAATTTCAAATGGGCTTTTATTTATACTTCCTATGGTCATGAATTCTATGAGTTCATATTTACGAATATTTCTTTTTAATTCATCTAGTGTTTTATTTTCTAATATTCCTATACATCTTAATATATCGGGCTTTAAACCTTTAAAAATATTTCTTACTATTTCTCCCTGTGACATATGTTTGTCGATTCGCCTACACAATGATTCTACTTCATTAATGTAAGAGACGCTTTGTTCATCAGGAAGTTGTTTACGTTTTTCGAGTATTAATCTAAGCATATCAATTTGGAAAATAGGTTCAAATTCTAATCTAAATTTTTTTTCAAAATCAGACCATTGAATATTTTCAAAAGTATCCAAAATATTGTCATAGAACGTGAGAGCAGTGCCTTCTAAATATATAGAAATATATTGAAATTTTTCGTTTTCCGACCAATCGTTAATTATTGCTGCTCTTTTATAATTTTTTAAGAAAGAATCAATGCTTTCAGATATATTGCCTGAAAATTTTCCAGGTTTAAAGAAAGGTTTTCTATTGTCACCCATTTCTAATTTTATATTTGATTTATATTTTTATGTTGTTAATTATTGTGTTAGTATAATGTTTTTATAAAGCATTTAAGATTGTATAGTTAATTTATTATACAATAAGCATAAATAACTTATTGTGTAAATATATATATATATATAATATATTATTCATAAGTATTAAAAGCAAACAGAATAGTTAAATTAAAATGTTTTACATAAATACTAGAAATATTGTCTGTTAATTTTATAATATATAATGATCATTCAATATATATTATAATTATAAGATGCGCTCAAGCACACAAGTATATATAAATAAAGCGGTTTTTTTTTTTTGTATTAAATGCTTGTAAATTCTCTAAGACTTACAAGTATATATATTATTTTTTTTTGTTATGATATTTACGGGTTAACATAAAATGTTTTACTTAAATACTAGAAATATTGTCTGTTAATTTTATAATATATAATGATCATTCAAATATATATTATAATTATAACATGCGCTAATGCATACAAGTATATATAAATAATAAATATAGCTGTTTTTTTTTTTTGTATTAAATGCTTGTAAATACTCTAAGACTTACAAGTATATATATTATTTTTTTTTTTTTTATGATATTTACGGATTAAAATAAAATGTTTTATTTAAATACTAGAAATTGTCTGTTAATTTTATAATATATAATGATCATTCAAATATATATTATAATTATAACATGCGCTCATGCACACAAGTATATATAAATAATAAATATAGTTTTTTTTTTTTGTATTAAATGCTTGTAAATTCTCTAAGACTTACAAGTATATATATATTATTATTATTATTTTTTTTTTTTTTTTTTTTTTTTATGATATTATGATATTTACGGGTTAAAATAAAAAGAAGTAAGATTTTCTTAAAATTTAATTTGATTATATCCCGTTTTTAATTAGTTATATATTTATATATACTTTTTTTTTTTTTTACTTATGTTAGTAATATGATATATAAGATAACTAAGTATTTTAGTAAAGTGTACTTGATCAATTCTCAGTTTATTTGAAAAAATGAACTGAACTTCTGTTGGGCGCCACTTTGTAATAACGCAAAAATAAAGAAATTAATAATATAGTAATTAAAAATATAAATATTAGTAAAAGTAAAAATATTAATATGTTAATTAATATTTTTATTTTTATGAAAGTAATAGTTTTGTTTTAATTGAAGTAATTAGAATAAATTGTATCGGCAACCACAAGGGACACAAGCCTTGAATGATTGCCTCAAATATATTTGTAAGTTATTAGAAGTCTATTGATTATTTTAGCCTATATTTTATTACTCTAAATTTGCGGAATTACCTTCCTCCTGATGGTCGGAGGGTTCTCGAGGTCGAGCTTCGAGAACGATCAAGTAAACTCTACAATGCTATTATTATTTAAATGTGGGTGCGCATGCACCTTACCTTGTCCGCAGCTGTCTCTGGTTGTGGTCGACGTGACAAGGATGTAGTTTATTAATTTTTTTATCACTCAAGAAAGAAATAATTTAACACTTTGACAAATTTCGTTATATGAAAAAGAAACAGCAAAGTTATCGCAGGCAATGTCCTTTGAGTGGTTGTGAGAAATTCAGCTGTGCTCCTGCACTTGTCTGTCTGGGTGGTGCTCATGCACTTCTCACTATGGAGGGTGCTCATGCACTGATGAGAGGAGACGATTTCGGTCAGGCCCGCCAGAGCCATCGGCGGTCCGATCAAAGGAGTCGTTGTCCCCAAAGAAAATCGTCCTTTTCCCTGGTGAAAGCGACCCCGACCGGACCATCCCCTGTCTCCGGCGGCACATGAAAGAAGTTGCATGTGTTGCGCTGCGCCGTTATAATCCCGTACAGTGTCCTGTACGTGACTAGATAATAGGAATCGTTCCAATCACCAGTGACTTGATTTATTGGGGTTATTTTAGATTTTATTACATGCGTGCGACAACTTGACCGTTATATATTTTATTGAATGAAAATAACGGATTTACAAAATTCATGATATGTAGAATCGAGCATATCATTACACTACTAAAAATAAGAATTCAATTTTTATCTACCATTTATTATTTTTTTTTTTATCATTATTATTATTTAACAATTTTAACTTTAAGTAAAATACAATTTGAAATAAGTATAGAAAAATTGGAAAATAAGAGATGTGTCAGTATTTTTATTAATTGATCAAAATATTTAGGGTTCATAAAAAAATAATAATGTTTAAGTCAAATATTTTATAACAATAGAAAACATATTTTTTCTGTCTAAAATGTATGTGAGAGATGGCATATAATTAATTAGGTACTTATGGCGAGTAAGGTATCTAATAAATCAGCAGTGAAAACCAAAATTGTATACAAAATAACGACAATACATATTGATAGATTTATATTATTATAATTTTTTTTTTTTCATGACCTTTTTTTATTTGTTTATTTTATACCGTTAAACTATAATAATTGTAAATAAAATATCTGAGGTCAACAAAATTTCAAAATTATCTCGTCTAAACGCCTTTGTTATAGTATCTTGAACTCTTAAATATGTGAGATACTCTGGAGCTACGTAAGCACGTTAGACCTAAATACCATTGAGCGAAAAAGAACGATATATATAACCATGGAAAAAGGAACCATGTTGGTAAATAAATCTTACGTCTTTGTTTCAGCAAAAAAAAAAAAAAGAGAGAGAGAGAGACTGAGACAGAGAAAAAACACTACACACGGACATACTATGTATTATACGGGTATTGGGCCACTCGCGGTCTTTTAAAAAAGAAACCAAAACTGGAGAGCGCTTTCGATGTTTTACTCACGGGTACAGAAAACGAATTTATAGCAAAGGGGTCCTTCTATTTATATCTATACATTTTTTTCAACCCCAATCATAGACTATATAATATTGTATAAAGTCCTATTCGCACTTGCGCGTATTTTTTTGGCGAGGGACAAAAGAATCAATTTCAATTTTATTATTATTATTATTTTTTATATATTGGAAAACCGAAGCTAAAAACTCGTATATTATACGCAAGTGCATCCCAAGTACTATGCCGGAAACGCAATGTTCGTAGTATATCATTATTCATTATAGGTAGCCTATAGGTATATTCAATACTCACATTTTTAAAAAATAATGTAAAATAAGACACGTACAATTAATCATATAATTATCTGTATTAAAATAAAAATAAATACATTTTTGAAAAAATGTGTTATTCGATGTACATAAGTATTGTGCAAAATTATAAAATAAAAAAATTCACTATTATCTTTTATTAGTATATAATATTATATATAAATTATTGTTTACGGAATAAAAAAATCACATTTCAGTGTAACCCATAGTATTTAAATAACTTCATGGCAGTGGTCAGTAACTGTTTTGTATAAAAAGATATTTTTTGACAGTATTATGTCTGTTCAGACGTTGCAATCTAAACTATGGAAAAATATCTTATATTTTAAGTTAATTTTTTGATTAAAATAAAATGATAATTATATTTTAAAGTGCCTATTTACATAATATGATTAATATATTTAACAGTACCTATTATGTAATTTAACATTGTATATTAATTGTATGTGTATCTCAATATTTTCTAGTAGAATTTTATTATATAATTAGATAACATAATATTATCTTCTATTTTTATATACATGATGTACAAATCTGAAGATCAATAAAAGATAAACAATTAAAAGCAATGTGTTATGTAAAATATTTAAACATCCAATAGTTATATTTTTACACTTTATACTTATCCACATAACTTATAAAATACTATTTTACAAATTCGTTACATTTGACAAAATGAATTAACATATATTATACATACTTTATTGTTATTATACTATGTACTATGTTACATGTCTCCAAAATTAAAATATTATAAAATTTAATCGTAACATTAATGAACGAAATTGCTACGCACTAATCGAGTAAGTCGTCGTACTTATTCTCCGTAATAAGTCTATCAAATAAATTTATGTTACTTAATTATTAATGAATCTTAAAGCATTTACTGGCTATTAAGAATTAAACATTTCAATGGGGTAATTCAGTTTTTGAAAGTCGTCGTTTTTAATGATTGTAGAGTTGAAAAATCTTTGTAATAGTTTTGCTATCCTAAATAATGAAAGATGTTTGAAGTTTAAATTTAATTATTTAACTGAATACCATTTTAATATTTATGATTATTTCGAACACAATAAATCTTCACTAACTTACAAACATATTAAAATGTTTTTTTTTTTTTTTTGTTTTGTTTTTCGTAAATAATTTAATTTAACTATTTATTAAACCACTGTAAAACAGGATGGGGGGGGGGGGGTCAAAATTGTGGTTAAAATCTTTGAAAAATCGAGGAATTTAATGTTTAAACAATTTCAAAACATATTTTTATTCTGATTTTATATGCAAATATCAATAAAAGCTCTATGCATTTAACTAATAATTCTAATATATTGTGTGAATTTAAAATAATAAATTAAAAATTCATTTTTGTTTTATGGAAAAATAACATAAATTAATGATATATTAAAGTTTCTACTTTAAAATAAACTCGTTACATATTTAACATATTTAACTCGAACCGAAAATTTCCAATACATAATTATTATTGTAAATAAGAGAATTATGATAGAAAACAATTTAACATAATATATATATATATATATACACATTTTTTTCTAGAAAAAAAATTATACATATTTAATTGATAAATTTCACATCAAAATTCTTTAAAAACACAAAAAATATATTTAAATTAGCAAGAAAAAAATTGTTTGATGAAGTAAAATACAGTGGTATACTTGTAAAATGAATGAACAATGTAATAATGCAGTATTTATAAATATTGATGATTATATTAATACAAAAGTAAAATGATAGAAATGAATAACATTGTTTTAATATCGTTTATCGTGTTAAGTCATTTAATGTATTCATTTACATAGTTCAAATATACAATAAATTAATTCAATTTGGAGATTATGTTATAGAGCAACGTCAAAGATATAGAGTGAAACCCTTTCAGCCCACTTTAGAATAAACAATATTCTAGCGTCCCTCAAATCAAATTTGAATTGTGTACTTTATAGATCATTCAAAATACAACTATAAATACTTAAGCGTGGTCATACAGAAACAAAATTTTATAATACTAGACCAACAACAAAGTCCATTAAAATTTGCTAGTTGACCGAATTATGAAAGACTAAATATCCCTTTTAGAACTTTTATTCATAAAATTCAATCATTTAATTTATTATTTATTTTACAAGAAACTGTAGATTATTTTAAAACAAAATTTTTGAATATAATTTGAGAACCGTTAATTATTTTAATGAAGGATGTTCTGTCGATATAAATAATTGGTAAATTAGCAGCTAAATAGATTTAATAAATAAAAATGATTATTGACTTAAATTAAATAAATTTTCTATTTAAAAACATTGTCCTAGTCAGGCATAATTTCTGGTAGTGATATTTTATTTGCTTTAAAAAGTATACAACAAACCATATTTTAATATTTTTTATCAATCCCTGTAAAAAATTATAATTAACATTATATTATATAATATAAAACCAGAAATTTATATTTTATTAAAATAGGTATTTAGTATTTAAGCTTGCATAACACGATTATTTTAAACAACATAACTGTAACAATAATTATTAATTATTATCTTATAGGATAATAAATGTAGTTAAACATATTAATATATTTACATACTTCCTTACTATTGTGGGCAAGGCGATAAAATATATTGTTAAATATGTAGTGTATAAAATTCTAAGTACCCACTTACGACATGGTTGCTTATTAGTTTTTCTTGGTGAAATTGTTTTGGATAATGTAACATAAAATATAAATCGTTTCATCGAGTAAATATTGTCACATAAAGATCTTTGTTTTATATCCCTGGCTTATTAGACATTTTAAGTTGACACAATATTTTATAAAGTCCAATATTCATAAGCCCATATAATGTGAACACAAAACTTTACTAGTTTCTCACCAACCAATTACCATTTTTTTTTATGTGAATAAAAAAAAATTCACCAACGTCTGTAGGGGAGAATAATTATGTGTATCGGTTTTGTATGTATAATATCACGTTATGTTCCGTATTCGCAATGTTTCGCTTTTTATGGTAGGTATATGTGAATATTAAGCAATTTATTTTAAACTTTAAGGTATATGCAATTTTAAAATTAATTTGTTATTTAAACTGATCAATTGTAGAATCCGCATATTTTGAAATATTCTATTGCTAAAATATAAATATCTTAAAATATGCGTTATCTATAAAGTATAGGTATTGATTTTATGTTATGATATTTTATATAAAAATTTCAAATTCCTTTTTTTTTTTTTTTAATTGTCTATAATAATAGCATACGTGATCAAATAGCTATATTTGGGCAGAGTACCTAATTAATTTAAAATAAAATTGATTACTAATATTTAATTTATTTATTTATTAGGATTACTATTACTATAATACTTATTATTATTTATTATTATAAAACTGAAATTGTAGATCGTTATATTATATTCATTATACTTTCATATTTGTATTAAACAAAACTGAATTACAACACAGACCACGTGTTTGGTAGGTTTTGACATGTTTTAATTTACTTATTTTATGAGTTATGATGGATTCTTTTTATTATTTACTATGTCATCTGCAATTTTGAAGTCGGTGATAAACTATTTATACAGTTTTCCTAATGTCCAAAGTTACGGTGTTTATACTACCTATTCATTAATTGTTTTCTCAAGTCTTCATTTTATTTACATGCATCAATGCATGTCATTTTAATAATCATTTATTTGCCGTTATCTTTTCTATGAATGATACAACTTTCCAAGATATATTTATACTAAGAATCCCTGACTTGATTTATAATCTACCATGCTACCTACTATTGAAGTCCCAATTATTAAACATGATATTTTATATAAATTATATTTTCTCGAAAAACTAAGACTTAACATACATTTAAAAATTTAAACCTGTACTGAAATCTATTGTTACATTCATACATTACTCCTTTATTATGTTAATACGTCGAAATTATTCATGTAAAAATTGTAAATTTTTAATAAATAATAAATAATATATAAAATTAATCCGATACCAATTTTTGTTATTTAACCATAAAAATTATCTATATTATTTTAATACCTTTTTATTTTTAGTAAATTAATTTCTAAGCAAACCAAAAATTAGAATGAATAAACAATCAATTTAGTTAAATAAATATAAAAAAAAATCAACTAAAAATTATTTATTGAAAATTATTTTAGGATCTATAATATTTTTATGAAATATATACAAGTTAAATATAGGTATTTTTGACCAATTTTATTATTCGTATTTCTAAAACCTTTTTATAATAAATTGAAGCTTCGACGGTTTTTTATTCATGCTAATTAATCAAATATTTTTTATGACAGAAAAAAATTCAAATGTGTCAGTTAAATTTGTAGATTTTGTCACACTTTTTTATTCAGTTAAACTCCTTTATTAAAATAAATGTTTCGTTCTTAATTTGGCTTTTATAAGAAAATATAAAAAAATATTTCTTCATTTAATTTTAGTATCATTAAAAGAAAATGCATTGATGTAACTTATTACTTAAGCTTCATTAAAAATATTTTATTTATTTTTTTGTCGATTTTGAATATTAAATAATAATCACAAATAGAGACACTGAAAATATGACAAACTCTTTATAAATTAATTGAAGATATATTTTAGTATTATCAAACATTCCTAAAATAATCATAAAAATAATAAATTTAATTATATATATAAGTAAGAACTCTAAATTTTGAATAGATCCGACGTATCCAATTTTATTGATTTGCATACCAAAAGTTAGAAACAAATGTTTTTTGTAGACGTAGCATATGAAATATTAACATATCATATAAACACGAGATCGATTGACTTACTTATTAATAATAATTACTACTCTATGGTTATACTTATCATATTATTTTCGATAGAGAATTCCAAAAAACTTTCATATTGCCTAGTAATTATGTATAATTGAAGGTATTTTTAACACGCGTTATTAGAAAATAATAACTCTGACTCTATTCAGACCACCGTCACATTATTTATCAATATAAATTAATGCAAATTATATAGCATCACTTAACCATTTAGTCAAATGTATTATTTCATACGTGTATTTGTTAATAATGTATTATGCAAATCCTATGTAAATAAATATCTATAATTCATTCCTAATGGACAGCATTATCGATAGGGTGTATTTAACAAAACAAAAATAAATAAGTAAATAATGGAATTCGTTAGAATTTAAAAATATATCTATGTAATTAAATTCAAACCTGGTATTGACATAATTTAGTTACGCCATGTCTAACAAACAGGGAAAATTGTATAAGAGAATATTGCAAACATTTCACCAGCAGGTGTCTTATAACTATAATAAGGATTTTAAATTTTTTATGAAACATATTATTTAGTAATTTCCAATCATGTACAATTTATTATTGATGTATTAAACTGATAGCAGTCAAGCGATAATAAATTCATAATGAAAATGAATAAATATTAGATTATAATTTTATAACAAATTACTAATTTTATGTATTTTTTTGAAACGTACCTTCTCATTATAAGTTCTTTAATATCATTAACATTTTTGAATACTGAAAAATAATATATTTTTCTTATGGTTACATCATATTATTACATAAAGATAATATAAATAGATAAATGGGCAGCTCGTTTGAATTTAAATTTAGATGTAATTTAATTTTTAAAACAATTATACACCTTACAGTTTACTGTAAAATAGATAATCCTTTCATTAAAAAAAAAAGTATATACATCGTCACATTACAATATGACACTCCTAAAATGGTATAAAAATCTATGTATTTTATCACATAGTATTTAAGTAAAAGTTCATCAGGATTTAAATAAATGTATTATCACGTGGCAGGTAACAATTAAAACCTTGTCTACCCCTAATACAATATAACAGCGGGGAATATGAGAGGATTTGAATACAAATAATATTGGACGAGACGCTTAGTTAAAAAGAGTATAATTTAACGTATATTGAAATCACATTTATACATAAAATATAATATATTTTACTTTACTAATTAACTGGTAACAACACACGGAGGAAACCGTAGTATTATATATATATATAACTATAATTTATTATTAAAACTGTTATTAAATAATCAAAATATATAATAATATACTGTGTTACTCCGTGATAAAACAGAATCAACACAGGTTAAAAAAAATATATGTAATAAAATATAGTACAACAAAAAATCGCTAATGATCGTATGTTAAAATCAATTACTTGGGTTTATTTCATTGTATAACTCCGAAAATCAATTTTTCCCAGTGAATGATAATATTTTATTACATTGATTTTGTATTTATATTTAATTGACATTTATATATTGAGTGCTACAAGATACTTAGACGGTCTTAGAAGAGGTAATATACGGTAATATTATGCAATGATTTTTTTTATAGAGACGTCGTATACAAAAACAAATTGTTATTATTGTTTTACTCGATCGAATAAAACCAAAAGTATATAAAGACGACGACAATCTAATAGGCAGTAATCTGTATTGACGTTACGGAAAAAGGTGAAATAATCGGCTTACACACTTATTCCCATTTATTTAAAGCCGGCTTTGTACATGTCCTTACATATCCCGCATCAACTTTCTATTATTTCTGGCGATAAGCTTGTATACACGATCACGATCGCATGTTACCTTTATAAAAATATAACAAAGTATAGTGAAATCTACTGAAACATCTATTTCGTTTACTTTGTCTCGAAAAAAAAATTACCGAACGTCGCCACGTGTGAAGTGTATACATAACAATATTAATTTTATGGGCAAAAAGACGTTTAGACTAAGCTAGTAATGGCCCACTATACATTTTTTTCTACGGTCAAGGTTTCAATTGTTATGTGACGATCTATTTTTTACTTAACATAATCAAATTGTTCTGTGGAGTTCATAGAAACAATTTTAAACACAACTTTGGCTGGAAACATTACTTGGACTTTGAATTCCAAATAAACTGAGCGCCTATAACGTCGTAGTTGCATTTACCGCACACAAGAAACGATATTATTTTTTGATTGTTATTACGATATTAAAATATGTAATAAGGTCGTAAAAACGATATTATATTTTTTTATTGAATCAAATCATATTATAATTTATTATAGTTGTTATCATCATTATTATTATTCAATAGATACATTTTACTTACTGCCTTATATCATTATCATTATAATTGTTGTTTACCGTGAATCGGCAGCTTCACGTGTCGCGTTTGGTTACTCGTATTATATTGTTCGTTTTAATATTAAAACCGCTGTTATTATATTATTTACGTACTCTCATAGGCATTATTGTTTTAGGAGTTATTTACATATAATGGGAATAAACATTGCCGTTGATCACCCAAAACATATTATAGTCAAATAGATAGTTACAATGTACACAATACATCAAACAGAACTATAGACAAGATCAATACAAATAAAATTATTAAGTACCTGAATATTATGTTGGATGTATTGAATCCTATTATATGCTTCAAAGTTAAATAATTTAAATTAATTTTTAAGTTCTATTTTTTTTCAATGTTAATCAGGTATTAAGGCCAAAGTGAACTTTATCCATAACTTTTCAAAAGTTTTGCATTCTAAACCACGTGTTAACAAGGGTTAAGCATTAAATTAAAAATTCTAAAATAACGTAAAGTATACACTCATAAATATTTTGATCTAAATATTGTGTAAATAATTACATTTTTTCTTTTTTAGGTATTTTAATTACGAGAGAATTAATTTCGTTAGTGAAATACTTTACTTATCTTGCATATTTGATAACTTTTGGAATTCCCCATTCTTTATACATTTTATTTTTTTTTCTACCCAAGTTTAATAATAGTAATAATAGTAATATTAATTTGAACTACGTAATACCGTATTGTTATTATTATTCATGATAAAAGTCTATCGAAGTATACTATTAAATTTCAAATCCATTTATAAAATGTAATGAATGCAACTACGATGTTATGATGGAGACGGCCAAACAAAAAAACACATTTAAATATTAGCTTTTATTATAATATACCCATTACCCATGTTTCAAATTATTATTTAAATTTTAAATGTATTTTTGTTCAACTATTTAATTTTGAGCAAAGCTATAATAATTAATTTTTATTTATCTAAAAATGTAATTTATCAAGTGTAATTTTTAATTTTACCCTGTATGGAGTTGAAAAAAATAAATAATTTTTTATTACACATAGTAAACAATTTAAAAATAAAAATATAAGAATAAATGATCATTTTTTTTTATAATTTAGAAGGTAATACAGTAGAAATTAAAAGTTAAATTTTATAAAACAGTTGTGAGGATGGTTATTTAGTATGAATCTATATATTGGATAATAAAGAGAACATAGGTAAATGTAGCACAGATTATAATGCTGTGGAGTGATGTGTAAAGTTTCTTGGGTTATAGAATAAGAAATTAATTCATATTATAAGATTAGCACCAAATGTAGACAAACGTGAGAGAATAGATTGAAACGGTTTGGTCATGTTGGGAAGAAGTTTGTATCATATATTTTAATATTGAGTTTTTTAAATTTACCCTTTGATAAGAACTGTCCATATTAGCAATAGTAAATATCAACTTGTAATACTTCTATAATTTTTTTAATACAATATTTACGTGTATATATTTAATATTTTTAGATTCATTAACTTATATGTATTAAATTAATTAAATATTTTAAGAAAAAAAGTTTAATTACATTACAACCTAACTAATAGTATATATATAGATATACATGTAATATATATTACATATTATAATTGTAATTTTTTTTTGTATATATATATAGCAAATTGTGATATGGTTGAAAGATGGTGTGCCTCGTCAGTCCAGCTCATCAACACCACCCACTTATACGCTGAACGTGGATTCCGTGCAAAAAGATGATCAAGGCATGTACCAGTGTGTGGTTACTAACAAGCTTAATAATGAAATGGCACATTCGTTCGCTGAACTCAGGCTAAGTGGTGAGTAAAAACACATAAGTAACCGATTACTATATATAATATTTTAGACATATCGGAAATTGTAATTAAAATTTTAACTAGTATCAATAACTATTATTGAACATTTAAATTCAATTTTGATTTCGTCTCATATATTTTAAAATGTCAAAAAATATCATCATTTATGATCATATAAAGATGATAGTAGGTACCTATTGAAATATAAAATCTGAGTAAATATTTTAACTTGTTTTTAACACCATTCCGGTTAGAAGTTCATATAGATTTGCACATTACATAAAATATACACTTAATTCACGCTTCCTTAACAAAGTTTTAAACTTATAAAAAATATACTTATTATATTATACTTATATATCGACATATAACGTGGTTCAGTACTTTTATTTAATCAAATTGTTTCCGCTTCCTAATATATAACAAACAATAATCTTTATAAAAAATGTTAATAAAATTCAGACATTAAATCGATTAGCAAAAATCCACTAACTTTCGCTTAATCATAAAATAATTCAATCAAACCTCACTAACTAAACTTATTTTCTTTTGCACTAACTCCAATAATTTAAGAAACTGTTATCAATATGTGGGTTCTAGAACCTTACTCGTATTATTTCCAAATTAACTTTTTATGCGTCACCATTTGCTTTCCTACTATAATAGTAGTATACCTATGATATTTTATTCCGCAAGTCTAAATTCATTGTTACTGAAATTACTTATTTCTAAAAATCTGCATTATTTAAAATATATCTAAATACATAAAATAATATTAAAATACTTATAATATACTTCATGCTTGATGATCTGATAATACATACAATATAATATGAGTATATAATACTGTTGTTAAAACTACAACAGACCAGGCTAGTTTTGTCACTCTCGAATTGTTCGGTCGACTGCAAACCACGATATGTTGTAGTTAAAATAAAGATTCATGTATAGTTTTTGTCATTGTCGACAAAATACACTCACTGCAGAACCGTAATTGACTGAACCTCTTCTTAGTATGCATTATTCGAGATCTTTTTAAGTTTAACACATCCTATGGAGTATACCCCGTGAAAGTACGCACGCCGCAAATGGAATAATATCTAGTGTTCATTATCGATTATAATGTACTTTATAATCATAACCACTAATACTTGATATTTTCATGTTACCAAACCAAATTATAATAGATATGTATGGTGTGTTATTACTTAATAAATTAAGTAATATTAAGTTAATATAGCTCGGTTAGGTTTGTTCGCTTTCCAATCCGAAAAACGACGGCAATACTGACAGATGCATTTTGAGTAACAATACGTTTACGTTTCGTAGACATTTGGCACTTCAAAATCCGTTTCTATTCAACGACGAATATTATTAATTTTATGTATTCTGATACTGCTCACATATTCATATAATGGTTTGTTGTCCATCTGAATTTTTCAATGACTATTTACCTGAAAACCCCATCGAACAATATTAAGTATGTTTATTTCATTTATTATACAAACTATAAAGACAAGATCGTCGTAATTGCTGATGAATTAATGCTATTATACGTATACGTTTTATTAGTCAGAAATATTATCGGTAAATCGTTTTTTTTATTATTTGGTTTTGTATCGGTAGTATACCGTTGCTCGTATATACTTTGAATTCGATTGAAGTACACTTTTCAAATTATTTCGCTCTAAATCTCAGGAAACCATTTCTAAAAATAAAAAACTATCCAGTGCAGTTTTTTTTATAGTTTACACTCAAAATCGTCGGTTATAACCTTTATATTATAAATTTATAATATTGGGGTTAGGTTACTATTAATAGTAAATCAGCTAACGTAATATATTACCGTTACCCAATGCATACCCATGGTGAACTTTTATAGCTAATTTATCCAATACAGTTATATACTTAGAAATATATCGTAGCTATACCATATATTATATACTATCATATACATATATAAATTATTTATTTAATTTAATACAAGTACATACACGTTTTACACAAAAACCAGTATCGGATTTTTGGTAACAAATTGCATTTTTTCGAGTCCTGTGTTTCTGGGTATGGTTTTGTATGTCATAGGTAGTTTTGGTTCACATTTTCACACTTTTAAATTTTACCGTGAATAATATTTGTATGAAATAAATGCATTGCACGATACCTTCATATAGGTTAATTCGTATTTTAAGTATAATGCAAAATGTTTACTCTCACGTGACTGTATTAAATAATATTATGTTCTGTACTTCTGTGCTCCATTAGAAATCGATCCAATTTATTATTTTCTTTAAATACAAACTCAATAACACTTGTTTATTGTATACATGAAACGAGTTCCAGATAACTAGAAAATTTTCCAGTTTGTTTTTTCACAAAAGAAATTGTTTATATGTTATACGGTATTACTTATAGAGTTAAATAAATTACTTAAGTATAAATATAAAATAAATATTTAATAAAATGTGCATAATAGTATTGGCACATAGACCGTCCTGTTTCAAAATCAATTTTTTATGTAATGGCGTAATATTATTCAAAACGCAGTTCCTTACAAAATTATGAGGTAAATTTAGCTTCAACTATCCAAAGAGTGGCCTACTTGACAAATTGTTTTTGTTTAAAACTCTGATTCCCCGAGGATCTAATTAAAATATCTAATTTGATACTAGAAATCAAATCACGCTCAATGGCCTATGATTGAATCATTTAAAAGTGAAGACAGACATTAAAAAAATACATATAAATGCCCAATTATATTGAAATAAATTTATCCCTCCACTTTGAATCTTAAAGTAAGCTTTTATAGTACTGTAGAGACTATTAAAGTGGTCTATAAGAACATTGTACTTATAATACTGTGCCAACGCATATATTAAACATGACGAGCTATGCATGTATTATGTATAAACTAGATTTTACTTAACTTAAGTTATTGCGGTCACTGAATATAATATAACTGGATGAAGATTAAGGATTTCGAAAATACAAAATCTAGTTAAAAATTTAGGTTTAAGAAGTATAATATACAGATTAATTATTTTTGATCATTGATTTTTTTTCTCTTTCTTTATTATATTTGTTATAATCTTTCTTTTACAATATCATCAATTTTTTTTTTCGATTGCCGTAATCATTGTATAGTTATTTGATAATAAATGTTTTTTTTTTTATCTTATTGTCTTCTATTTCCCATGTTGTTATTAATAACAATCACACGTCAAAATACCACTTCTTGGCCCTAGCTTTCAATCATAATCAATAATCATTATAATTTTTTTAATTTCCGTTTTCGCGTACATTTATATTTTGTCCCCGTTCACCAAGAAATAGTTCAAGCTGGCCGACTTCTGAAATTTTCCCGTTGTAGCTCCCTAGAGTATCCGTGAAACGATATTTGTTATCTGTCAAAGGTCAGATGTGTTTCTTCTTCTACTCGCCGCAGAAGCGCTAATGGGTCTAGCCTGCTACTATGCCTCATGGGTATACGAAACGATGAAAACAAACATGTATACTGCTGGTGTGGTGATAGAAACATAGACATTTGGTAGGCAGTGTGATTGACGCGTCTGTAGTTTTCGATTTAGTAGCCGATTACTAAATTACGAAAATCGCGTTATAAAAGCTTTGACCGTTATTCCTAACAGTATTTTTCGTCTACAGCTTAAGAATCGTACTGTTAATAACATCGTTAAATCTTTCTGAAATTTATAAGTGTACAATGAGTATATAATATATGGTGTACATAGCACACCTAGCACGCCAACGGTTAGATTAGGTTAGCACATAGTGGTTTAGCCGCAGCGGTAGAACCACTCAAAAAAATTCAAATTTTTTGATCTTAAATGCAACCGCCTGATACGCGTTCACACATACGCGGCTCAACCGTCATGTGTGGCTCCGGCCTTAAAATTGAAATTGATTTTTTATTTGCTATCAACATCTGGAGACCATATTCAAATATTATATAGTCCCATACATAATCATATATTTCTTTTGATGTGTATACTGGTCGAAAAAAATTGGTAAATCAAGTTTTTTAAAACCTTTTATACTATTCGTTTTCAATATTGCAAAATCATATTGATAAAATCAACTAACAGAAATATTTCTAACTTCAAGTTAAGAATAATACGTATAGTATTTCGATGTATTCTTGAAAAGTTTAATTTAATTATTAATAATATTTCCAAAGAAACTAGTACTTATGTCATCGACCGTTTTATTTTTTAGCCCAACATTGTACGATCAACAATAATTCAAAATTAGAATCGTTGCTGTGAAATATGATTATATTCACAATTTTTTCCTTATAAAAACCTTGATTAGTTCGTTAGGTTTTCGACCTTACAGTTTCAAGTTCACAGAATTCCTGAATCCCGCGGGACGAATAGTTAGAGCATCAAAACGACGATAACATCTTATTATGGATAACCAGTAGTATGATGATGACAACAGGCAATATTACGAGATAAATCTCAGAAAATCACAAACGAGATAACTCCTTTCTTGGCATGACACAATTTACAATCAATTTTGACGACATGACTTTATTATAATATTATACGTCTGATTTACATATCATCAATCGTTATTTTGTAGATGGTCATGGATCGAGCATGTATAGTGAAAATAAGTACTGATTATATAATAAATTATTATAATCAATAGCATATATAATATAATTTTTAAACTATAGTTAAATATTTATGATCTTATTGTTGAATGATAAGCTTATAAATTATTTTATATAAGAATGTTAAATGAACATTTATTTCGATCGAATACGAGTAAGATATAAAATTAAATATTATACAGTTTATCTCTAAACAATTTTTGCGTTAATTAATAATTACATAATAATTTTTCCGTTTTACACAAAAAAAATGTATAATTTACCAACTTTTAAAAGTCTCATATCATATAACTTTTTTAGTAGGTATATATTTTTATAATACATTTACCCATTCTCAATTTTTTCCACTTTATGTTAACTGTATATTTAAGAGCTTTTTTGGTTATCTTAATTGCATATTTCAAAAAATGTTTGTGTAATATGTCATGAGGCTTACCATAATATAAATAATTATATTAATTTAATTCACGGGTAAGAGGCAAGTTTTTACTACGCATACCATGATTAAATCAGAAAAAACACAAATAAATCAAATTGCAGTAAAGATTTTTCTTCTAAATTTTTAATTATATTATTTTATTATTATGGTTATTAAATGATATTTCAAATGGTTACTATTTTATAGAATTAACTTAATGTATTTTATCTATCGTACTAACTAAACCAACATTACAATAATATTTATTGAAACATATTTGAATTTTTTATAAAAAAGAAAAAAATACTTATGTGTTATATTGATGACGAGAACCAAATAAATTTTACAACTAGTCAATTTTATATTTCATCAGTTTTTCTTGTTACACTCTACAATTTATTAATTCGTCTATTCATACATTCAATTAATAGGACTATGCGTTATGTTATCTATGTCACGATAAAACAACTTAAAGTATGCAACAAAAACCAATATGAACATTAAAATAAGAACTTTGTCTGTCCAACACAAGCATGTTTTTTTTTCAAGCAATATCGATACGTCAATCCAAATACATATTACAATATTATATGTGGTATTTATTAGATCGTCATTGCGGTAGAACGTTGCAGTTAATCGTAATACATTCATAAATCACTTTTTTATTTGTTAAGGGTTATTGTCTATCAATAATATTATACATAACAGTATACAAGTAATACACTAAAATTGTACTCAAACGCAATTGTATTTAAAATAAATCATTGCTCCAGAAAATAGTAATTTGAATTTATAATTTTTCTTTTTATTCTAACTATATTCTGTTATTGTGCAGATATATCAATGTGATTAATGTATCATAATTCATAATATATTGTACACACTTTACAATTTGTAATAAATTATAGTTATATTTTTATTATAATCTATAACATCAGTGTTTCACACTTCAAACATTTTAATCACCAAAGTAAACAGTGCAGTACTACATTCAGATTCATAATAATGTCTTCTTTCACATTAAACAGTGTTCTTTTTCTTTTAATTTGTTTTTTAACTCTTACATCATCGATTTTCTCATTTCAACAACCAATATTATTGAAATACTCACTGTTTCATACAAGCAATACAATATTAAACATAATATTTAATTAAGTAATCACCGAATTATACAATATTAATTTTCATTCGTATCATAATATATTATATCGTTTACAATTTATAATAAATATGAAAAAGTACTAATTTCCTGACCTGAGTTACACGTTATTTCAAATAAAACAAAATTGTTAACAAAATAATACTTGGATCCTCATGCACTGAAATTTAAACTGTATTATTTAAGTAGGTAGTTTAATATTAAAATATAGTGAATGGTTACTATTACGCTGTCGTGGTCAGGACCATCAAGTCGACCTTTATTATAATATATGTGCTTATATGAATATATATATAATATATGCATTATATTCGCGCATATACCTTTATAATAATAATCGTCTCGCAACAGGAAACAGTCTCGTCGAGTTTTGTTCACTGGGACTACTATGGATATGGTATGCATGTACTGTATCATTATATTCAATATAGTAGCTGCAGGGTTGAGGTACATTGGTGTTCTGTCCGGAAACGCTCGCAGGATTTACGTGTATTCCTTAAAGCGGATATTTGAAAATAATATCAGAACCCCTTTTTGACCACCACTGAATAGCGATGATACATTATTTATGAATATCATTATTACCGTGATACGTATTCGTTATGTCTTAAATAAGTGCATACGCATAAATACATAGGTACACACATGCATACATGTATTATTACATTATTTTGTATAAGTACACACAATCGAATACCAATGATTTTCACCACCTACAGCAGCGCATTATTATATTATTATTTATAATGGATAATATGGGGTAAGGATACCCCCCCCCCCAGTTACGGCTTTACTCGTTATACATTATTGTTTGATAATGCATTATACGCCAAGTGGGTATAATGTATCCAAAGTAATTTGTTAAAATAATAACATCTATCAAAATATGCATAATATATAAATCAACTCAAGTTAGAGTTGTTCCGAATGTATAACATTACTTTGCGTCCTATACATGATACACGCAAATGTATTTCATCATAGTTATAGGTACCTCAATGTGCTTGAGCTTATTCGCATTATTATACTCTACGCATTTTCTTATATATAAAGTAAATCGTTTTGACCGGCCAAATAGTTTCAACAATATTATCATCACTCCTACACTGCACTGTACAAAAACTATAATAATATCGAAAAATATTACTACAGATTTATTTGATGTGATATCGCACGTTATATAAAAATGCATTATACTCGATTTATATTGTGGTTTGTAATCCTATAAAATATCGATGGATCATCCACAAATATGTTCAGCGTTTTATAAACAAATTCATTTTCTTGGAACCAAACTGTCATGAGCATAATATCGTATTATCATATAAATAATAAATATTTTATGACTTGTATGTTGAGTTAGAAGAGTCACCAAAATACATAATAGATAGGTGTTACAGTAATATGCAAATGATTCTGGACCAGCTTATATCAATATTTTAGTCAATAATGTAATTTTATATTCGTACAATGTTTGCTATCAAAATATAATACTATAATACTAAACTGGCTAAATTTTCAGACTTTCGATACATCATCAATTGAAAATAATAAATGCTTATCATAAAAGCACATAAAGTACGAGTGATACATTATATTATATGACATTATTAACATATTAATTTATAATTTTTAAAAAATAGTATTCAAAACATGTAGTCAATTTTGATTAGCTTGAAATTATGATGAATTATTATTTAATATGCAAATTATAAATACTATAGGTATAAATAAATAAGCTGATATATTAAAAAAAATAATAATTAAAATTATAATAATGTAAAAGTACCAACATCAAACATGCTGTAATGTTAGGTAGCTGTAATTGCATTGTTTCATTTATAATATAAATAATTAGTTATTTTATACTATGAATGATTTTTATAATATGGTAGGTAGGTTATTATTTTAAGTTTTCAAATTCATTAACTCAATACCTTAAAAAGTATCAACGTTTGCAAAAAAAAAAAAATATATATATTTTTATGTAATGTTAAATCAATGAAAAATAAATAATTGTATTGATTTTTATCATTATAATAAATTGTTTAAAATTTTCGTATGACAGCATTAAATTTTAATAATTTAAAAAACAATTGATTTTACAATTTTTATTTAAAAACATTAAATTCTAAACTATAGCTAAATTAAATATTTCAGTATAAATTGTTAAGATAATAAGAAATGAGTTATATAGTTACTATTTAAAATGTTGATCCAGTATTGAACATACTTATATACTTTTATATTATTTTATAGTCACTAAAAATAACATATAAGTAACTTTAAATAACGATAATACTAAAGAAATAATAAATTAAAAATGTTGTTAAATGTATTAATATTATATAATATTATATTAAACGTTACGTTTTCATTTACCATTATTCATTATCTTTTATGATAATATTATAATATATATTATGATTTATGTTTAATTGGTTTTAGGTTTTCTTTATAAATTTTATTATAATTTATAGAAATATGTAATAAATTTTGAAATACAAAATTGAATTTGTACTTTAAATAGTCTTGTGTTATCATATTTAAACGTTCAATATCGTGGTTACATCAAATTAAAAGGTAAAAACACCGATCCATAAAATTTTAATTTCATACCATTTGCACATATTTACTATAGATAAACTATTATATTTACTATTAAAATATTAAACATATTTAGTATTGTTTGTGTTAACAATTGATAATACTTTAAGTATAGTAAATAGCATATTGTACAGTATGGACTCTGCATTGTTACATAAATAATTGTTTCAAAGTGCCTAAAGTTTCGTTATTGTACATGAAACAATAATATTATTAAGATTTATGTAGTTTTTTGGTTCGATTCAAATCAAAAATAAATGCTTTTAAAAATATAAGTCAACACAAATTCAAACATTTATATTATGTATTTGTGTTAGAATATCGTGTCACACGAGATGCCGTCTGAAAGCCACCTACGCGTATATGTACCGAAATTGCCTATACACCGTGCCGGCGAACTAATATACAATATTATTATTATTACATAATAGTTATTATTACAGTTAAAACAAAATGCGTGGCAAGTAGGTAAACAGCTTTGATCTACAAAATATATTGAGTGCATTAATGTATCCCATCATTGAGTAGATTATTCCAGTATATTTGTGAAATTTGAATTCAATGATCAATAATTGTAATATCGTATACAATTATAAGCCATTCTGGGTGGGAACGGTTGTTGGTTTGTCAGCATATATTTCCACAGCTATTTTATTATATACTCGTATAACAATGAAACGTATATGCAACATAATATAAAAATAATTATTATAATAGTATTTCATATAATATAGCTAGCCAATATCTAGTGCTTTACATAGTTATAATAGAAAAATGCTTTATTGTTCACCCCTGGTTACTATATGAATGGAAATTATAATTTTTTTTTAAAAATATATGAATTTTTTTAACGTTTTTTTAGAAAATACTGTAAAATTTTTACTTATTACTTCTCAATGCACACACTAAATTAAATGTTGTATAAAAAACTTCGGATATTTTACGGAAAAATTGTCAATAGACACAATAAATAATAATAATAATAAACAGACATTATCGTAAAAACCATTACATTCATTGCTATGCTCATAATTTAAAAATTTATTACAAAGGTTACTATAAATTCTAAAATTTACACAACTTGGCTGTATGTATATATTTAAAATTTCAAACTAGTACCTATTATAGTTCTGGTAGTTATTTTTTTCTAAATATAGCATATTTCTTGACTCGGTATAAAAATTATAATTTTAAAAACACGAAAAAGCCTATACTTATAGAAAGCCAATTGATTTAGATACTATACAATTTTGGTTATTAATTTTCATTAAGACGATATTTACAATCGTATATTAAGGATTAACTAGATGGATATTAATACGAAATTTAGTATACTTAAAAAATATCCTTAGTATTGAGCTGCCTTCAGGACTTCATTCATAATACAGGTTAGTACCGACAATAGATAAGTATTTTTCGAAGATTGAAATAACTGATGGAATCTGTCCATTCATAGTACACAGGCATTTATGCTAATTGAGCGGATTTAGATATGTACCCACATAAACTATTTATATTGCTATAAAAACCACATCAATCGCACAATTTTTGATACAGTGAATATGTTGTTTTTGTTGGCCAATACTTCGTTTTTCTATTAATGGTTTTATTAGGTTTTAGTGTGTTTGTTACTTTTGGTCGTTGATTTGATGTGTGTATAAAGTATTCTGTGTATGTAGCGTTTTAATCTATATTATAATGCATTTTGGAAAAAGTTTAAATTAAAAACTTTTGTTTTTAATGAATATTCAAAGAATGTTTAATCATCAAAACACCATACTCATTTCCGAAGAAAATACTAACATTCTAGTATAAAATAGTATGTGCTACTCTTCTGGTTTTGTTTTCTATGTTCATAATTATATTATAACCTTATAATAAACTTAAATATTAACAAACCTTATGTACATTTGATGTACTTGATTTTCTGAATATTAATGTATAAATGATTTGTTTATTGTGTAGTAAAGCATATGTATGAACGTACCTACTTAAAATATTTACGTATTGTCACGTATTGAGCGATATATTCGTGCTCAGTTAGTATTTTATATTTGTCAGTCGCTAATAATTGTCTCCATTACACATTACTAGCACGTACTTGTCAACAGTCTGTGGTGTGAAGATTATAACAGTCAATTAACGAACACCGAATGGACAGATGTTATCCAGTCACGTTTATGGTCGTTCACATTAAAACTTCCAAAATAATATATTATTTTATTAACGGTCAATAAAATGTTTGTTTCTGAAAATATAATAAAAGTGTTTAAAAGAATCAAGGGCGTAGTAAGAAATGATTTAAAATGTTAATTAAAAATACATTATATTGTCCTATTACTCATATTAAATACTTAGAGAGTCTTATCAATTTTATCAAACTTAAGTTAATTATTATTCATTAAAAATGTGAAAATATATAATATTTTATTATATATATATATTGTGTTTTAGGTTTTCTAATTATAAATTCACAGTAGTTAAAATCTACTTAATTATTACACGAGTATATAAATTCTAATAATATTTTACAATTGAAATTCATTTGTAAAGTTTCTAAATTAGACTCTTTATAAGTCATATTATAATTTCTCTTGGAGTCAAATCAAAAAAGCATATACTTATTAAATATTTTTTATTTAATTCGCATTTTTTATTTAGAATATTAAATATATCATCGAAATATAATCGCAACGTATAATACTATGAGAAATCTTTTTTTAATTGGGTATTTAAAGTCATTATTATTATTATTAAATGAGATTATTATTGTTTGATAATTGATATGTATAATCATTGTCTGATAATCATTAGTGATTATAACAATAAATACATTTGTTTTACAAAATTCAATAATATGTAAATATCTATATTAGAAATTAATTTTTAAAACTAAATAATAGTCTTTGGATACTTATCATTTAAAAATGTGCAATATTATGACCATTATAAAAATATAAAAATATAATACATTACTCATAAAATTAAAGCATCAAATGTCACTGTCATAACATCTGTGTACACGTCATCACTGATCGAGATAAGTGTGCCACAGCTGTACACAGAAAACTTTACATTAAAAAAAGAAAAGGTTTTTTTTTTTAAATGTTGTTGGGAGGTATTTTAATTTATTTAAAAATTGTTTAAAAAGAATACTTTTTCCAATGAAAAAGTAAAGCTATTAAAAACGTTTTCTGAAAATGGCTGACAAACATTTTTCAAACATTATTTAAAATATTATACTTTTCACACAAGATTTCAAAGGTGTTTTAAATTAAAATTTAAGTTAAATTGATTTTTTTATGATTTTCAAAAATATAACAGGTGATGTTTTTATGTTAACTATGTAAACATAAGTAATATTTCTAAAGTTAGAAAGGGAGATATGTGATGAAATTTAATGAGTTAAAAATTTTATTAATTTCTGTTTTATATATAAGATAATTACTTAATTTTTTTACAGTACCTTTAGCTTAATGACTTAAACTACTTTATATGGCATCATTTTATACATACATTTACATAATTGATTGAATATAGTCAATATTATCTATTTAAATCATATTCTTAAACATATATTTAAAATATTTTTAATTAAATTGAGTTTAGCTCCTTTTTTATATCAAATTTTTAACTCTTTCCGATTTTATATTATGTGTTATTTAAGTTCCACGTGATTGCATACAAGCAGGTTAATGCATATCATTGTTAAAAAAATTATTAATTGGTTGTATTTTTATTTTTATTAGGTATCATTTATTCCTTTTTTGTATGCAAAAACATTCACATTATTTGTTTGAATCATCCAAGACTTTTTTTTATTTTTAAACATTCATCAAAATAATAAAAAATAAAGGTAAAACTATATAAATTTAAATATTTTAACTTCCAAGTTCAAATTAAAGAACAAAACAAATCGCTCCAAAATCAAATCTTTTTCTATACATCACACATTGCAAATTTTTATTTCTGATTTCATCAAATGCAACAATGTCGGATTTTATTGTCATACAATAGTGAGTTGACAATCACGATGCTATTTTTTCTACTAATAGATTTTTGATTTTTCGCTCTGTAAGTCCGTTGTGTTCATTGTTTTCTTTAGACATTTTCACAGTAAACAATCATATTGTCATTGTTCTACAGAAACATTCGTTACCGTGAACAGAAATAAAGAAAACACTGTATGATTGTTTGACACTGACAGGGCGTTAGGTTTGTTATCTTTTAATATTAAAATGATTAATAGAAATAATAAAGTGTTTGAACTTGTTGTTGTCTTACAAAATCTATCAACCAATTCAACGAAGACGTTTAATAAGAATAATCTAAACCACCCTATACTCTCAGAAACTCGTAACCAATGTACAAGCAGTCAAGCACATTGAGATTATTCATTTTAAATTAACAGATTTTTGATCATATTTTAGAATATTCTATATTCAAAATCACAGAATATATTATTATGTTCTGTAAATATTGAACTCTTAATATTTTTACGGCACATAAAAATGAAATTGGTCCGTTATATTTGGTTAGTTTAAGTCCCACCTCTGAAATTTCCTCAATAAAATATTTTCTTTTTATCATATAAATAATAAACTCTTAAAAATGTTGTTATTTTTATACTGTTTACACTTATAAATCAATTGTAATCAACATATCAAAATTATTTTAAATTAGTTTATTTTACTATTAGTTATACAAAATATGTGTAATCAATTTTAACCTAAAACATTAAATTTGAAAATATTATTATGTGTATAAAATATGTAAAGGATTAAATTTCCGTGTAAATAGTATTTTTAAACTTTAACAAACAATACATAATACACATACATATTATTCTTCATTACTGGTTTTACTATAAAATTTCCGTTTTCTCTTTTTTCTATTTATTTGTTTCTCATGGCTATTTTTAAAAATAATAGGAGTTTTAAATCTTGACATTTCTGAAGTAGATACAATTTAAGTTCAATTTTCAGAAAACGTTTTAGAAACGTTGAACATTGAAGTATTTTTATTTTTCTATCTGCTTGCCATGTATAGGTACAGACGCGAAATAAATACATAATTGTAAAATAAATATATTTACCTATTACTCTACTCAAAATATTAAAACTTCCATTATTGGTTTATTGCAGCATTATATCTTAAAATACTCTAATAGCACAATTTTATATAATAGCAGTTTCATTATTTTAATTCTGTAACAACTTAAATAATATAATTAACGTATTTATGATTTATAATAGTGACTAGTGTATATTATTATAAATTATAATATAAAACGGTCGTAGTCAATTCGGCTCCCATTTTCCTAAACCGTTCCCGTTTTACAAAAAGATCAACATCCAAACGGCTCTCGTCAAAAAAGGTTTTACGAATAGGTACATTTCCAAACGGCTTCGGTTTTTTACATCACAAGTTCATTTTCATTTTATACAGACTTAAAACTGACTCAAAGGAGGTGTGGTTAAACTTTTGTTGGTGTAAACTAGTAAATTATAAAACTTATACAGAAAAATCATATATTGTGAATTTTTGATTAAAATAATATTAAATTTTAGTGTTAAAAAAAAATCATACATTAGGCATCTATTTTAGGCTTAATTTTTTTTTTATATAATCCATACGTGTTATTTCACTAGATGGAAATTTGACTCCTAATGAACCTAAGTTCTTTTAAAAATTTAAGTGAACTGACATAACTGTGCTTTAATTTATTTTTTTTTCCATGGAAGCCGTTTAGGTATTTACCTGTTATTAAACATTTTTTGACGAGAGCCGTTAGAAAATAAGCAAACAATAGACGGAAGCCGTTTGGGATTTGACGTATAAAACACCATGTATTAATTAGTTATCGAAAGAAAAAAAATTTTCAAATATATGATCTATATAATATTATATAGTAATGAAATACACAACAGCGTTGGTACCTCAATTAAATATCGTGATAAATATTTCCTAGTATATCGCTTTTATTTGCTAATAGTTCTACATAGCTTAAAAGATTAAAAAATATTTAATTTTAATTTAAATAATATATACAAAAACAAAAACTGAATAATAATTTTCTATACCAGCTATATGCACAATATTCATTTTTGTCAGAGTTCAAAAACATTAATTAATATAAAGTAAATATCATAACCACGGCCTGTAAAAACAACAGTAGGTACGCAAGCATTTCTAGATATTTTTTTCTAATTGTATTAATATAAATATATATTACGAGTAAATTATTTTTTTACTTAAAAATTTGTTTTGGTTATTTAAATGAAGAGTTTACAATAAATTACTGTATTATTTAATTATAGAAAATATATAATTATAGAAAAATAAAATATTAATAGAAGTCTTGTGACATCATTGTAAAAGCAATGCATTAATTACTGTAAAATCTAATGCAACTGTTAAAACTATATTCTATATTGTATTACACAATCAAACTTAATCAATCAAAAAATGTTTATAATAAATAGTAAAAAAGTTATACAAGATATATACAATTAAAATTGTTAAAATTAACCGATTTTTTGTGTTACCGTATATTTTGAATAGAAAAAAAAAATCATTAAAAAACTCAGTAAGTAGTATAAATAAAGGATGATCCATTAAAATATTCTTATCGGAATTTGTATTTGAATCATAAAATCAATATAAATATATATGTATTGTATAATATAATTAAATAGGTACCTAAATTATTTAAATATTCGAGTATGGTTATCGATTTTAATGTATGTTCGCCGTGGAGACTAAAATTAATAGTAAACTTTTGAATACATAAAAATCAGAAACCACAATTCTATTTTATTTTTTTTATTTAATCGCGATAATTATTATAATTGTATTAACTGTAATCGAACACATCGACCTGTTGCCCGTGTTATTATTGTGTTGATTCAATTCTGCCACAGCGGCTTTACTTCTTTACGACGTTTTGCACTACTGCCTTGTACATCGTATACCACCGGACTCATCGCATGGTTTAAGTTCATCACGACCGCGATGATCTGTATTTTAAAACATTTTCAATGTTTCGAAATTGTTTGAAAATTGTCATACGTAATAATAGAACTACGATGCGCGTAGACTAAATATTAATATCTAGTTTGTCGTTGATCGTGTCACATTCAACGGCAATTCTCAGGCCAAGCAATTACGAGTATACACTAAAATGCGTATTATATTATTGGAATAGGTATGCATTGTTGTGGCAATTAACAGTTTGTTGTTCAAAAAGAGCAGCGAACGCCAAACCGAACCAATATAAGCTTCCTTTACTCTGGAAATGCTAATAACGGGAACAGCCTTAATACTATTCAAAGGTATTAGCGTGTCTAAAGTTTGACATTAATACAAGAACAAACAATGCTGAATGATAGATGAAGTTTGGGATTTCAAACGACAACGTAGATTATGGTTTACTTATCTGCTTGATGGGAAAAATCGTAAACATCTAAAGGATGTCCATCAAAACGTATATACCTACGTGTATACGTAAACGTAAATGAAAATAGTTGCATTCAACACGTATTTTCTCACGGAATAATGATTAGATAATCTGAAGACAGTTATATATTCATATATAATACACAATGGCTGACAGAACTATTCTACCTAGCGCATTATTAATTATAATTTAAGATAAAATGTATACTATGATAATTAATAATAATAAATTATATTATTTTTTATTGCTAGTATCGAATTAATTTCCTAAGAACTGCAAATAAGTATACAAGTGTAATTTATTTTGCAATTTTATTACTATATTGTTCTACTTGTACAAAGTACGATTAATACAGATCTTCATTATCTTCCAAAATGCCAAGATCGATATTATTATATTATCTTATGTATTATATATATATATATATATTATATTATATATTCGTATGTTATATCTAAGTTTACGTTGTGCGTTTGAATTTAGGTATCTTCTGTTACCTTCAACATGTTTGCTTGTAATATTAATATTTTTTTTTACCACTTGACATTTTAGTAAATTTCATATTCAATAAAATTTTCACAAAAAAATTCCATAGTTTTAGTTTTGATAACATATCAATAATGACTACCTTTTTTATTCTTGTATGTAACAAGTATGGTAACTAAGAATTCAAATCTGGTTCCTGGTGAAATAGTTTGGATAAAATAAGGTAGAAATGTTTGTCTATTCGTGATTTATTATGATTTATCGTGTTCTTATTCAGTTCACCGTGGTTTAGTACAGCCATACTTAATGAGTTCATTTAATCAATTTACTCTACGTGTATTATAGGTATATGAGTACCTGCACGTGAAATTCACACGTCATATAATATTTCTTAAACAAATACATTATTACGTCACTGATATATATTATATAAATATGGATACCTACAGTGAATACTATTCGGCAAGTTTATACATGAAAGACTAATAATAAAAAGAAACACAACTAATTCGCATAATAATTTCATATTACAAAAATCATAGTATGTATTTCATTTTTACAATAATTATGAATGTTTTTACTGACTTATACTATGTGTATAAAATGTATATAAAATAATGAATAGCGAATTTGAAATATTTAGATTTATATTAATTTATTCACAGAATTGTATTTCACAGTTGAAAACATATGAAATTAATCTATATAATATTATATGACTAAGGTCACTAATACATAAGGTCGATATGCATTTCATTTCATAGGTACCAGAATATATTATAATACTATTATGGTCAGGTTAATTTTTCAATATACGTGTTGAGTATTGTTTAAAAATTTTACTAATAACATTGATGATTCTTAATTATGGAATAATCTAAACTTATAACTTAAGAATTAAACTTTCACTCAAAGTATTATATTAAAATATAATAAATTAATTTATATTTTTAATTATATATTACCAAGTGATTTGTGTAAAGCAAACCACTTTTTTTTTAAATGTTAATAGTTTTTGAATTTATTTTTGTTTTATTATTTCAAGTTGTTAAAAACAACATTTTTCTATAAAAATAAAAATATTTTTTACTTATCTTTATCGTAATATTTTGTTTTAATTTATAATTTTTTATAATTTCAATATGAATTTATTATTTCAAAGCAGAATATTTTTTGGAATACTTCTTCGGTTTATAAAAATTGAAAACTAATAAAATACTTGTCCAAAATTTGATTTTGATAGATCCAAATACCTTGAATAAAAATCGTGTAAAAATGTATAATTAACATACACGGTATCATTCAAAATAATAAACAATTTAAAAAATTAAAAATAGTAAATTTGTTGTTGTTGTTGTTTTATAATGATTTAAAATTATTTTAATACATATTTATAAGTGTAAGTGAATACCTGTCATTAAATAAATTACCTCGAATATATATATATATTATACCTAAGTATAAATAAGTAGCTTTAAACAAATTATATGATTAACGATATCATAATTTAATATAATCTATATTAGGTACATATTTTTTTATAATAATATACTATTTTAAGTATAATAACTGTGAGTATATTTTAAGCTTCAAATTTTTAGGATTCTGATTATTAAACTAGGTATATTGTATACAATATATTTTTGGAATACACAAAAGTTTGTTACAGGTTGAATAAATGACATTTTAATATTTGATCCTGAATTCGCTATTATCATTCAATCCAAGTATGGAAACAGTAGTAAACGCTCAGTAAAATTATAAACTTCGAATGACCATTGTTCCGAAAGATTCCTTTAGTGAATGCAATTGTTTCTAACGATAATATGTGCGTCTATTGACAAAACTATTTCAGCATCCACAGGACTTTCGGCAAAGATATATGGTCTGATAAATCTACGTGTCATTGTACGGTACAGAAGATCTAACTTGAATTAATTGTTTTCATTATGTTTCACTATTGACGGAGTGCTAACTTAAATGGACTTATGACTCTATCATCCGGTTCGAAATCGAAAACCGTTGAACGGGGTCAGACAATTTGTTCGTTTTATCGACTGGGAATTACCAACACAAAATACATTTGCAGTACCATATAAATTGAATTTCTCCGACATAAAGGGATTCTTATACATGACGAATAATTAAAACTACACATTTTCATTCTAGAACATTCTAATAATTATAAAATAACGAATTTAATTTTAAATATTAAAAAAATTATAATCTCATCATAGGCATACAATAACCACAAGTATATTATGTTTATATTTTTTTCTGACTATCTAACAATCTATAACAATATGTTGTTCATTGCATACTTTTTAAATAAAGTATTTTCGAAAAGGTAAAATATTTAAAATATATTTTTTCAAAAATTGTATTTTAATCAAATATAAAATTAAGTAACAGTAGACGGATTTTTTATTTATTTTTTACTTAAAAGCATATAAATGATTACAATGTTTATTCATATGTGACTGAAAAAAATATTTGAAGTAACAGTTATTATTTCAACTTAAAACTTCCAAATTTAAAAACAATTTATTTACAATATAGTGATAATTACGGATACTAGTTTTCATTGATATTACATAAATATTTATAATGTTTGTGAGAATGTGTACAATCATGTTCTACAATCCTAAATATAACACACAGATTTACTATCGTAAGATAAGAGACTCCATGATAAATATTAAATCGTAAACAATTAAAATGCACTTACAGTATTGCCGCACGATATGGTGCATCGAATACTAATGGAAGAGTTTTTTCTCGATTCATATAAACGCAATAAATTCAAAATAGTGCAACGTACGGATAAAGGATGGTGCGCTATTTCGTTATTTTATTCCCTGTGTCTGTCTAGTACTTGAAATTTAAAAATGTCCGCATCAAATTCCTGTATACTTAGCGCTATTGTCTACTAAACTGCAAATGTATATAGAGCTTGCGAAATTGGCCGGACTTTATCAACTGGCCGGCGTGTCCTATAGCTTGTTAAAGTGCTTGGAGAATATTTTTTTTCCTATTCATGTACAATGGATAATAATTATAGGTAAGCAGTACTCTTTTTTTTTAATCAGTCATCGTCCTGGATGGATATTGTGTCACATAATTACGTACAATTTTCAAAAAAGGTTAATTATTATAGTACCTAGTTCTTTTTTTTCTCTTAACAGTAAAACCACTTTGATGTTAAACTAAACGATGTTGACAAAAAAAAAAAAATTAATTTAAATTAAAAATTAATATATTATATTATATACCATACTAGTATAAACTATATTGACTATTTCATTGGTGAGTTCAGTTTGTCAATACATTTAATTATTGTTCTATTTTTACTTAAATTGTATATATGCTTAAATAGCAACTATAGGTACTCCCGCTTTACGTTAAATTAATACAATTCGATGACCTCAGAAAAAATAATGGATTTTACATCGTTCGATGCATAATAGAGTAAAATAAATCAAAGTTTTATTGAAAACATCTTAAAAATATATTCTTTAACTATTTGTAACAATATATATTTTTAAGTCTCTAAATGCCTAACGTTCCACGTCATTTAAAAATATACTTTACGGTACAAACTTATAGGTTTATTATTTTAGTGTGATCAAGAGATATTATGTGAAATGACATTTTTATAATAATTATCATCATACCTAGTATTATAAGTTGTTATAATTTTCAGTCCGTACTTATTTTTAATATTAATAACATAAACTATAAAGCGATTAATTTTTTTTTTTACTTCGTTGTCCTGATTTACGATAAATTAGATTCTAAATAAATACGTTGTTATATGTATGTATATATTGTATATATATACATCATACATGAATAATAATATCGTAGATTTAAAGGATAATACTGAAATTTCGATTAATAAATTCGTCAATCAGTTAAATATATTTCATGCTTTAGTAGTAGAGTTTGGATCCAATAATTGTATTATTATAAGTGTTATTACAAATCAAAAACAAAATGAAACTCAAAAGATGTATAATAATGAAATATATTGCATTTTTATAGAGCATAGCGTTGAATTTATATATTTTCAAAATATTATATTAGATCAAAATAAATATATGTGTTAAAAATAATAATATTGAAGTTCAGTATTATTCATATCAATAACTCAATTAAAGATACAAAAATATGAAAATAAATGTAACAAAACATTGTTCGCACTAATGTAACAATTTTAAAGCGCAATAACAATTAACAAATATTCAACTACGGTATATCGTTAATAATTAGTTGATCGTTTGAATAGATTGATGACGACATCCTATCCGGTACTATGTGGTAGTATTCAAACTGTTAAAACAATTTTAAGACACGTTGAAACATCTGAGTTATAATACAGACATGGAATTATTAAAAAAAAATACATTCATATATCGCGGTAGCACGTAGTTTAGTTTTAAATGTAAAATAAATACTTTGATTGGAAATCCCTCACGATCACGTTTGTTGTTCACGCAAAATGGATTATTAAATGTTTTAAATGATTATATACAACTGTAATTGCGTTTCGTATACATTATTCGTGCGTGTTGTCAGAAACGTAAATGTATAATTTTTCAATTACGGACAAAACGTAATATTATCATTATTTTTATATATAGTGCGTAAAATAGGAGTAATTATATTTTAAATCGATACCTATATATATACATCACTACGTTTCAAACAACATGAATATATTATTACATCATAATATGTATGTTTTTAAGGATCGTGAAATAAAACATTATTATGATAATATTACATTATAGGACTGAATCAACGTCGAAAAAATTAATATATATATTATATATACTACGTCGCATAATAATAATTACACTATGTAAAATACTACTTTAATCGTAAACTATACATAGTCGTATACATTACACATACTTAATAATACGGCGTAAGGTATTTCGTTTAGAAAAGATCGTTCGTTAAGACAATATAATTTACTTTATTTGGCAATAGTTATTGTCAATATATGTTTTTAATAATAAATTATTATGATTAATATTCCATGATTGGACGGCGCAGTGTATAGGTAATTTTGGTACGCCAGTGTGAAGGTGGATTTCGAAAGATTACCCACTCTGCTGTGACTTGAAATAATCACTTATCGGTAAACAAATTATTTATTTAATTCATTTTCATTATACAAATACAAGTGTATCTACACAACAATGTGTCACCATCAGATATGACTTTTATTCATAATACAGATTTCATATTAATATTACATGTGTCTAAAGAAATAAAATACCGATTTTAATTTGAGAAATGATAGCGTATAATAACTAGTAGGTTTAGAAACGTTTTATTTTCTAACTTGGGTAATACATCCATTATAAATTTCATAAATTAGTCTTTATTTATCACTAAGATCTGACAGACTTTTGTATTTTAAGATTATACGTCATAACGTGATCTATGTTTATTATGTTTATAATTATTTTATAAAAAAAAGTAATTTAATTATAATACATATCTGGGTCGTATAGGAGTCATATAAGCCTAAGATTTGTATAATCATTAGCAAAAAGTGTAGTTAGTACACTAGAGTTATCTAAATAAGGTACGGTCTCTGTACGTATAGTTTTAATGAAAATAAGAAAAACTGTTTGATTGTCATAATATCTAATAGTACTAATTTTAATACATTTCAAAATATAAATGATGATATCGAAATACTATATAATATAAACTACTAAAAAATGCTGACTGTTCTCGGTCTGTATAATGTCTTAAAATTTTTTATAATTTACTATATTATATAAGCTAAAAGTTTATGTAAAACATATTTAAAACTTTTAAGTGATAATTAAAATCAAAAAAGGTGGACTGTGGTTAACGCTCTGCTGTATATTAGGTGTTGAGTGGATCACTTTTATGTCTGGTTTACATTTTAATTCAAAGATATATTATTATATATGAATAACGATTATAAGTGGAAACACAGTCTGTTAGCATAATATAGTATCATAAAATACATTATTTGTTTATATAATATATAGATATAGCTATTTAAATCATTTACTTTACTCTTAGTATTATAATAAGTTGATTTAATATAATGTTTTCTTGGATAATTTAGTATTTATTTATTAAAATAAGATATATATTTTATACTATATTAAAATATTTAATTAACTTAAAATGTTACTTCTGTAAATACCAAAAATTAGTTCTTAGAATTCATAGAGATTATCTTAAAATAACTTAAATATGTCATTCCTTATAGTAAATCCATAATAATATAATACATTTAATTAAATACGTAATTTTTGTCTATATTTAAATTTAAAATGCATATACAAAGTAATTGAATTTATATATTTTTAGTTTCTATAGTTTTAGTATGAAATATTTATGTGGAATCTTATATTTAATTTCCAAGAAATTTTTCCCAGTAAATAACTTTATATCAACATTTCTAAAAAGTTTAAAAAATTATAATTTAGCAAGCATATAAATAGCTAAAGGTTATTAATTAACATTTTGTAAAAATTGCGATTATTTGTTCGTGAATCACAAAAAAAAAAAAAAAAAATGTTTGTTAAAAAATAATAATTATATAATTATATAAATAAAGATATAATTTAGTAAAAATATGAACTTCAATGCTAATCAAAATTTAATTTGGCCATCCAGTAGAATTTTTTTTTTTTAAAGAGGTTTAAAAACTAATAAAACCTGATATTCAATTTTTGAATCTTAAGTATAAACAAAACAATTTTTTATTATTCTAATAATCACAGAATAACTTGTATTCTTCAAGATTTTCTTAAATTTTGTTATAACACTAAGTTTAAATATAATTGTAGAAATACATTTTCGATATTTTTTAGTTGGAAAATTAACGATTTAATAGAAATCTTATATTATATTTTCAAGCATTTTTATCCATTCATTAAGTTTTATTAACATTTATAAAAAAAAAATTAAAAATGTCAATGATTTATAATTAGGTAGACCAAAAATGTCAAAATATTTCTATAAGACTACCATTTATATCAATTTGAAAATGATACTTTGTGAAACTTTTAACTTTCTGTCGTGATTCGATTTTGAATTATAACAAAGTAATGAAATCAATTTAGTCAAAATTTGGTTTAGTGTAAAAATGATCGTGTTTTCATAAAATGTTTTTTGTTGTTTTGCTAAATTATATATTTAAAAAAATACTGGTATTTTGATATCTTTAAAGTATAAACCCGATCCAATTTTCTATCTGAAAATACTCTTATAGTTTAAAATAATAATAAAAAAAAACAGTACTGTAAAATGAATACATTAATCAATAGCATTAATTTGCACGAATATAAAATGAATAAATAAATAATATAAATAATAATAATTTTTTACTTTCCGTAGTACCTACATATTAGGAACACTAAATTCAATTTGCAAACATTGCAAAGGACAATTATTATTCAAAATCAATAATTTAAATGTAATAAAAATGCTTTAAAATTACAATAATGTGTCTAAAAAAAAAAAAATTAATTTTTGATGAAGATTCTATAATGATTAATTTTTTAATTATAATCAAAAAATAAACGATTTATTCTATATCATAGTTAACAACTCGGTTCATTATAATGTATAACCTATAAGTATTATTTAATATAATAAATCTCAAAATTTAAATTTAAAATCAATTATAAACCAATAAATAATAAATCGTAAAAACAATAGCTCATTCTATTATACTTGAAATTTACAGAATAATAATAATAATAATAAATTTTCGGTTAAAGTCAAATAAATATTATATAATATATATCACATATTTGTAATCGGAAATTCGCAAAGACCCGAAGTGTTTTTGTATGTTTGTATTTGTTTTTACAAATGTTTGCATTCTGTGTGTGATCTGTCGAAAATCGTTCAATTTTTCCTTCGTAACGTTATTACAGTTACCAAGTTACTATACCCGATCAGATTGAATCCTTTTTCTGGATTGTTTTTTTTTTTTCGTTTTCATAGACATTCAAAAAGAACAACGTTTATTTTACGCTCAGAGCAAAAAAATACACCATGTTAGATCGTTATACGATAGCACAAACGAGTAAATTGTAGAAAATCTAGGTAGGTATTTGAATAAAATAGCGTATTCATACAATTGCGAGTGAATAATAATTTGTTTTTAAAACACACTGTTTTATTTGTATATTATCTTTAATCAAAAATAATACATAATAATAAGCACATTATTAACTGAAGTTGAATATGTTATTAATTTAATATTTGTTTGTGATCATAATTTTGATGTACCAATTTATTATGTATACCTATATATTATTATGTAAATGTATTTTAATATTGTTATTATTTTTTTTTTTTTTTAATTTAAAACCATTTAAAAATTGTTTGTCGTTTTATAAAAGGTGTCATATTTTTTTACACAATTTATCGTGATATGACGTAAAAGGCTTGTACCTATAAGATTAACAAACTTAATCATATATCGATATCATAATAATGAAGTTCTTTCTGTAATGAACAATAAATGAATGTCAGCAATTTTTATCCATTTTTTTATCTACTTTATATACGAGTCAATTTAAAAATTATTAATTAATCATAGATTATACTCCAACAAATATCAATTGTCTAAAAAATGTTTTGCAGATAATATACAGGTATACGTTTTACTATTAAATGTACCAATTTTTTTATAAATAACATTTTCCCTTTATTTAAAAATGTTCAGAAAACAAACTTATCTACTTATTGGAATGCTTGTGTTGTATTTCTATTATTTCTAATTTTTAATTAAACGAGTTTGCATAAAACAAATTTTATGATTACTTTCTATAAAATATTATTACAAAAAATAATAGATCATAAAGTTCAGAATTTCTAAATACTATTCTAAGTGACTGTCATTGTTTAAGCAAAAAAAATTGAATAAATATTTTTTTATTTTTGTTTATATTCTATGATCATTTTAATGCTTGATATAGTTTAATATTTTAAGACTTGTTTCAATGAAAATTATCATCATACAATTTGTATTAAAATGTATCCAACATTTTGAAAAAAAAATGTTTTTCATATTTTACAATTGAATACATATTGTATGTAAAAATATTTTAAAACTAAATAAGATCAATTTGTTAAGAAAAGTTCAGTAATCAGTAATAAATAATTTACAAACATATCTAGTTTCCTTACACAAACTACTTTCAAAATAAAAATCCTTACAATTTGTATTACTAGAAAAAATGTTATTAGCATTTTTTTCCTTTATTTTAAAACAAATAATCTGTAATTGAATTATTAGGTTTCGTAAGTAGATATATTTATATACATTATACAAAGAATGAGATATTTAAAAAAATTAGACACCCAAAAATAACATTTACACCTTCAAAAATAAAATAAAAAAAAAAACGAAAAAATCATCATTGTTTTAAAATGTGTAAAATTAATAAGTACATTTATTATCGCACTCAAATTCTAAAACAGGTAAACTAGCTCTGATATAAAGTGGATTCTAAGTGTATATTATTAGCAACAGTAAATTTTTATATTGAGCATATTGATTCGATATGTTGAATTTTTTTTTTTTCATTACTACCCTATTTATATTTTTATTAAGTATTATTAAATAAATCATGTATCAATTGTGTATTAACCTACACTATTAAAGAATTTTTTTTTTTAGATAACTCTTAATTATTCTTAATAAATCATTAATAATATTAAATAATATAATATATACATATATATATAGATACTATACATTTTAATATTTTGTTTAGAAATAGTTTTTGTTTTTTTTTAATTTTTTAAAAATAGTAAAAAACATATTGTTTTAATGAATTCAATTAATTCAAAATATGTTCTTGATTTTCTGTAAATCACTATATCATAGTGATATGATATAATATATTATCTTACATCATACATTCAAATCGTTCAAACATGTTTTATATTATATAAAACCAATTTATATCACGCGTATCTTGTGTTAGTGATGTATGTATATTACACTAAACATTCACTATGAAATATCCCTAAACAACACTCTCGTATCCGACGCGAAGATCAATTCGGATGGATCGTTTCGGAACAAACCTCTGCACTACACAAAACAAGCTTACGTATATAATGTCGATTACAAGCAAGTATATATAAGTATATTAAACAGTACACGTATTTTGTATTCGTTTGATCTACCAACGTGCCTGAATTGTTGGCGAATGTGTTTCCCATAAATTATATATACGCATGGCAATGTACACATTTTACAGATTCAATTAACTTCGAATCATGTTCAAAATTATAACATAAACTGTTTACAATAATGAGGTTATGTACTAAACCTTAAAATGAATTTTTGCTGCCAGACATTTGTTCATAAATAGAATAAGCCCAATATTTAATAGTAATAGATTTTATTAACCTTACGAACCTTACATGTAACCGAACCATATTTTTCTTATATAACCCGAATATAATACCATTTTTATAATTTGAAAATAATTTTAGTTGCTTTCCGGTAAAAGTAAAAAAAAAAATCAAAAATATAAACCGTATTTGAAGTGATTTAGATAATTCGTATTTTCAAACAGTCAAAGTAGCGTATTGCATAATTTGAATAACGTGGTTCATAAAGGACAACACGCGCACTTCACATTATACGATTGGAAATAATAATTTAATCTATATAGTATGTTCTATCTCAAATACTAAAGCACCTCCTTTCTAGTTAGAAATGTACACACAATAAAGATAGATTTCGACTGAACCAAATTGTTTACACAATATTATATAATATCTAGAACATTGAAGTCTTACTCAATGGCTATTGATGCTATGTAACGTAAGGCCATCCCATCGTTTACCAGTGTTATGATGAAAGCAGGTCCTTCTAATAAAATAGTAAAAATGCACCTTAGCTCATTCCTACTTATAGAGACCTCAATAAAATCCAATGGAGAACAATGATTCAGTTAAATTTATTACATCTAATTTCACTCTATAATAAAAATGGACGAAGAATGGTTAGCATCCAACTTAGATCAATATAACGAGAAATATTCAAATATCCCCTATCATAGACTTTTAACAATTAATCGTGTTATTTTTAATCTAACCTTGTCGCATTAGATGCAGTAACTTGCACACATGAACATCAAATTGCAACTGTGGTTATAAAAACCAAACAATATACCACGTCAGTAATAAATACACAAAAACTTTTTGTCAGTCTTCCAATATTATTACTGTGAAGTAGATAAATAATTTTGAATTAAAACTATAAAGATCGATTTATTTTACATTTTTTCAACAACATCTTATTTATATTAATTCATTTGCTTTATCTATAATACTTATTTTTCATTATTTTTTTCTTAAATTAATGTTTAAATGTATACGTTCTAAATGAATAACAATAAAACAATATAATTAATCAAACAATGTTAATTAAAAGTTTATTAAATAATAAGTAAAATAATAATTAAATAATCACTTCATCAATAATCGTTAGCCTACAGTCATTTTAAATATATTACGATATGTGTAAAATATAGTGAGTGCCGAGTGGTAATAATTTTTAGTGATGTATAAAAAGAAACGTAACTTTAAAAATTGTATAATACACAGTATGATATTAGTTTCCCAGAAAATAATATGATTATATAATGTTGATGAACACGTCTGCATGTAGCATACATGCTTATCATGTTTTGAATGCCTAATATTAATTGTATAAAACAAAGAAAATATGATAACAATTTGAGGTATTTATAACCACATTATTTTCTTCGTCTTACTTAAGTATAACATGAAACATTTAACGCTCAGAAACATTCGTTTTATTTTTTAAAATTTTTAAATACACATAACTCGCTATTTACATTTAAAATATCAAATGAATTTTTTCATAGTTTCTTTTATAATATTTCCCATTTACGTTTTATAACAGCAATAATAATATTACAAAAAATAACTAATTCGCTTCTTATCATAAAATAATTGTTATGTTATATCAAAAATACAGTAATAATATCCCCTCAGTCGGAAATATTATAATTTACATTGTGGTTAAATTAAATCAGTCTTATAAAACAATTTAACATATTCAACCGCTTTTATCTTAAAGTTTTGGGAACATTTTTATATTACAACAGATGTCACATGGTTCTTTTGTTTTATTTTTTGAATTCGGTGCCATCTAGTCAAATACACATAACGGCACATGCATACATAATAATATGATGTATCGTGAAGTTTTTGACCGGTCATAGTTTACAATATAATATAACTATCATGGTGCAAAATTTGAAACGCATTTATTTCATCCATGTGCTTATATAATAATACCATTATTTACAATAACAAACGTTCTAATAGTGTTGTACAACAATATTAACGAGTCGATTGAACATCAGCCTCTATTGACTATAAGACAGATTCAAGTGACTATCTTTAATCATAGCATGTATATAATGTGATAAATGCAATGGAATTATTTCGTTTTAAACGTTTCGAATATAAACTTAAACGGTTTAACTATTTCCGTTGAATTCTAATTTTATTGAAGCAAAAGTGCATGGTACCAATAACAGTAAATTAATGTCAGTAATCTTATGATATTATAATGTTATCATGTTGATATACAGTTGATATAAAATGTTCTTAAAATTAGTATTTAATTGAAAATATTGAACCTAACTAACATTCATCAATTTTTTATTTTATTTTATTACATCAGGAGAATTTTGATTGTTTAACTAACACGTAATGCCAGCCACTATTGTTTATTTCTCTAGAATTAACATTATTAAATATTAGGGGTGGTTCAACTTAAAAACGATCAGTTTAAAATATAATCGATTTAAGTACCAAGGTACTTGAAGAGTTATTTGATTGTTTAAATAATATACAAAAAGCTTGTAATATTTTATTTATGTAAACCCATTGTTTACACATATTAACTAGGTATATTTTTCAATATAACACATTTTCTTAGAATTATGTTATAATATATAATTATGAATAATGAAATTTTGATTAATCTAACCTAACAATATTATAATAATGTAATATTTACTCATTTTTTCTGTGTAATCATCAAAATTACTTAAGTTATTGTTAGAAATAGTAATAATAATAATAATATTTTATTGCTATCAATCATACAGTATACAATATAGTAATAATATTTTATACATTTCTAGTTACTTTTTATAGCGTCAAATAAACCAAAACTTAGAGAATAAATAACGATAATTATTAATATTTCACACAATTTAACACGTAATTTATTAATTGGACTTTACTATTCTTATATATTATTACACTAATAAAAATTTTAATTTGTACATTAATACAAGTGTTCATATTTAAACATAATAGGTAAAATAGATTTATAGTATAATTTATAAACTATAAATTAATTAAATTCAGAATATAAAAAATATGAATGATAAATTCTTGGTTAGCATATAATCGATTTTTTAAGATCATTTAAAATGATAATTATAAAATTTATGTATTATAAATATGTGCTCCTAAAATGAATACCATGTAAATTAATTTAATGAACGATAAATTGTATAACTTATTGTTAATTTATACTTATAATACTATATGTATAATAGAATTTTCTAAAAATTTGAAAAAGATAATATTATTATATACTATGTGACAAAAATTTCTAAGAAATGATTAAAAAAAAAATTTATTATTTTTTTAATGGCTTAATTATATTTTAAATAAATAAACATGCAGTAAATAAGAAATAAGATAAAATACAATATTTATTGATGAAAAACATCATTAGATAATTGTATGAAATATATTTATTATCTTTTGTTGATTCAATTTAAGGAATTTGTGATTAGCCAATATTCATTCCAAGGTATTTTACTTAATTAGTTAATTCAATAATGACTTAATTACAAGATCTTAAATCCATCTTACAGTTATATAAACGAATACATATTTTATATTATTATTCAAAAACAGTGTCATATATCAAATTGATAATTTTTCTAGGCATTGAATAAACCGTTCAATAAAATTAGATAAAGTAAAGTCTCTCGAAGGAACCCATGATACATTTTAATAATTTCATCGTGTATCTAATTCATTCTAACTGTTTTAATTCCATTTGATAAATATGATTTAAAAATGTATATTGAGCTATTCATCTAATATTTATATTTTATAGTTATTTTAATATTATATTATAACTTCATGATTAAGATTATGAGTATGTACTATGTATGGTATATAAATATCAGACAAAGTATGATTAAATTTAGTATTCACGTTACTGAATAATATAGATCACTAAAAATAACAGTATTATAAATAAACTTCATAATAAATATTTTTTAATTACAGTAATTGCTATGCATTTTAATAGTGTAAATATTTTTATCAAGTTTAACAAATATTTTTAGTTTCATAAACAAAACAGATTTAAATTTATCAGATTTTCAACTACCTACTTTAGTTTCATAAAAAAATTTCCTGTTTGTTTCAGTTAAGTAATCATTGATTATACTATTTCCAACAGGAAACTCAATACTTATATTAATAGCCGAGAGCTTATTATAGTTGTTCTATCATCAATGAAGTTTTAATGAATAATCTAAATGTATTAATCCATTTTTGTTTTTCAATTATATTACTGAACTATAAAGCAATTTATTATACGACAAACTCCATTTTTTAAATGTCTCCTTTAAAGATTGCAGATTTTGTTTTTGAAAAAATTTAACTATAAGCATTTTTCTAAAAATTTACAATTATTTATTAAATTTTCATTGCTAGAAACAAAAATTCCTTGCATTTTAATATTAATACAAAGTAAGTATTGATTATTATCATTTACGTTATTTTATCAAATAATAATTAATATATTTCATAACTGCATAATAATTTGAATGTTTGATACTTACTTTATAATAAGTTGGCTTATGAATTTATATAAATGTATTATTTTTTGAGTTGAATTTAATTTTAATTTAATTATTTATTTAACACTGTGTATTGTGTTTTCTTATTTATTATTAGTAAGCATACAAATATTAATGTAGGTATTGTATTTTATAATTGCCAATAACTAACTTCAATACATACCCAATTAAATTTTTAGATAAATTGGATATTCTAAATGACTTTTAGAGAACATTAATGATGATCATGGTGGCGCCCATGACAGAGCACTTGCTCTATACAATTAGTCTGTTAAATCTTCTTAATAGTGAGATATCACAATATGACCTTGATTCAACAGTATTAGAAACAGTTAAAATTGATATATATATATTTACATTTTAAATAAACTTTATTTTTTGAATATTTTTCCCATCACTAATTGTAATGATTGCATACAAAATAACATGTAAATTTATTTATTTAATTGTGTTAATCTTCCTATCAAAGAATATTAAATTCTAAATAAGTAAAAAATATTTTTTATTCCATGGTTACTGCTTACTGTTATAAAGCATAACTAAATTATAAAAAACCTGAAATAATCTTAGAAGAAAATATAAAACTATCTTTAAGCATCTCCCAGTAACTACTTAGAGTCAATACTAAAAACTGTACCAGACAAATATTGAATAATAATATTAAAACGAATAGGTATTATGAAATTTTTGAAATGAAATTCACTTGTTTAATATTAAATAATATTAAATATATAGGAAAACGATTTTTAATCTATAAATTAGTTTTAATCTAATATACGATTTTAAAAATATGTTGGCCTCGTAATATAGAAAATACATAAAAAATCAAACGATGGATGTACCATATTTTACGTTTATGTAAAGAAATTTAATTTTCCAAGAAAATTTATCTATATTATTTTAAACCAATTTTTTACACTTTATGACAATATATACGATCACATTTTATTACATTAGTGCACTATCCCATTGAATGAACTTAAAGTACCATTATCAATGCATTATGATACTATAACTGAATACTTTAACTCGTAAATTATGTTATTTTAATCCATTTTTATAAACTATGAATTATATAGAAATAAAATGTAAAGGTTTTAAAAATAACTGATCGGTTCCTATTTAATGTGTAAATAAAATTATATTATCATTCAAATATTATTAATCTAATTTACTATATTAATGAAAATATAGTTAACTCTTGATGGTAACTCAAATATTGATCACTCAACATTTTCGATATCTCTAAAAAATAAAATTCTCCTTGAAACAACAATAAAACTTTATATTTAAATAATCTTATAATCTAATAATTTATGAAATCTATTAAATATTGAGCATTTTTAATTTGGACCTAATTAAAGTATAATCTAGATCCAATTTTTTGACTAAAATCACTCTCATAGATTAAAATCAAAGAAATATATCGACAATTTATATTCTAGGTACTTAAATACACGCAAAAAACACACATCATTGTAAAATCAATAAAATCATTGTTATGCTCAGAATCTACAATGGACGCTCGTAATATTATAACTGGCAGCTAGTCAAATTTCACATTTATTATTAAAATAATAAAATAAGTAAAACAAAACTGATGAGAAAAATAATTATCATTAATTAAAATAGATTCAAAAAAAAAAAAAAATCACAAAGATTCACTAAAACATAAAAATATTTATGCATGTATAATTATCATATCGTTGAAAATTCGTTAACTCATTTTTAAAAACAACATATTTGTCAAATAAATTACTATTACATAATATTGTATTGATTAGGTATTGCACCATTACATCAATATCAATACGTAAATATTACAGAAAAGCGTGATAAAAGTTATATTTTTATGTGATTTCTAAGTACAATTATGATCTTTAGAAATTAACAATATTAAATGGAGTTAATTCAATACTGCAGAGTTTAGATTTATATTATACCTGTGAACAATAACAAAAATTTACAAATTCGTATAATTTAAAATATTAAAATATTTATTCGAGTAAAAATCACTAGCAGCAAATTATACGAGTAGGTATAACATGCCAGTAAAAAAAATCTTTACAGATATGAACAATTATCTAGGTATTATGGTACCTTTGGCTTGATAAAAGCCCGTGGGCTTTTAGAATATAATCTACAGGCGGCATTATAATGTGTATAGCCATTAAGAGACCATCGCAATCTCAGCTGAGTCCTCTATATATTTTAAACATACATGGATTTAAACCACAAGTTATACCATTCACACAAAAACTTTTTGGTAAACCAATTATATAAATGATCAAATCTCACTGAAAGTCTTGATTAACCATGACTATGACCATGACCTGTTCAAACCCTCGTCTTCATTTAAAACAAATCAAATAATTATTATTTGACAATACAGTAGATAGATATTTGCTCTGTTGAATAATAGGTGTTGTATGTACCCCATCATTGTTTTAATCTCTCGAGAATATATTTATATTAATATTAGTAATACAGTAGATTTAATAAATTTTCATATTTATCATATTATTAATATTTAATCATTTTAAAAGTATATTATATTAATATCATAAATTATTGTTATTAAGTTTTGAGCCTATGTCAACTTACCGTGAAATAATGTAATTCGTACTGTAATATAAATACGAAATTATGTTTTTAAATTATAATTAAGTAAATATATATTTGTCAAAAATGCTCATATTGATCTATATCAAAAAAAAAAATTAATTTGTTTAGGTACAGTTAATATGAAACAGTTATATTACAAGAATTTTGTACATATTAGTAAATTACAATAAATGTAATAAAACAATTTTACTTTTAGTATTAAGCATAATAATTATAAGTACAATCATGTGATATCATTAAAAAATCTAGTAATAACCATTAAATCAATATTTTCATACTTGGATAGATTACAAATGTTAAGTCGTAACAATATGGATACACCGTTGAAATAAGGGTACGTTATGTATCTGATTATATTGAAATAAAATTGTTGTGAACGAAATGGTCTTGGGCATTTTCGGAACTCGTGTAATGTTGTCGAAATGAACACGGGTCATGGATCCAACTATTTCTGGCTTCTCAAATACTAAATGTGTTCGTATTGTACTTTTGTACACAAAAACTAATATGTTTCAAAATAATATTACAACGTTGCAAAAGCATCTGTTAAATGTCTTTATGTCAAATCATACACGTCGGTAAACTTTGGTTATTGAAACTTAAGTTTGAACGGTATTTGGATTTCTGTTTCAAACCTCAAATACGCCCAAATCAACATACAAATTTACACAGTAGCTATGAGTTGATAATATTAATATACATATAAAAAAAAGTTTCATTCTATTAATACATTGAGTTATTATAATAACGATTGATGACATTTAAAAAAGTAAAATGAAACTTTTTAAGTTTTTTACAATAATATAGTGTATGATTTTTTTTTTTTTTTAATTTGAATGATACACTTCTACTAAATAGCTTTTATTATTTTTATTTCTTTTATATATATATATTTATTCATTTGCTTACGATATTTTACTTGTATTAAGTGAAAACGTATATAATCAAATGTTTAGTCTCCGGTTCATACCAGACCTAGAAATTGTACCAAAAATACTACGATTATTTTCCGAATCAATGATTGGCATTTCTAAAAAACATCAACCATACAAAATATAATATTAAATAGTTTGTAAAAGCTACTCAAAATACATTAAGTCGTTTTTGTAAATGAAAAATGCCTGTTGTATTCTACACATTTTTCATGCCAACTGAATTTTTTTTAATCGATATGTATCAATCTATAATTACTATTACGGTTCAATCGTTAGAAATGAACTGTACAAAATGAAATTGTTAAGGATTTTTTTTTCTATTTCAGCGTCCAAACCAACATTAAAGTACAAGTTCATCGGTCATTTGTTGAAACCCGGTCCTGACGTTTCGCTCAAGTGCATTGCGTTCGGCACACCAACGCCTCACATCACCTGGAAGTTCGACGGTAACGACGTGCCTCTTTCACAAATGTAAGGAAAATAATATTATCTTTCAAGCACTAAAACACTATTTTATCTTAAATAAATTTCGCGCATAATTGTGTGTACAGGACACAGGTGCATCACTTGATAAATTTATGTTATCGAACGTACATTTGTACATTGCATTTTAAATTCTCCCGTTAAGTCTGTAATATGCATTATATTATATATTTATAGTATACAAATATATTACAAGGTAACGCAGTGTTTAGTATACACTATTATTATATATTATGGCTTATGTATGAATATGCTTACGATTATTTTTCTATACAGGCGGATATCGGTTAGTCAGTATGTCACAGAAATCGGAGATGTCGTCAGTCATTTCAACATCACTAAAGTTCAAGTGGAAGATGGAGGTTTATATGAATGCGTTGTTTCCAACCGAGCAGGACAAGTATCACATTCGGCAAAAATACAAGTTTATGGTTTGTATGCTTAAACATGTTTTAACTTTTTATACACAATTAGGTATAGTTGTTAAAAATTAAAAACGCAAGATTCTTCCAAATTTTGTCTCACTAAAATCCATCATATTACACAATGTGGATTTTTCTGTAGATTAATATTAAATATATATATATATATATACATACAGATATATAAACGTTCGCAATATTATTTCTGTTCAAAATAAATGATAATATATACTTCAACGTCATCGTTGAAAAACCCGACACATCCATCGTTCTACTAGGAATTTTAAATAGAAATAGAAATTTAATTTTAAAAAACATATAGGCCCGTATATATTCTTCATGAAGCGAGTATGAAAGCTGTTTGATAACTTTAAGGGGTTGAGTCTGTAATAGAATATAGTAATTTCCATTACCTTACTATAACAATGCAAATATTTTAAAAGTGCACTGAGATGGAATATATTTGCGAATGCATGTTTCCGTCTACTTATAACGTCTATGTGGAGTTATTTGATTCAACATTTTAATATAAATTAATATAATATTATAATACAATAATATGATACCTATAAAATTAATTTAAAAAATATATTATATTCATCTAGTATGATTAAAAATACAGAAACAGATTGATCTATAAATATAAACATGTATACTGCTTTAAGTCATAAATACATAAATTAAACATTTAGCTACAAACGGGGACTAAAATTATATTCAGTAAATATCCATGAAATATGTACTCAAATGTAGATACAATATTTTTTAACTTAACAAAATAAATCATTTACAATTATGATCAATTAATATATTTAAAAGATAACCTTTTATATTAATATTATTATTTGTGATCTTATTTAAACACGCTTATAGAATGATATAAATATTTTAAAAATTATATATAGAATGCAGTTTTATAAAATATATATATATTGTTGTTTGATATAATATATTATTAAATTATTGCAATTATAGTACCATAATATATTTACAAATATACAGTTTTTTCTTCGACGATTATTGACTATTGTGTTGCATACTTTTGTACTTAAAATTTCAAAAAACCAAATATTCAATTTAAAGTTCATCAATTACATCCCATACGCATAGCTTATACATTTATTCGGAAATTTTTATTAAATATAATTAATGACATTTTAGGTTATTTAATCAGAATTGTTCAAATTAAAAAAAGTATATACGATGTTATTCCTGAATTCCACCCTAGTGACAAACCATGAAATAAATATGAAGTATTGAAGTTGGTTACTAGTTGCTTCTATTAGAGGCTATAATAAATATATAATTTTGTAAATTAGGTAACTTATTTATATGAAAAAAAAAGTCATTTATAAATAGTAATGAAGTGGAACTTTTGTTTTAAAGGCTAAAGCCCATTTTTATCCATCGGATCAGAGCTCCAGTGAAAATAAAATTTATAACAAGGTCCATTAAATTTATTAATTATTTTGATACGCATATATAAAAAAAAACATAACTACAATTAAATGAAAAATAAACAAAAAAAAAATACCAGATAATTGATGAATTATACCCGATTTAAATCACAAATTATTTAAAAATAGGTCTACACTATATAATAATTACTTATTTATTCAAATAGTATAACTTAGTTATACAATTGATTAGATTAAGGAAACAAACAACTCATTTAAAATTCCTTCTCTAATAGTCTGTATTATCACATGCATATTTAATAATCTATATCTTAAACAAATTACAATGATATAAAAATAACTTGTAGTATTAAATATTAAGGTCGTTTAAACAAGAAATTAATCGACTTATTTATTGTTTCTGTATAAAATAAATAAAACAATTCTTATTTCTACGGTTGAAAATATTTTTCTATGACAGTCCTTATCCATCATCAATAAATTATCAGAAATAAAGGTGATATAAGTAATAGTTTCTTATGTTTATTTAAAAATATATTTTTTTATATATTATACAAAAACTTGAAAAGTTGAAAAGTTATGTTTAAGTTCAAATTATTACTTTATATATTAATAATAAAATTAAAATTAAACAAATTGAAGTTTTAAATATATTAAAACGGAAAACGAATAAATTTATTTTTAAATCATTAAACCAAACATTAAACGATTTGTTCAACTAAAAATTATAAATATCATTAAATAAAATGTAGGTAACTTAAATCAAATAAATTGAAATATTATACCAATTACATTAACATAGTATTATAGATATGTTTTGAACTTAAACGACGATATTACCATATCAAATCTACTTTGATTTTAAAATATTTTCTATTTTATCTCTACTCGTTTCATCACTTTCCTCGAAATCTTCTACCCTCAATTACACATTTCAGTTTCTTAAAATCGACAACAAAAATTATCTGATATTTAATTAGAGACACTAGAGACACTAATTTCAGATAATTATTTTCACCATATTCATGTTAATATGAAACAGGTAGTTTTTTACTGTAATTTATTATAATATATATTATAACTATTATATAAGTAATATACGACAAGTCAAACATATATAATTATTATATTATTTCAAATTATGCATTACAAAGAAATTATCACACAAATTTTCGTCTGATCTTAGCCATAAAATAAATCTATCTTAATTTATATTTTTTTTTACATTGAATACATCATTTTATTTTTCGTCAATAGATAGAAAAATAATTTAATAGTATTCATAATCAACGTTGCTCGTAAAATATATATTATAATTCCTAGTTGTTGTGTTATTATATATTCGATATGTCAGAAATTATAAGCATTGGAAACAGAGCTATAATTGAATTTAACGAGTGTTATAAATTTGGGGATGAACGTTATTAATTTGGTGATTCTTAAATGTTTCCCAGATATTGTCATTGTTCTCGACTACTATTCTTGAGCCAAAGCCAAAATATAAATCTATCTCATATTCTCATCTGCGGCCAACCCGAAACGTGTTTTTTCAGTAACACAAACCTATTTTGTACTTTGGAACTTTGTTTTAAAATGTTTACACTATATGAGTATTATACCTACATCAAATTTGTTTGTACAATTATTATAGGTCATTTGAAGGCAATAACAGCTTAAAACGTATTAGTTAAGTATGTGGGTGGATACGATTGGCAGATATTATATTATCATCAGTTTAGAGCTACAGAAAAAGACGAGTTAAACATTATATGCGATTGACGTGAGAAAGGCGTAAAAAAAATTCTATGTTTTTCTTGTGGCTCGCGTAGGACTTTCGGTTTCACGCCCCGTACAAGTGTTCGGCATTGTTCGAGTTTCAAGCGAGCCGTTCTCGAGCACCTGGTAAAATGATGTAACAGTCTACTATTATAGTGGCCGTGTGTCACTCTATATCCCACCCCCACGACCAGAGGATTGTTGAACGGAATTCAACCCGAAAAGTACCGTCGCATGCGTATTATGTAATAACGTATTATATATTAACCGGCGCAATTAAACTGCACACTCGAAATCCGCGACCCGGCCCCATTAAACCGACTGATGAACTCGTCCGCGTTTTTAGTACACAGCACACACGTGAAGTAAGGGTGTGTGTGCGCTTGTTCGCAAAAGCAATTAAACGTTGTATTTTACGTATGAACGCGCTGTTAAAAGTGACGATGCCGAGGATTACAGATTCATATTTGTCCGGAAACTGGATTTTATTTTCGCTGTGCGTTTTAATTGATTACCGCGGTTAATACCCATCCGACGTAAAGCATAAAATTAAAATATAACTTAATGTGGGTAAAACCAAATTGAAGTTGTAGGTTTTCACCTGTAACAACTATTATAATAGTCTTGCTGTATCGCATACGTAATAATAAATTAGTCTGTAATTTTAAACTTATACACCGTTATTTTTTGTCCAAAATGTTAAATTACACGTTATTTTTCGACGTAATATTTAGTGGTAAATTCGTTAACATAATATTTATTCGCGATAATGGCTAAATTAATGTTTTTTAAAATCAAAACTTGTGTAATTTATCATAATAGTGAATATAATAATTACTTTGTTAGCTAATAAGCTTTCGGATATAATACTAAAAACATTTATAAAAACTATCAGACTATACAATAAATCAAACTTGGGTTAAATAATATACTTACAAAAAAAATCACTTTTTTTTGCAAACATTTCAATAATATTTGAATTTTGTTCAACAAACATTTAAATGTGAATAAAATATATTTTTGCCTTTGTATTAATTTTAGAATACTGAGACACTTGACGGGCATTTAAGACGTTCCTGAATATTTTATAGAAATTCTATAAATTCATAATGTTGAATGTTTGTAAATTTCTAAATACTTTTGAATAAGTATTGGAATATTTATGTTTATAGGTAGGTAGTATAAGTATATTGAATATTTTGGAATAATTTCGATGACTGTTTCGTAACAAAACTAAGAGAAATATCTGTGATTGACATTAGTGAACAAAAAAAAAAAAAGCTTTATATATTTTATAATATTCACACAACGCCGACACGTGACAGTTACAAACATCAATGTTGGCAGTCACTTAGTAAGCTCGATACGCTAGTACTTAAATATATCTATTTATTTGAACGACTCACCCAACAACTGCCAACGATTTAGATATATGTCAACCACAATCAATGATGACTGGCAGCATTTGCCGACTTTCTGGAACATTCATATTAAAATATCTTACAATAACGCAAACATCGTTCGATACAACATAAAACATAACGATTGTCATAACATATTGTCTTGTGTACTTATTCATTTCATATTTGACACTACACGTTCTAAACCATATAGTTCGCACATAAATTAAAAATTAAAATATTATTATTATTAGTGGTAGTAGAAGAAGATAAAATCAGTATTGTTATTGCTGTTGTGTTTGTAAGTCGTTTTACATAGGCCCGTGACACAAACATATTTCAACTAGAAATATGCGTTTTTTTCTAATGTGGACGTGCGCTTTGGGAATATTTGCAATTCTGAAATTCAACAAACTGGCATCGTTAAAGCGATATTGTTGAAACTGTACTGCATATTATACGATATGACGTGTAAGAAACAACCACTACAAAAAGTTAGAGAAGGCCGCCTCATACGACAAGCTGTAATCAAGCCAAATTTATAAAATTTATAAGTAATTTTAACACATTTAAATTCAATAAATATTAGTAAAACCAATGAAAACCTATAACTTGATTTTAGACAACAGATACTCACATATTATATCAAATATTAAAATCAAAATTGATATACTGTTTAAAAAAAAAAAAATTAAAACTTTTATAATAAAATTACTTAACTGAGTTTTATTCAAAATTACCTGATAATTGTGTAAGTGACATCGTCACAATAAGTTAAGGTTTTATAAAAGTAAAAAATAACTAATTGATCTTGTTTTTGAGTTTCTATCATACTTTCTCAGACCTGGTGTATTAATGTATTATACGGTTTATTATTATTATTATTATTATTTTTTTTTTTTGAGTTATGGAGAGGTCTTAAAAAGAATATGGTCATTTATAATTCACAGTTATTTAAATTATTTTGTAAATAATAATACGTATATATTAGACATTATCAAGATAATATATAACACTTTTTTAGTTATATATTTTTTTTTAATTTCTTTAGGTTTCGTTAAGTATAATAAATTGTATGATTAAAATGTACGATAATATGAAAATTGTGTGTATTTCAGGTGATCCGGTAGCCAAGAAAACTCCTAAAATAATTGCACGGGCTGGTCAACAACTGCAAATGACCTGCCCAATATCTGGGTATCCAATTTTCAACATCAATTGGGAAAAAGGTATGAAAAAAAAATTAGGATATGGCCACAATATTTTTACAAATTTGTTGTAGATATACTAGTATTTTTTTACTATTGTATTCTTTTATTTTTTAAGTATCTAAGTATCAGTGAAAATCTACTAAACACTTTAATATCAAAATATACAATAAATTTATATGAACACGTAATATCAAAGTATAGAATAGGTTAGGTTGAAATGAAAATTATTACTGATATTTAATAACTGATGAAAGATAAAAGTGAAAAGTTTTCAAGTTTAATATTTTTATATTATTGATGCATTATTATCAAAAACTTTATATTAAAATTTACTGTTTTCGAATAAACTCTTATTCGACCTTCCTTTTCTTTTTCGATAAACTTAAAAAGCAATATTGATGCCATCATATATTTTTAAACGCTCACAACAATCCAAAATGTACTATTTTCATTTTCCAATTTTTAGTATTTATTGAATATTGATAGATTTTTGAATGATAACAGAATTATGGTGATTGAACAAAAAAAAAAATTGTAACATCTTAGTAAAAGTGTTTTTGTTATGACCAGTAAGTAATATTGTAATTTAATATACAAAATTTAAGATTTGAATTTATTAGTTGTTCTAAAATGTATCTATTACATCCAATTATCCAATAATACATTTTTACAAACTTTGACGAAATAGTAAATTTATATTATTCATTATTGAAAAATGTATTTATACAAGTAAATAGGTTTTAGAAAAGAAAAATTAGGAATTAGTACGCATTTCACCATTTTTTTAAATTAACCAATTATTTAATATGGAAGAAAGGTACTAAGCTTTCTTTCGTATAATTTGGAAAACGTTAATTTGGCTTTTTTAAATAGTGTTTTCAAACGTCATTCATAAATTAAAAAAGTATTTTAACAAATAAATAAGTGCTTTAGACAGAATATAATGGCAACATTTGATTTCCAGCATTTTTTTCTACAAGAATTGACATAAAAATTTAAAATTGTTGTCAATTTTAAGAAATAGTATTTTTTAGATCATCATCTCACAAAATGTTGTTACTTATATTTATATTAAAACTGAATTTACAACATTCGATTTTGATATATTTCTTTATTCTTTATATATAATAGTCTAATAACAATCAATGACTTTAATTTTCAGAATTAGAGAAAAATTTTAAAACAGTAATTTTATAAAAGAATTATATTATATGATTTTCAAGAGTGAGTAATTTTGAATTTAGAAGTTTTAATATAGCAATATATTATATTAAATGTGTGGCCATGAAGTTGTTTGACGATTTATACTAGAAACTTTCTATTTTTATCTATTCACATAAATCCAGCATTAACTTTAATTTAATGTTATTAAACCTCTACGAAGTTTAAATTTTGCGATGTAAACTCAGACATTATATACCTACGTTATCTAATGAGTTTTTCAAAATTGTCTAAACTGATTAACAATATACCCAAGTTAATGGCAGGGTGATATTTCTAAGAATATTTTTTTTTTGTCATTAAATCTAATTTTTAACATGTCATTAGTACATATTTTTTTTTTCTAAATATTACCCAAAGTCATTAAACATCATTATTAGATTAAGCACTAAACCTCTCACTGAAAACATCATAAGGGTTTCAGCTTTTAAATTTACTCATAGCATATTTTTTTCCTGTATCATCAATCACAGTTTTAAAGTTCAATCAACTATTTATCTCACTCCTTAAGTGGTCATCGTATTTTATTTTAGTTTATAATACAGTACTTTGTGATCCATTTAAACATTTCATAATTTTAGTTATAAATTTATAATACACAAATGGAAAATGAAAATGTACATTGCATATTATAGGAATTTGAATTAAATAAGCCAAATTTCATCATAATAATTTACAATATTATATGTATTAAACTAAAATGCAATAAATTTTAATCAAAATTTAGTATCCTGTTCAATTGAGAATAACTAATTTATCATCTTTGGTCATGTTTTTTTTTAGTTTATTTTTATTATTAGAATACATTATTTGATAAAATTTACAGTCAATTCATAATAGACAGTTATCATAAATTATTGATATAGTAACTACTTACAAATAACAATAGCCCGATCAATATTGTCTCAATCTATGTATAATTAAAACTATGTGTGTTGTAAATCACTTTATTAGTTAATAAAAAATCTTATTTGGTTTTAATAGAGATAATTTAATTTAAAATATCTTATCAATTGTATGTTTTTAACATCATAATATTATATAGATAAAAATAAATGTTTTAATATAAGAAATGTAACTATTTGAAATCATACAAAGAATTGTTATACAAATGTATAATATGATGCATGTAAAAAATCCATTGAATAATTTATGTTTAAATTATAATGTACAACGATAATGTAAAAATTAAAAAATAATAATACGAACGTAATAAATAATAAAGTATATAAACAAAATAAGAATATCATAGGTAATAGGTTTGTACATTTCTCAGAAATTGATGAGGTTTGGTTAAAAATTGACTAGGTAGATAGCGATTAGTTCAATATTAACAAATCATAAATTATATAATTTTAAATTAAAATGTAAAATTAAAATATTGGCTAATAATGGTAAATGTCCGAACAAACCAAGATTATAGAATTTAAAAAATGAAAACATTTTTTTTTATTACCCACGATGCATTTATCGTACGTAGAAATATGTTCATAAATAATGTACGACGTATACATACGCGCTTTGAGTTATACTGAAATACTTGAGGTAATTAAGTGGTATACATATCACTGTGGGTATTATACGAAAATTGTCTTTATTGTTGTTCCCGTAGGGTGAGTTGCGTTATATAACAACCAGCCAACAGTCTCCCCACTCGACGTCTACTTTATGTAAGTCTGGGTTTCTAATTATAGCCCGGAGGTTCATCAAAACACTCCGGCTATCACACTACGAGCGCGCCACTCTTTTTCGCACACAAAGCTCGGTCCATTGGTACGGAAAACTGGTCATTTAAATATGTTATGAGTTGTACCCATCAACCCCGTGCGTGTTTGTTCTGTTTTGTATTTTTTTATAAAATAAAAACGTACAGACTCATACACCCACGTATTCGATAAATTGTTGGGAGAAGAGATTACAAATAATGTTTTTTTTTCGTCTCCACATCGGGCCGTGTAGACTAAACTAAATTATAAGGTACGACGGGAGTGCCCATTGTGCGTTGTCCCTCGAAGTGCATAGATTGATATATATATATATATATATATTTTTACCCTTCACATTGTTCAGTTTCTGTTCGAGCTTTTCTAATGGTATTGTTTTCCGGCAACAATATTGTACCGGTACATTACAAACAATAGAAGGTGCTTAGAAAAATAGCATACGGAAAAAGAGAGGCTCAATGTATATTATGTATAGCTTTCCGTGCACGATTCTGGCACTGATTTTTTTTTCACTTTTTCTCCCTCTTCTATTGTTTCATAACTTTTTACTTATATATATAAATATACATGTATGTTTCTATCAGATAATAAGAGGTTACCCGGAGGAAAATTGCTGAACAAAAGACACAAGGTATTTGCAAACGGCTCGATAGTCATCGAAAACGTGCAGAAAAAGTCCGACCAGGGAACGTACTACTGCGAGGCTAGCAACGACAAACATGTGGTCCGAGCTTCGGTTGAAGTGATTGTAATAGGTAAGAATTTATGCAACGAGTCTAATTATTATTATAATTAACAATGTTCAATTTATTTCGGATAGTTTAGGTTTTTTCACGAAGATTTAAACTGTCATTATGGAAATCGGAAAATAAATAAATTAATGGCTTTTTTTTTTAAATTATTATTACTATTATTAACTACTCAAAGGGTGGATATTAATTAATCGCTGTGCAGATTTTAATTGATGTAACAGGGCTAATACAAATTTGCGCGTTCAGTCGATTTAAAAATTTAACCAACCGATAACTAATCACTGTCGACATAATTATACATGTCGTTATAATAATATATTGTTTTAAAATGTCTGATACTGATAATACGACGAGACAATTTATAATATTTTTCAACCATAAAATTTATATTGCGCTCCTTTACAATAATTAAACCAAATATAAATTGACAACAGTTTATTTGAAAACCCGTATATACCTTATAAATAGCTAAGTAGGTAACTTATACATATAAGATTACCAAAAATCAGTTATTCATTATAATTATATTATTTTATTTTTAAATATACTAACCACATTTCATGATGAACAATTAATATCATATCATACGTACATTTGGTTTAAAACTTGTGTTAAGAGATATGTTATATTATTTAACTATGTTTAATTTGTCAAAATATTTAAAAAATATTTAAGGTTATTTTAAGGTGGTGATTTATTAAGGTAAACTATTCTCATAATATACTAAATGGCCGTATTTGGAAAAACGATTATCGGCTTTCGCGTTTATAGACCATTAAATATTTACTACGAGTCCTAAATAATAAAAATATTATGTACTAGTACTACATAATATGAAAGTTCTAATCATTTCAAATTCAGTAGCGTATGTAAGAATTTTTCATGTTTGAAAGGGAAGGGGGTTCAGATAATTATTTTCTTACACACTTCAACGAAGAGCTATATCATAAGTGCAACTATCAAGTATGTTCAAAGAAACCCCAAATATCCCTAATATATTATATTGTATAATAAGTCACTAAAAACACATTACTCAATGAGAGAAGCAATTGGCTATGAAAAAGTATGCTGGAGGACTGTTACATAAATTTGTCTATTTTCAATATTGAAAAGGATCTTATTAATTTAACAGCTAAACCTGCTTACGTATAACTTATTCTAAGCGCATATACATTAAACACAAACAAAAAATAAAAAATAAAATATTAAACACAATTATTTTACTTATTTTTAAAGTTTGTATCTGGCAATTAGTTTTCCAAAACCTCCAGTATCGCAACGCGACGCAATAAGTAATAAATTGTTATATACATATGTTTGATGATTTACAACGCACGCCATATCATAAAATTCATACACACGTCATTCATGCAGCTGAGTTTAAATTATATGCAATAGTTTCTCTGTTGAAAAAATGTCGCTCAATTGACAGAAATGGCAGCCGGTTGCTGTGACACGTGCATTTTTAATATTAAAAACAATTTTAAACTCGCGACTACTCACCAACATGCGTTGTTTTGTGGTAACCAATTAATTTTGAACACCATTAGATTAATGATGTCTGGATCTCTATTTACAAAATCGTTTTACCTAGATAGTAAATACTTACTATTATATTATAATATGTATTATAATATCATAAATATATGCAATTCTAATATATATTAATAAATTACATATTTTATTCAACAATTGTTTTAGCTCAAAAAACTAATCAATAATTAAATCTAAAGAGTACTGATTATTCCTAACAAAACATAATAATTAATAAATAATCACAAACATTTTATAAAAAATTAATTTTGATATCCATCACCACTAATCTCAAATTTACATTAAAAAAAAAAATCTAACTTTTATTTTCTTCTTCGTATAACTGATCATCGAAAGTATTATAACTTTATTTTATGAAATAAACAATTTATTAATATGTTAAAATAAATAAAGTTAATACTAACTGAAAACTGGATTTTGATGAGCTTTTTAGACTAGTAACTGTAGATACGATACTGTTGTCAAAAAGACTCACACATCAACACACCAAAATTTAGTCTACATATTTCTTAATACATATACCATATAAATTATAATTTGATCAAATATAATTGATTATCTATTATTATTAACATTCATATAAAATATAAACATGTTTAAGAAATTAATATTATAATACATATATGAATTAAGATCTATGGAGATGCGTAAATAAAGTAAGTCATATTCAAATATTTTTAATTCCATGAAACTGACATATCATCAAATTATTCGTTCGTATATTTCAAATAATTCTGAAAAAAAGAAAACAGCATTTTTAATAAAAGTTTAATATATAAATAAAAATCCAAATTCTTTGATTTTCCATTTAATTAATTAAACACGTACCTATGTAAAAATTGTATTTCATTAATTCTGATATCGATGACAAATTACAATTAAATAAATTATTACAGTTTGAAGAGATCCATAAAATAAAAATGAAAGATAATATAAAAATATACACATTTAATTAGTAAGTAATTACGTAAATAGTTTCGTAAATAAATTTAGGTACTACTAATAGTTTCTAAATTAAAAAGAAATAAACTAACTATAAACATAGGTATACAATTTTTAAGTTGTATAAGTATTATATAATAACAACTTAATAATATTATGTATTTGCATTATAAATTAAAATATTTTTATATTCATTCTTATGTATTTAGTGACATATTATAATAGATAAGTATGGTTTTATTGGTTTTAAACACATGTAAATAATTCACATAATATATATACATACACTATTTTATGACTGTTGGTTATAGATAGACAAAACTTGTGCGTTTAAATTTTACTTAGATATTACCTATAAGTAGATATATACTGGAAAGATAGGTACAGTCAAGTTACATATCATACTAATAACGCAATACTCAATTCGAATAAAGAATTGACGATTAGTTGAACGTTACACGGAACGAATTTATTTCCAATTCAAGTAACATTGTAAAGCGCGCGATCGAAATTAATATATTTTTTACATTTCTGTCTCCGTTTTAAAAGTTAATGGTTGCAGAGCGTAAGCCGTTAAAACTGACTAGCACCAGTTTAAAAAAAAAATACCTCATTATTCGTCAATGGAATGATTTATTTGACTACCAATATCTTGCAGTTCGTACAACAAATTATTCGTATCTAATGATGCACATTTTTCATCAAAAATGATTAGTGTACTAAGTAAAAATCGATAATCGATACCGAATAACAATAAATACTCCCATTTTCTAATTGTATTATTTGTATTGAGTTGTTCAGATAATAGTGAATCAAAACAAAATAAAAAATCATATTTATTTATAAAAATATTTGACTTTACATAAATTGTGTATTTGGATCATAATAATAATTATCATACTAATAAGTACTTATTATTATTAAATTCAAAAATATTTGTTACAAAAAAAAAAAAAACAGTAAAAATCATACCTACTTCAAAAGTAATCGTTCAATAAGTTAAATATCAAAAATATGTATGTAAAAATAATTTAAATTGTTTTCTTTTTTTGTATCTGAATAAGAATATCTAAAAATATCTTAATTCTAAATAACTACAATAACACAGATTATTTTGATTATAAATCAATCACAAATTTCAATAACTTTATTAAAAACGTTTAATTAGTAATTTTATTATTTGTATCCCATTACATTTACTTAGTGAAATTTCGTTCCATTCAACACGTTATCAATATTCATATTGAATAGATAATTTCCTAAATGTTTTTTTTCTGATCTGACAATATATAGTTATATAGTAATGATATAGGTAACTGTGTAAGTAGGTCATTTCATTTTTAATCAACATAATAAAAATAGTAAACGATACCTTTGTTATATTATGTCTACAGACATAAAGTAAAAGATATAATTTATTTTAGTTTTCACTGATGAAAATATTTTAGTGTATTTTTTAAGAACACATTTTATCGCTAAAATGATTTCACTATTTTTATCTCGAGTAAGGGCGAGTTTTTTTTTACTGTCATGGCACTGTCATTCTATTTTTATTTTATTTTCTCTATCTAATAATATTATTTTTTTTTTGTCTGGGACTCTATCCGTCACGGATACTGAACTTTTTAATTAAATGGATTTTGCACTTAAAACACTACACGAAAAATACCATCGGTTCAGGAAGTTTTAACTACGTAGGTAGGTACCTACCTATAAGTAGGAGTTTCCAATAAGTACTAGTTTCGGTTATTCGGTCAAACGTCCTGAACAGAAATTTAGTATATTAGACGATCACCGTAATGTTATCATATATAATAATATTAACCTTTCGGAGGCTAAATCGAACGTTATTAATCGAATCGCGAATCGCACCGATATATGTATAATTATATACACATATGGATACGCAAACACGCAAGCTCAAGCCAACACACAATCCGTCGCGAACCATTATCCATGTTACACGTATATTGCAGAACCGCCACACATCCATCCATTTACGATAGGAGACGGTTACCACGAAGGTGGTCGCGTTGGATGGCAGTGTTTCATAACCAAGGGCGACGGGCCGCTGTCGATCGAGTGGCTGAAAAACAACCAGTCGCTGGACTTAGCGTCCTCGCCGTCGCTGTCGGTGACTTATCAGAACGAGTATAGCAGCTCGGTGCTCATCGAGAGCATACGGTTGGCGCACGAGGGAAATTACACTTGTCGGGCGACCAATCCCGTGGCAACGGTCGAGCACACGGTCACGCTGACTGTACTCGGTACTTAATTAAACCCACGCGCGAGCATACAAACGCGACACTTTACACGAGCACACTGCGTTGTTGTTGTTATTGTTGTGGTTGTTGTTATTGTTGCTGTTGATGTTTTTTATTGTTATTTTCGACGTTCACGTTGAAACGATAATCGTTGTTGTGACCGTAATACTGGCTTAGATTAGTGTTAGTTTATTATTATATTATGCTATAGGTGTGACTTTCAACTAATCACGTTGAATACAATTGTCTTTTTTTTATCTAATAAATATTAAGATTCAATGTGATTTGACAAAAAAATTACAATCACGTTTTTTATTTTATTTACTATTTCGTGGACATTTCTGATAACTCTGTTAACTCCAGTTATAGATAACTCTCGTTTCTCTGAAACGCAGTAGGTTTAAATTTCTAACAAAAAAGAAAGCAATTAATTTTATGAGATTCAATTTGTTTTTTTTTATTATTATTAATAATCTAATTTGGCTTTAAAAAACAAAACAAAATGATATGTTATTGTCAATTTGTAATCTAATACTTATTCATTATATTCGATGGTTTTGACAGGTTAAATAGTTAAATAATTTAATTTTTTAAACATTTGATAGCAAAGTTAGTATTAGCATAAGTAGTACAACTATATCTATTGTTTTAGTTAATCATATTTGAGTTTTAATAAAAAAATAATAAATATTACTATTCATGCACTACTCTATGTATTATTGTAATATTCGTATGAGTTATGAAGCGATAACAAGAGCCAATCTACCGTCACTACAACGATTATCTATTCTTCGTTCCACGACGACATCACCACAAAACATTTTGTTGCACAAACGCGCCCAAATTGCACACGCTGCGATTGCACATTATCACTGCAACCTTAACCATAACAAATATTATGTATAATATTTTTGACAACTGTAAATTATTATTTTTTATCACTGTTGTTTAGTCCTTCTACACTAAATTTACTTTACTCACAGCACCAGTCTACTTAAATACGCACAAGCACTAAATAATATTACAATATATATATTTATGTATTATTATGTTTTATAGCTTATATTTTATTATTATTACTATAATATTAATATCACGCGAGTACATAATGAAATTGGAGCACATTAATAACTATATACGTAATTGTATTGTATTATAACATATTATGTTATTAAGTATTATAAAGGGCACGTATGTGACCGGTTCTGGAGCGTCATATGCCTAATTTCCCAAAAATATTATCAGAAATTAGCTAGCCAAACACATGTCGATAATAGATACTTTTTGAACACGTCTCTGATACATCGTTGTTCAATCTAACTAATAGTATTATCTTACAAAAGTGTTAACGCTATGCCGCATAATACATTATGTAAATCAGTTACACAGTAACCCTCGTGGTTAAGGTATATGATCGATATTTATTAACAATGTCTACAATCTATATACATTAATAAAGCCACATCCGCTGACAATGACCACATTGTGTACTATAACCACTTAACCGGTCACAGCGTTTGTATACTCAATTGGAGCGCACACTATTTTACAATAATTATTATCATATTATATTATATTATATTATTATCGCACCAGTAGTGTTCTTACACACGAATAAACCTTACCTACACATACACACTACGCATGATTCGAGCGCACGTGCACATTTATAAAGTATATTCTCGGAGGTCCTTTCCAGAAAATCCAGATTTAGGAATATGAATACAATTTAAAATAACAATGATAGCTAAAGAGAAACAACCCATGATCTCTAGTAAGCTATAACGTTGTATTTTCCTTTACTAAATTATTTCTTTTAAAAAAAGGGTCAAAACATAATATATTCTCACTTTTAAGAATATAAATTGTTCAAATATTTATTGTTTCTATATATTGGGATGATGAAACCATGTTGTTCTAGGCTACTCACAAGTGCACGAGAGCACGTATCTGTGTGCGTGTATGTGTTTGGGTATGTAAGTGTGCACCACGAATTAAGATATACAATAAAATATAAATATACGAGTATACATTATATTAGTAAACGATAATGGCACAAATTAAATCCACATTTATTAAAATTAGGTACATTATGAGTTCAAAGGCCTCTCCGGTATTTGCCGTTTACAATGCGCGCCATTATTTGAGACCAAAGAACGACAGGCTATACATTTTATATGTCATGGCCCATGGATCGTTTTAATATTTAATTGATACGAGCACTTGTTGCACCTTGTTTGTTCTTCGTCCGTAGGCTCGAGCAGTTATCCAGACTCCAGTCTTGCAATATATACCTGAAAGTCAGAGTACCAGTCAACCCTAGCCGGAGCACGATAGAGTTTTATTTAACCCTTGTGTTATTACTCTCTGAATAACACAGCAAATTTGTTTGGCACGGTACAACCAACTTAAATGGGTGCTTTTAAGATCATGATATGTGAAATTGACAAAATTTAAATTAACACTGGTAGGTCCTCGCATAGCCCAAAAATTTTCAAAATATTTTTAAATACAATCGTGCATTGGAAGGGTTGGATAGTTTTATAATATTTCAGTACCCAATTAACTGTAGTCATTGTGCTTGAGTTCATGTTTTATTTAGGTATTTATGGTGAGCTACAGTAAAGCGTCTATATTATAATAATATGATATCTTAATTCGAGTGGCGTACACTTAAAATATTGTTCTATTATATTATAATAACCACGTGAGCACTATTTTTTTATTTTTTTTGTATTTATTATTTATTTATTCTCTGCACGGATCGTAATATCGTAACCGTTATTTTTACATACACGCATATTACACACATGTAATATTATATTATATACTATTGAGGACCATCGCTCCGGAGTAGCTCAACCCCCCCCCCCCCCCCCAAAAAAAAAAATCGAAGCATACCGATTATATTATACTTTCATATAGTCTGTTTTGGGATGCTGTAATAATTATGCGTATTTTATGAAATGCAATGGGTATATCGCAAAGTAGACCGATACACGATAACGTACTCTTTAAAAACACAATTATTATATTACGTGGATATGTGGGGTTTGAGCTTCTTTGGCGCTATGCACCTCCCGTACGATAACGTATCGTCCCCTCGTCTCATACAACTTATCATAATTATATTATTATAGTACGTAATAATATCATGTGTGTGATTTGTACGTGTTGTTGATAACGCGTATTTGCGTCTGTTCGCCCATTCTTCCCGCCGCCGTCGTTTCTGTTTTCTGTTTCCAGCGCCACCAGAAATCACTCCGTTTTATTTCTCCGAGCTGACCGAGGGCTCTAGGGTACAGGTGGCGTGCACGGTGCACCAGGGCGATCTGCCGCTGAACCTGACCTGGCTGAAGGACGGCGGCCCGGTGTACCGCGGTCCCGGTGCGGCCGCCGTCACGCCGTTCAACGCGTACTCAACCATACTGACCATGAACAACGTGTCCCGGTCCGACACGGGCGACTATACGTGCGTCGCCGCCAACCCGGTGCACAGCGCTACGTACACGGCACATCTGAACGTCAACGGTAGCCCCATACCACAACCCTCACACCCAAAAACGGGGATGAGAAAAAAAATAAAACAAAAATTTGAAATTTCCCGCCATCGGTTTCCGTTTTCGCAAACGAGCTGGGACGGTGGCCCGGAGATGCGTGATTTTCTTCTTCGTAGAGTAGTTTTGAGTTAAACTTGGGTATTAGACAAGAGTAACATAATAATATTGTACAATTAATAATTATTCATTACATAATGCCACGGGCATCTACCCGGGGCTTCAAGAACAATAATACTATTTAACGATAACGGCTACATATTTTACAATATAATAATACGCGCTTTCGTAGTGTACAAATAAAGAAAGGCAATAGATACAATTAAAAAATAGTTGCTAGGTAAATATACAAATGAACTGGAGAACATAATATAATGCTTAACTTCCACGTTTTCACGAATTCTCATCACAGCTGACATTTTCCAGTTGCAGTTTGCCTTCATTCAAGTTTACTTGATGATATTATATTCAAACTGTAATCGTTAAAAACAATATTTTAAGGCACATAATTATTGATATTTATAACGTTTTCGGCCGATCAATCCATAACGCGCAATGCACATTATATACGTAAACGTGGTTGATTCTGGATTATAACGATACTATTATAATAATATTATGTAATTACCATTGCAATTCACCACTGGTCGATTTTGGTTGAAGAGATAAAAGTACTTAGGTTCTAGTGCCTGTACGGTCAAATACGATTTACGTAGAATGGTTGTTACTCGTCAATGTTAAATTCTAACAGACATATTTTATAGTCATAGAAATGGTTCACTAAAACAATAACCACATTAAATTTAATGCAACTGATGAATTTATTATGTATTTTAATACAGTTGAAATTTATCAGTGGTTTTAATAATATGATCTCCAATTAAACGAAATAATCTGAAATATATAAAAACAAATAATCATAATACTATTATGACGATATTTAAAATCCAAATAATTTATTATCTTTTGATAGGAATTCTGTAGCAACATAAAATGTACAAAAATTAACTCAAGTATTATTATTAATTTATAGAATTATTTTTAAAAAAGTGACAATTCGATGTGCATAAAATCAAAACAATATCATTTAAAACAACCTTAATGTAAAAAGTACATTATTAAAGTATAGTTATTAATGCTTTAAAGAGAAATAATCGCATCTTTGGTCCACTGCATACTAGCTGACGAACTTAATTCAATTAATTGTCTACTTTTAACAGACTTTTACGTGTCATTTACAATAATAATATTTTCATTGTTTTACTATCTTTTTAGGCGAATCTTAAATTCGCATCACTTATTTTTATATTATTGCATGGTAATCGCACTTGGCACCGTACTCACAAACTGTTTGATAAATATCTGTGAAATACCATGTTCGAAAACTAACAGATTATTATTTATAGTACCTCCTGAATGGATAATTGAACCCAAAGACTTGAACGTTGTTCGAGATGATCAAGCAGAAGTCAACTGTTCTGCATCGGGACATCCAAAACCGACAATTAAGTGGAAAAAAGGATCTAGTAATAAATAATACACATAACCATTATAATTCGTTCTCATTTATGTACGAAAATAGTTAAAATACATTATATAATATTAGGTAAGGATTCGGACCAGTTTAGCGACGACGTAATGGACAACGTAACATCTGATGGCACTCTGATTATCAGTAAAGTAACAAAGAAACACGAAGGATACTATGCATGCGAAGCAAATAACGAAGTCGGTTCGCCTATTGTTTCCATAATTCGTCTAAACGTACAAGGTGAGTGCTTATTAATTAAATTAAATATGAAATCAATATCGTATTTATTATATGATATATAATACATACCTAACTACTATATAATTTAAAACTAGAATTGTAAAATCATAATTTTACAATTAAATACCTATGTATGACATGTCTTTGCCCGACATTACTCTAGTCATACAATTATTTTTAATATAATTTTTTATGTAATAATATAATTATTACCTTTGAGTAAGCAAAACATATCCAGTTAAATTTCATGATAGTGATATAAAGTTAAGGTGAATACAATTGAAAAGTGAAGACATAGTAAATAAAATCAATGTATACACTATACATTCTACATAGGTACTTAACATTACGCTGTTTTGTCTCAAGGGTATACAGAACCTTGCGTTGCATGTAGTCCCCAATGAGCTTAGAAAAATAAACTATATACTCATTAATTTCAAAAAAGTTAAACTTAATTTAATTAAAATTAACTCTAATAATATATATAATACCTATGTATATATAAAAAAAGAAAAATGAAAAATATATATTATCCCGATCACTGATAATTTAAATATAATAGAAGTAATAATAATTATAATAAAAAAACTTATCTCATACTTGACAAAATTTCATAAACTGTGAAATATTCTACCACCACGGTTTTTCAAAATAAAACAATGTAGGATACGTTTCCACGAAAATTAAGAATTTGAGTCAGACTTCCTAATACAAAATTTTAGTTTATTATAATTCAACACCTAAATTAAACGAAATCGAGAAAAAACGTAGGTACTTGAAAAAATACCGAGAAAATATATATTATTTTCTCGAGTAAAATAAAGATTCACTTGAATTACATAGTGTTGTAAATTGTATATTTTGTTTTTTGTAATGATTTGTACTATTCTACAAATGTAATAACTCGTATTCGTTTTCCAATGGTTTTATGTGTATAATGACGATATACTACTTGCCCACAGAATTTTACGTCGGAATCATAGTATCAAGATTATCATCGATTATTATTATTTATTTTCATAATCGGTCTATTAAATCTTATCGACGATATATTATTAAGTCTTACCTATTAAAAGAGTTTTCCCTTCGACGCACACTCAAACCACGATAGGTATACTCGGATAAGCGTAAATCGTTCAAGACAACTATCGCTTAGGACGACGACTTCTTAAACTTAAATACCTAATAATAATATACATCGCACAACAAAATCTTGGTAAACGACTCGATTCGTGCTGGTGACGGTCGGTCAACGTTTTTCACTAGGCGGCTGTCAGAGCAGCTATTGAAATGGAAAATAGAAATAACCGGAATAGTTATTACAGTATATCAGTGGATTCTGTCCGATATGTTAAGTCCCGACCGTTGGCGGCTGCAAAAGATACGCCGCGCGTGACAACATATTATGAAAATCTATTATAAGGTCGCCGCGAACGTACATAATATACACGCGCATAAATGTACAAGCGCGTGCACGTGACGGAGGTGTGTAAATATTTGTACGAAAAGATACTAGAATATTAAGGCTTCTGTTATGTATGTAATATGTATATGCACTCCGAGAGACCCTAGCTGCTGTCGGTTCGGGTTATTTACTCTTTTATTATGCGGTTTCCGACCTTTTTTTTCATTTATTTATATTTTGTATGTTTGTTTGTTTGCTTTACTTTTTTTTTTTACTCTGTCCAGACTTACCACACATTATACTTCCGAATACGAAATACATGTCTATAAACGGCGGCATGGCATCCATGGATTGCGAGGCGACCGGAGACCAACCGATACACATATCGTGGATCAAAGGCTCGGTTCAACTGAACTACAAGAGTTCTAATCTCAGGTAACTAATCCACTAGACTTAATACCAGGGCCGTATAACCGCTTAGGCTATATAGGCTAAAACCTAGGGTGACAAATTTCACCTATGTAAATTAGTTGGTAAATTTATTTTTGTCTATGGACGGCAAAAACCTTAATCCGGCCCTGCTTAATACAAAATACTATAATATAGTAAACGTTACTATTATCTGCGGATGAAAAATATACCATATCCCGACGCCGTATATATTGTGTAATGCATATTAATAATAATAATAATAATCATAATGTTTTATGTCAAGAAAAATATAAAAATATGCATAATAGAGTGTCCATAATAGAGGTAATTGACAATATAAGTAACAATAAAGAATTTTATACCCAATCTAGATTTTAATTGAATGTCGTTTTCACAATTACGTTATGAATGCGTTGCAATATACACGAACGAGATATTTTTAATAGGCTCAAGTGAATCCGATCAAAAAAATATTATAATATTATTGAAATGACGAATTCATTCCTTTTCAAGAAATGGTTAACTTTAAAATCTTCAAAACTTGAGCATAATAAAGTTTGACGTGTATTCTATCACATTTATTTATAAAACACTGTATTACTGTAAAAAAATTTAACCACGACCATTTATTGAATAATTTGTTGTAAACCTTTATTGTTATTTTAATGTGATAATATTTTTTTGATTTTTTTTTCAATTCATTAATTATTAATTACAAGCCAAAGCTTTAAAATATTATTATTTGGTTATTCAATATTATGAACAGTTATGAATTTCTATACAAATATACATCATATAATAAGTACAATTTAGTCTATGAAAAATTATTAACAGCACTAATTTATGAATTCGTTATATTCTATTAAATTAGATTAATATAATCTAGTCTTAGCTTTGATTTTTTTAAATATAAATTAAAATTTGTAAAAAATATTTATGTTGTGTATACTGTATAAAATTCAAATAACCGGATTCAGATTCAAAATGCGTCAATATATGTTTGTTTCTAAAATAAAATAAGTAATATATTATATTTTTAAATTCATTCTCAGGCGATTACAATTTATTTTTTTGCCATTTTATTAAATAAAAAATACGCATGTAGGTAGTTATTGTAAAAGTTGTAAGATTTATGTGGATTTAATAATTGTGTTATTTCTTTTAAACCATTTAAGTTTTAAAATTTAACTTAAGTCTTACATTTATTGTTTGTATAAATTTAGTGCACATAGAATATACAATATAATACAACTGAAAGAAAAACATACATATTTTAAACTTTTTAAAATTTAAATGTAAAATGATTACATAAAATAAGATCTAAACATTTTAAATCTTTATAATCATTTCCAAACAAACAATGACAATTTATATCTTAGATAATTTGTATCTTACGAACAAAACTAAGAAAAAACGATAAAATTTACATTATTAACATTAATCTTATACTATTTATGAACTAATTAAGGTTTGTAATAACTTTTAAAACTATGGGTTTCTGGTAAACAAAAAAAAAGAAATGGTAATTTGTAGGGAAACGAACAGACTTTCATGTCTGCCTAAAAAAATAAAACACAATTTAGGTTCTATACTTCAAATACACCCTCGTAGAAATAATGGTAATGCTTGAAAAAGTTAAGGTATTATGAACACGAATACATTTGTAGAAACAATATTATGTAGTTGCAAGGAAGGCTGCTGAGACAAAATAGAAAATATAATTTTTTTCGAAATCCAGTCACGTAGTTGAAATTTTCTCCGGCAACACGTTTTGTTTGTGACAGCATTATAAACCCAATGTATGGCTAGACTTAGAGATTTTTGAGAATAAACCAAATATTAATATTTATGAGTTTAAAATAATCTACAAAAAAATTAGCCTTGTAAATCTTACTCGTATAATGTTAGTTATAATGTCATTGAGCATTTTTTTTTTCATTCTTTTGAATAAGTAAATATTATTATTACTAATTCAATTTTTGGTTTATAACATCGCTATATTGTTTTAAATTAATAAAAACATATAATAATTCATTGAATAAGAATATTATATGAGTGTCTACGTTCAAATTGAATTATACTTCCAGTAATACACCAGAATTACTACATTTAGCACACAATTATAATATTATAATAAAATGATGATAAGCTACACACAAAAAAAAACAATGAAAATTATTTTTTAATTAACTATTTCATAATACAATAAGAAATATTAATATCTATTTGAAATCAGCTGGGCGATCATAAAAATTATCTTTTGATAATACATGATTTCCAAAAAGTCTAAAAATTGGAAATTTAATACAAGATTTTCCATAAGTGTTTTCGATGTTAATTTCATTTTTCCCAAAAAATATGAAAAACGGCATTGGACCAACGAAGAAAATTATTAGTTTTACTAGTCACACATATTTTCAGGCTATAAATCGTCGGTGGTGAAACTCACATTTCGCGAACACTTCACTGCACAACGGGCAGTAGTGAAGTGTTCATCATATAGTTCGTACGAATTACTGGCACATGAACCATCAAGTCGCGTGTCTCATTTGGTTCTAAATCAGATTACCTTTAAATGACTTATCTTACCTATGTTAAAAGTGAAAAATGTGAAAAATGTTGTGCAAAATGCTAAAATAAAATATTAAACTGTATTAAAAATTATGTTAAAATTATATTATATTATTATTAACTTGTGTTACTTAGTGCCTCACTTCGTAACTGTTTTTTTATTATTATTATTTAAAAATTCCAAAAAATAATAAGAATAACGATTCCAATAACCATTTTTGTTTTGTAGATTTCAAACTTTCTACTTTTTTTTCATTATACATCAAAACTATCGCAAGAAAAACAATAAAACACTTTTTAATATTGTCTTATGTTTGAATATGTACTACAGTTTTAATATTTCATTCCAGTGTGATTTATATTCTATGTTTATCATAACAATAAAATAACAGTTAAAGTTTAAAATAAATTAAAATATTAAATTAGTTTTAAACGGCATATTGCACTAAAGATAAATATTTTCGATGATTTAATATTTTCCATCTATTGTTTACTTTTGAAAATTATTTACCTTCAAAACTCATAAATGATTTCTAAAATTTAACATAAAAAAAAAATATGAATCTGAAATCTAACAATTAACTATTGCTAGTAAATATTTTGTGAATAGGTTTTCATAATTCATAACAACAACCGATTTTAGGTATTTAAATTATAATTCAATTTAAAATGTATAAAGTTATAACTTTGTATTTCTATTAAAACATATATAATAGAAAATTATTTCAATGTACAATGGAAATTAAAATATGCACTTATATTTATTTTAAATAGCTTATTTGATTATTTTTTAAATTTTAATCTATAATCTATATATATATATATATATTATATATTATATATATGTATAAAGGAATGTATACTTTGATAATAATCAACGCCTAGCCAGAACCGCTGAAGCTATGAGTATGAAATTTGGACAGTAGTTTTGTTTTATGGTGTACCCACTAAGAAAGGATTTTTAAATTTTTAAAAATTTTAATTTTAAAGGATTTTTATCAGTAAAAATAAGTTTAAAAATAAAATTAAAACATTAAAAAATAAAGTAAGTCAGGTTGTAACTATACAAAAAATTAAAAATTAAAAATAAATAAAATAAGTCAGATTTTTATATAGCTGGTATAACAACCTGACTTATCTTATCCATCGTTGTAAAAAAAAATTATATCACTTTGAAACTTAAGGTTAAAAATTATAAACATATATACACATCTAGCGAGGTCCGCAATCCACCATAGGTGGATTGCCTACCTGATAATATTATTATATTGCTGGCATAATCGTAAAAGAGTCTCACGGGCAACGCCAAGCTTAATGACTTCAATATTATAATCTGACTAACTAACTGACTGATAAATGTAGAGTCTGAACAATGATAGGTCGAGGCTTGCAATTTACATAGTACACTCGTACCACAAAATTATTGTGCAATAAGAAAGCATTTTACAAAATTCGCATTTTAAAGTGTTGCTTACACAAGTGTTTATGTGGTGGTATTAATATTAGTGTTGTGGTATTATAATATTTATATGAAATAAAAATATATATAAAATAAATTATTTAATTGATAATACACTGTTTTTTTTTGTCAATAGATATAATGTAGAGGAAATGTACACTGATACATCTGTAAAGTCAAAATTGATTATTAGTAAAGTGACTGCCACAGACTCGGGAAGATATGTATGCGTTGCTGAAAATTCATTGGGAAAACACGAGGCGGCTATGGAATTAGAAATTAAAGGTATGTCAGACACCATGATTTTTAGTGATTTATCTCAACATTACTTTGTAATTAACTTTAAATTATTTTATCTAGTTTTGGGATCTCCGCCAGATGATCTATCCTGCAATGTCACTACTCCTAACAGTGTGAGATTGCGATGGACCGACTTAAACGCCAATAACTTAATGAACGATTATGTGCAGGGATATATTCTTACCTACTCAAAAGTGGTACCTGCGGATGACCTTATAAGTGAGTTTATTTAAAAATTGCATGAACGAAGTTTATCAAACTATCACAATGTTTATTGTTTCCGGAGAAAAGACATTGATTTACTAGAAATAGTTCAATTATTTTTCTTTAACTTAATTCTACACTTTAACTTTAAAGTAATAAAGTGTAAGTATGAAAAATATTACTTGTTTTCTGACAAAAAATAAACTATAAAAGTCTTATTTCTGAATGGCTTATTCCATAAAAATTGTATGTCATTAAGTTTTTTTACTCTTATCCTTGTATCAATTGATATAGATTTTAATATTTTATATCACTTAAGAAAAAAAATATATATATTTAATCCGAATATAATGATGATAAGTTTTTGTTTGTAATTTTATTTGTACATAGGTAAGCGCAAGAATATGCCCCATATAGTAATCACTACTACAACATAATTATGTTATATGTAATATTATTAATTATCAGGAAAATTATTTCCGTATCTTAATTACATTATTCAAAATTATTTCGAAGTACTCAAATTAGCGTAACGATAGTTTAGTAAGCTACCTTTTACTTATAGCGATAAACACATTCAGTTTTAGTAATTTTACAGCTTTGTAAACATCGATTGGCATTTATCAACAGAATATTAATTATTTGAATAATTACATTACTTGAATCACTAAATCAATATTTTATGTATGGCTATTTTCAAAAAATGAATCTGTTGATAAAGATAAATATAATTCTAATAGTATTATCCATTAATCAAAAAAATAAAAATAAATATTATCCGTTAGAAGTAAACAAATAAAAATAAAAATATTAATTAAAGTAGCATAATTCCTTTTTATGACAAAATAAAACAATATTCGTGATATTTATTTACACATTTCATAAATTACTTTTTGGATATATTATTAATTTTGTTATTTTATTCGGCTACACAAGTAATGAAAGTTCAAATTGTATTGGATCAAATATTTTCCGTAACTATTTTTTTTTTAATTATAAATTAAATTCTGTCACATACTGAACTTGAAATTCTTATGATATTTTTTTGATCTTTGTGATAGAATTAGACCACATTTTATGATTTATATGTATCTCATAACATTTATATTACCAAAAGTTAAATTATATATAATATAATTAATAAACTACAATAACAAAACATAACTAAAGTAATCCTGTTGTATTGAATTAATGAAAAAAACAGATAACTAAAATAATAAAAAATACACGAAAAATTCCAATATAATATTTTAAATGATATTTAATCAAATAATTCAACAAAATCACGATATTTTATATTCATCAATACAATTTGAGTCTAAAAATCCCATTAAAGTTATACTGTATAGGTATAAAATACATATATAATTTAACATTGTTAACACATAGAAATTCAATTAACATTTGTCTATACTATTCGAAAATCTTAAAAATGTATTTTAACAAAGTGTTTACTCTATAGAATTCGGTAAATAAACCGTACACTTCGTCCATTTATATAGGTACCTTTTCTTGTTTTAAATGGCAGAAAGCCAACGACAAAAATGCATACGGTGTATGTTGGAATTCAATTAAAGTTTTTTGCTGCCAAGATGTATATTACAGCACACTATACAAAATGTAAAATAAAAAACCAACTTGTCACACCACACCTAAACATGTCTAAGAGCTCATTGAGTTTGAGAAAAAAAATAAACCTTCCAGGAAAAATACTGCTTAAAAGTGCTTTTGGGGGGCTTTAACAGGAAACTAATAATTCCAATCGTTATTAATGTTGTTTTTGTTTTTAGTATTCCAATGAAAAAAAAATCTTGTTATTTTTTTAATAACTACTTAACTGAATAAATAAAATTAAAAATATCATATTGATAATATTTACCAAGAAGAATATTGTCAAATTAAGTGATTTTATTATAATTAAAATTAATAAAAAATAATAATATAATTAATATTATGCTTTTTTTTATTCATCCTAAATAGATATTGACCATTTATAATAAAATAACAATTAATATACATATATATGTAACTAAATTTATTCCAATATTAATACTTATAATAATGACTATAAAAAAGTTATTGATTTGTATATTTGTTTGTTTTTTTTTTTTATATATATATATTCTTTCATGAAAAAAAATTTTATTATTAACTATTTCAAATAGTGCAATGAATGTTACCTATACTTCTAAATGACAACTCACACACAGAACTTGTGAAGTACCTATTCAAAGTTAAATATGGTATGCCTTTATGTCTTATGCATTGTCAATTATAATGTTTCATACATTGTAATATAATAATAAATATTTCAGTATGATACATAGATAAAATAAAGAACCTATTCAACATATTTTATTCACAACAATATTTCCTAACGTTTTTTTCACTGAATAAATTTTTAAAAGTGATTTCAGCAGCTTATTATACTTATACGTTAAACAAATTAATATATTTTCTAATATTAAATACCCATGTCCGTAAACTACAGTTATGTTTATTAAAAATATGTATTTAATAAATAACAATTAATAATCTTACTGTAGGTACTTTACTGAGAAGCAACTGTTATTAAATAATATAATATGATAGAAAATAATAAGAAGACAAAGTTCTTTAGTGTTAAAACTAAGTTATTTCTATTAAAACAAGATTCGTGTATCTGGTAATATAATCGTATAACGGCTCTATTATATTATCAGAAACTAAAAGTTTTTAAAAAGTGCAAAACAATTATAATATTTCAATTAAAACTTTGCATTTAATACCGCAGATGGAGATTATATAATAATTATACTGTTATTATTTAATTTTGTTTATCAGATGTACGTTTGTGGCTAATTATTATAAAATGTTGAACAAAAAAAAATCATTTAAATTTTTAAAAATATAGATACAATATAAAAGAATAAATACCTTGACATAAAATACTACCAAATGTGTTATATCATTTAAAATTATTTAATATTACATTATAATATAGAATCTTATTAAACAAATATGTTTTTACTAAATGTTGTAATACATGTATTTACATAAAAAAATTTAAACAATTACTAGACAGTTAAAAAATATTAAATAATTCATTGCATTTTTTTAATTCTCGGAATAAACTTTTGCAAATGCAGAGATTGATATTTTAGTAGAGTTTATATATCTTGCAAACTGTGATTTATAATATTATTTTTTCATTAACAAAAACCATTATTTTTTCAAGATGAATACAATGAAATTGAAGTTTTTCATAACGGTGATGATGCAACGATTTCCAATCTAGATACTGATACTGAATACGTATTTTCCATCAAAGTAAACACGATTCAAGGTCCGGGAAATCAAGCAAACCTCTTATTTGCAGAACTTCAGAAAGTTGTAAGATAATTTAGCTTTACATCATTCGATTTTTTTTTTTTGCTTTAACAATTGGATTTATTTTTATTATATATTATACATTACAGGGTGTGATTATTTTATCGAATAACACTCATTATTTGAAAATCGATTAACGTTTTAAAAATATTTTTAAGATAATTTCCAATCAAAATAAAACAATATTTATTTTAATATTTTATTCTATATTTTGTTTAGAGTATTTCGATTTATAAAAACTAAAACTTAGGAGAGCTGTTTATGACTTATAAGTATTTAAAGTTTTGGTAAGTGGAGTACAGTGGTACGGGGATACCTCACAAAATGTTTAACTATTACTGCGCTCACCAAACCTTTAAATATTTATCTTATAAACTGCTCATCTAAATTTTAATTGTTATGTATCGAAAAATTTTCTACATCAGAGTATGAAATTAATAAGTATTTTTAAAATCATTATAACTTTAAATATAATTTTTTAAATGATGTTTTATTTCAATTGGAAATTATGTAAAAAATAGTTATTATATTTTGAAATATGAATATTATTTAATAAAAAAAAACACCCTTTATAACATATTTTATTAAGTTTTAGAATAATCAAAAGCTGTTAAGTATCGTAATCAAAGAATTTTTATTTTTTCAACAAAATTGTCATTAAATTAATTGATAAAAAATAATTAACAATCGACATTTAATTAAAAAAATTATTAAATTTCATTATAAAACTCAACAAATTTTCACAATTTCCAAATTCTTAACTTCAAGTATTTCTAGGTTATGTTCTTCAATGTGAAAAATTTTAAATACAAGAATTTTAACTTTTTCAAAACGTATTTATATTTCATTACAATATTATTATGTAAATAAATAAGTAGTGTTTCTTATTAATAAATTACTTAACATTATTTCAACTTTATTGCTTAAATCTAGTACCAGAAGCACCAGCTGGTTTAAAATCTATGCTTTTATCAGAAGACACGGCTCTTATATCTTGGATACCACCAAAACAACCAAATGGACAGATTCAACATTTCACACTTTATGAACGGGAGGTAATATTATGTGTTTTCTTATAATTAGAGTTATGCATATGTATGACCTAAAAAACTATTATAAATTATAATTAATGATTAAAAATAAGTTTATAATATTATTACAATTTTGATAATATCAATGATTAGTACTATATATTTTGGTATTACATAGATAAGGTTTGTAAGACTATTCATTAAATCCTTAATATAAATAAAATTAAATGAAATACATAAATTGTATGAAAACTTTGCATAGCTAAAAATCCTTAAAAGGTAAACCTTTCAAATCAAATCAAATTTATTATACTCAACTATATCTACCTTACTATAAAAACCAAATGAATTTATAATTTAGTCTATTATACTAAATGAAAAAATCTTTAAAGGTCATTAAAATTACAACCGAATTTTACAAAATTGTTTAAGTTTTATATTTTTTATTAAAGTATATTTAAATATTCTACCACTCATGAATATTGACTTCTAATTTAGGATTTAGCACAAAATTGTAAATAATTGTTTTTTTATTTGAAAGATGAATACTTTTTGCAAGTCACATTGAACTATTATTTAAAAAATTATATTTTCATAAATTGTAACAATTCAGTTACAAAGTCAAAATAATCAGTATTTTTTTTTTCCGTAAAGCTATCTATTCCTATATTATCATTAGTCTCAGCATATTTTTATTAAACAAAATATTAATGGTAAAGAATAAATTATAATTAAAACAATCAACCTGAGTTAGTTTTCTCAAATTTTTGATAGGATAACAAAGTATTTGTTTTAAGTATCAATTAGGTTTAGTATTATACATTACATTTTTAATTTAAAGAATATTTTTTTTTGCATCAGAAAATAATATACTAAAAATGAATTGCAACATAGTATCAAGTGAACGCAACATTTTTACAGTAGGTGACAATGCGTTTAACTGTAATTTTGGTGTTGCATATTGGATATAATAAACATAATATTTGGTCTTTACCATGCGAGAGATTTCTATAACCAATTTTGAACATATTAACTTATACTTCTTTTTTCTATTAATTACTTTTTTGGCCAGTTTTTTTTTTATTATTATTATGCCCTTCAAATATTTTTTGTGACATCTTACTAGTATTGCATAACGTATGAAATATTTTTCGAAATCTCTATAACGTTTACTAATAATTTAATAGATACTAATTCACTGTTTTTATTGTTTATTAAGTTTTGATATGCTACATTTATAGTTTATACCGACTCATAATTCAATACTTCTGGGTCTTTATAAAGCGTACCTATACGACATAAATCTGTATGACATATGTAAAATAAAATTATATTTCGAGTAGCATAACTACGTTAGAATTTACTTTTATTTCGAATCATATATCGTTGATGGTTTCAAAGAAATTGAGTATTACAGGGAAAGTGAGAACAATTATTTTATACATCCATATACACTGCAAAAATCCCTAATAGTACGTATGCCAATTCGTTTAACGAGTAATGAACGGTGTTTAGAAAATAAACGGAGTGCAAGGTGCCGTCAAGTCACAATCATTTGAACCACACATCCGACAGATTCAATTGTCCATATACAGACATTCTAGCAGCTATTTGTGGTGGATTACCGCAACCAACAGCGTAGGTGAGAGTGACAAGTCACGGACAGCTTCTTTGTCAACAGTAAAATCTGGCGGTAATTATATTACATTATACTACGTATATTTCTATAAGTTATAATCACATCAATGATAATATTTTTTCTCTTGTATTTAAATATTGAGAACATTGCACATATTATGCATTTCGAGTGTTGCCACTAGCAGATTTGGCGTATCATGGTATATACTCATAACTCACAAAGGTTCATAAAATAAAGCCACAACATTTTTTCTCAATAATTTTTTGATGAAGGAATATAACCATTAAGCGTTAAGTCAAGGCGTTAGCTTATTTTTTATTACCTGACTATTGTAAAACTATAATAATAAACTAAAAACCATGATATTAGAAAAACAGAATTTGCTTGTACACATTGACATTTATTTTTTTCAATTTATAAATTTTTAAAATAAAGTAACTATAAAAATGTAACTATTATTGTCTCTTTTATTATTTTTGCTATTATATTTATATGTTAACTAATGGTATATTTGCTTATAACACAACGTAGTTTTACTACGAAATTATCAATACCGATTTTCGTATATTTCATGTACATAAGCTGATATTAAATATCATTGAAGTGGTATAGAAAAAAAATTAATAAAAAATAAAAAATAGAATGCCGGAAAATAGTGTGATGATATAAACCATTTAATAATATTAAAACATCGATCATTTTAAATTAACGTGTGAATTTATCATACAATTATAAAAAAACATAAAATTTTCGGCGTAAACAACAGAAAATATAAACAAATTATAATTAATAATTCTGATATATTGTTTTCAATTTTTAGTTTGTATGCATAATTAGATATAGGTATTCATAAATACTTAAAATTAAATATATAACTTTTAGGAATGCCCGCAGCCATTGGAAACTTTCACGGTAAGATACAGACCAAATGGCATACCAACATCGATCTGCCTTGTATTACGTCTGGTATTCCAACTCCAAAAGTAAAATGGACATTTAATAGTCAACCGATTGACATATTACACTCTCAGAGATTGGTTAATGATAACTTCACGTTGCACTTGGAATCTGTGACCAGCGTGGATTCAGGCAATTATACTTGTACGGCATGGAATGTTTATGGATCCGAAAATGTTACTACTTCGCTATTAGTAGTCGGCAAGTATAATATTGTTAAAAAAAAAAATAGTTTACACTATGTTTATAGATCCCACAAAAATCATAAATATATTATATTGATTGTAAACTAGTATAAAAATTGTCAATACCATATATTCTTCTCAATTAACAATTCAATTACATTATGTATTAAATTACATACAATTTGTGTTATGATAAATTTATAGAGCCACCAAAACCGCCAATTCTTGGCGTAGTCAACGTATCTTGGACAAACGTCACAGTAAATTGGACGAAAGCGCCGAACACTTATGCGGTTCAACAGTATTTACTTTCATACAAATACGTCAATGTAAGCTGATTATCATTATACAATACGTGAAAATCAATAAATTTCTATGTACTTTCAAAAACTAAAATTCATCATGTTTTGTTTAAAAAATGTCAGGAACCTGAAAATATGTACACGGAAATAGCATTACCCGCACATTCAAATGTATTCACATTACCAAACATTAAATGCGGAACAACGATTGCGTTCAGTATTTCAGCTAGTAACCGTGTGGGTCATGGAATGCAAAGCAGACCATTTCACGTAAAGACATTGCAAGGAAAAACGCCAATTGCACCCACCCAAAACGAAGTACTTATATATAAATTTGATTTAATTAGCTTAAAAATAACAGTCAATGCAGCTAAAATTAATTGGTTCATTGTTAATGTTAAGTAATATTGCGATTTCAAACTGTTTACAATGTAATATTTACTTGTTTAAGGCTATCGAACAGATGGTATCCGGATTTTTGATTCATTTACAAAAATGGAACGCCAAGTATTGTCCAATCACACATTTCTCTGTGTACAAAAGACTAACTACTGAAAAAGAATGGACAACAGGTAATAATAACTACTAAAATAAAGTGTTTGTTTCCTATATAAAGCAAATTATTTTTTTTTAGTTAACGAAAACATTACTCCTAGTGGAATTTACTCGATTGAAACATTAAATCCTTCGACTAATTATAATATTCTGGTTAAATGCTATAACTCTGCTGGTATGACATCAACAATGTACACTGCTTCGACATTAACTAATTATGGAGGTTCGTTTATATGATAATTATATAAAGATATAATTAAATACATAAATCCTAGAGAATAAATTCAACGTATTCTCTTTAACCAATAGTTTGATTGAATATTTAAAATAATAATGATAAATAATATCTATCATTAACTTTTTCAGGGAATTTTGACAAAGAACCGCTATCGGTGAATGACAAGATAATGCTGACTATTTACAATATAGCTGTAATGTGGCCACTTGCAGTGGCCTTATTATTGCTCATAATCATCAGTGTATCTTTGATAATATGTTATAAATATAGTAAGGGAAAAATATAAAACTTATGATTTAACTAATAAGACAGTTTCCAAATCGTTAGATTTAATACAATATTTATTGCATTGAATACTATAAGTACACAAACATAAATACAATAACACATAGCATATTATTTTGAAACCAGATTTTTGTGTTATTGACTATTGTATAACGTGTACCAAAAAAATCCCAAAAATTACAGTTTTTGAGAATAGTTTTGTTTATAGTTTATTAATTTCGTTATAATATGTATTTCAAAAAAACAAATGTTAGGTTTTCCAAAATTTTCAAAATTATTCCAACGAAAATCTTATAAAATGTTTCTCAATAATTTTCATTAAAATATATGATATTGTAATCATAAAAATTTTAATTAATTTACAAAAAGTGATTAAAAGTGTTATGTCAATAAAAAGTGCATAAATCAAATCACTATTACATACTCTTATGATTCAATTAACTTATTATTGATTAGTAATTATAATAATTATAATTTGAAATAAATCCAGACCTATTTATTTGCAAAATTATGTGACTTAAATAACATTAATTTGACATAATATTCTTTGTATGAGTAAAGAATAAAATAACATAAAAATAGATTTATATTTATTATGAATGATTAATTTTTAGGGCATATGTATAAAAAGAATCAACGTCATTTGGAAGCAAATAATATGATTTTAAAGAATAATAGTTGTTCAAAATCCGAAATACATTCGGATGCATATGAAACGTGTACACCGTTTAAGTCAAAGAGTACCATACTAACCAATGATGATTCAAGTAAAACTACTACTTTAAATAATATATTTTATTTTTAAATTCTGGACAGAGTGCTGAGTGTACAGTGTATTGATTCTACAATTATGTTAGCGTGTTTTTTAGGGTTCCGTACCTCAAAAGAAAAAAACGGAACCCTTATACTCTTATAGGATCACTTTGTTGTCCGTCCGTCTGTCAAGACCATTTTACTCAGGAACGCGTGAAGGTATCAAACTGAAATTTCTATATGATACTCAGGTCTACTGTCCCTGGAAGCTGTAGAAAAATCAATCATCAAAGCCAACGCAATCAAAAGATACAGCCATTTAAGCCGCAAATTTCCGCAAATTTTCGAAACTCGCACGGGAATCAAAACCTACAGGGTACTTCCCGTGAACTTAGAATCTTGAAATTTCGTACGAAGTCACGTCTTATAGTACAGATATAGGAAAAATTACGAAAACCATAAATTTTCATCATATAAAAATAAAATATTTTTGAAAAATATTTTTGACAATTTTGAAAATTTCAAAGTTACTACTTCTTATCTCATGAACGCGTTGATAAATATAATTGTAGTTACCGCAATGGCCGCAACTTACCTATTATTTTATAATATAATGAAATAAATGATTAGATGTTAATATAAAATGAAGGATTACTGGAACGATAAAGATACCTTTGTCATTAATTTATGATCCTCCAGCTTTTCATATTTTAATGTTATAAATTTCATTTTGCAATAAAAATACCATAACTATGACTCGATTGTCGTGTTGGTTGAACTTTTACTTATATACCTACAGGTTTGTACGGAACCCTCGGTGAGCGAGTCCAACTCGCACTTAACCGGTTTTTTTTTGTGTATGTGTATACCAATGCTCCAAATGCTTCAATTTAAAACTTCAGGGGTGATTTCTGGTGAAAAATTGAATATCCTTGGTGCAATACCGGTCAAAAATAAAAAATTTCCAGTAATTTTCAAAAAAAAATGGGAAAAACAACTAAAAGGTGACGGAAAAACTTCTCGTCAAAACCAGTTTTCGATCAAATCGATTTTTTTATATTGCTATAACTCAAAAACAAATCACTGTAAATACTTGAAATGTTCATCAAATATTTATTTTAGCTTTTCTATACACCGTTTAATTTTCAAAATATTTTGGCACTTTTGGAACTATTTATAGACAACTTAAATTTTTGATTTTTGATTTTTGCAAGTATTTTATTTTTTTGAAATATCAGTTAAAAAATTTTCCAAAAAACCTTGAAAATTTAATATAAGGTTTCTTATAAGTTATTGTTGTCAAAAAAAAAATAAAAAAATTATAAGACGCTATTTTTTACAAGCATTTAAAGTCATTTTTTTACAAAATATATGAAAATCGTGAAAATTTGGAAGTAATTTTTTAATTGAATTAATTAAATAATAAATTTAAAAATGTATTTATTTATTTTTACATTTACATCATAGGTTAAAAAATGGAACAAATAGTTTTCCATAAGTTTTTTCTTTGAATAACAAAAGAAGAAAACTCGAGCGTGATTATAGGAAAAGTGTTATGAGCGTTTGAATTTTAAATTTTTATGAAATCGTACAACGAGAACAATTTATCCTAAAATGATTTTAAATATTTGTCATTATTCACAAAGTCTAAGTTGTAGATACTTAAAAATTTCAACAGTTCTTAATATTGGATTTTTTTTAAATATTTTGCATATTTTAAGGCTATTTATAGGCATTTCAAATGTTCTTTTTTTATATAAATATCGATAAACATTTTTATGTTACAACAAAATACTTGAAAATGTTATACAACGTTTCTCGTGAGTTATTCTTATTGATTCAAAAATTATAAAAATATATAGATACATTTTTTTTTTTATTATCGTATAATGTTCAAATATTGACAAAATTATGAATAGGTATTTAAAAATTATTTTGTATTTAAAAATGTTTATGACATTTTGTAAAAGTAGCTAAGAATTCCAAATTTAATACAAGATTTTCCATAAATTTGGCTTGCAATAATCATAAAAAAAATTATGCGTTGGTCAATCAAAAAAAATTATGTTAAGTTTGAATTTTCAAGAAATCAAAAATTCAAGCGTAAAATTTACGTACAATTAATTTTAGATTTTTGTTAATTAAAAATTACTAGTTATAGAAATTTGAAACATATATTAATTGTTTAAATTGGCATTTTCTGTACATGTTATTTTAATTTTAGGGTATTCAGGTCAATAAAACATAAATTACCTTTTTCATCACCCATTAAAAAATATACCCCAGGCTGACAAATCATCTCCGTTCAGAATCGTTTTTCGTATTCAATGATACATACCTATCTTTGCATTCAAATTTAACACATCCATTATAGTGACCTACTCTGTGTCAAAGATCGACTCGATACCTACTGTACAGCAAAGCGTTACCCACTTAACCACCCTTTTTTTAATATGAACAGATTAGAATTATAAATTATTAACAAGCGTACGATGTGTTTTTTCTTTTTTTTTTTAGACTACAATGAAATATCACCATATGCAACATTTCAAATCTCTCCTTCTAAATCACCAAAAAGAAATAAACAATACTTTTGCACTAACTGCGGTGAAAACTTGGATATATGCAATTGTAATAGATTGGTAATTCTATACATTCATTAGATTAATTTTTAAATGAAATATTATTGCATTATATTATAGCCATTAATACAATGTTTTTTTTAGTATTGTTCTCAAGCAGACTACACAAACTTTTTAAGACGTCCTATACCAAAACGAGTACCCTCTTATTCAGACAACAATAATGACGATTTAAAGAGTCAAAGTAGTTCTATTCATGAATTTTGTAAGTTATTCAATATAGTTAAACATGATCTAATAATTCTACAAATGTATTTAAATTGTATTGTCAACAATAATATATTATAAATACCTAATATAATTTATGATACTTAAAAATATTTAAAAAAAAATAGTTCTGAAATTTAACTTTGAATAAATATTAACTGAATACTTAAATATTTTAAAACATAACTTAGTTATATTTAGCCATGAATGCGTTTACTAAATGTTCATATTCTTCTTCTTCGCTCCTGACTATTTAGGTAAAGCCACTATTATCCTACACCTTAATGACTTAGTAGGTCTGCATACCTCACCTCATGTTTAATCTTATCTTCTATATTCTAGCATTCACTCTACTCACCTTTCTATCTCTCTTTTATTTTACTTATATTTCCATGGTCAGTCTCACTGTCAACTAAGTCAACCGTTCCTAGATTCCTTGCGTCTTTCATAGCACTGTTTGCTTCTTTATTTGAATAATCTATAAATTCGAATCCCTTGACTCTCTTTTTCTTTCTGATACTTTTAAAATGAGTCTTATAGGTTTATTAAATATTTATATATTAAAATATTCATCTAATTGTAAATAAAATATAATACTATTTAATATAATAGTCTCAAACTCAAATGATAAACGGGTCATATATATTTACGTCAATGTTAGCGGAAAAAACACTTTTTTTTACTCATTTTAATACTGAATTTAAAATAAACAAATTAAAAATCAAAATTTTTGAAGAAGTAAAAATTCATTGCGGGCCATGTGTTTGATACCACTGATTTAATATAATAATTGCAAATATATAAATATATATAAGATATGACTATATGAGTAACTTATAATGATTATTAAAAATAAGATATATATTATCATAACATAATTTAAGATATATTTTAAAATTAATCTCTTCTAAGGCTTTAAATAAATATTAATTTGGTTTAAAATATAGATGACATTGAGAGAAATTCAAAAACATGTGAACCAATGAAGAAACCTAAGCGGAGATTGTTACCTTTACCAGAGTAAGTCAAAGCTTTGATAACATAGTTAATTAAAAGATTCATGGTATTTATAATACAAGTCTACTATGAAAAAACTATAAATGACAATATTTAAATAAGTGTTTCAAAACCAAGTAATAAAAAAAAAAAAATTAGCAAAATGTATCCTTTTTGGTTCTATTTTTTTTTTTTTTTTTGTTTGTTTTTTTTATTTACTTGATGATTATTTAACATTTTATTATAGTAGTTCGAGACGTGGATCAAATCAGAGTTCCAGAGAATGTAGAAGCACAAATTTACACGAGACCACATTTATGATGCCCATACAGCATCATGGATCATATCCCCACAACGATACAGATGAAGAAGATAACGGAACTATGAGCTCAGGCCGTGGTTCCAGACCAGTTCCATATAGAGTATGCTATTAAGTAAAATTATTAAACATAATAATATAATTTTTGTTGTATATTTTTTTTTCTAATTATAATTATTACTATTAATTATTAATAATATTATTATTAAAATTATATAATTATTAATATTAATCATTATTATTATTATTATAATGTTTAACTAACTTATATTTAATCATCAAAAAAGAAATGATTTATATCTATGTTAGATTCAAGTTTTAATTGATGTCATATAAAAATAATTATCAGTGTTATCACAATAATAATATAATATTCCTTTTTATGTTGAAATTATTATGTTTTAAAATTATTATCCTACACCTAATCATATGTCATAAACATTGTTTAAAAAAGTGTTCGTTGAAAAATCAATTTATATCACTACTCCTGATTAGTTTTAAAAATGTTTACAAATTATTTTATAAGTATTTTATTGAATATTATAAAAATTCCTTCATCATAATATCTCTTGAGATGATTTTAATAAATAATTTTGAAAACACAAAGACCTAAAGTAGTTACGCCAGATACGGGTGCAAGTGAGTTATATCCCAAATACTGAATGTGTCTCTCAGTTATTTTTCGGGTTACACACAAGTTTGGTCTAACTAATTTAAATTTATTTTATGTATTAACAATATAGTAATAATTAATTACATTTTTTTCTTTTTCTTTATAATATTATTCTTTCGAATTTTACAATATTTAGATTTATTTGGGTCATAACAATATTTCAAGGGGTGTGTAATATATGATAGTAAACCTCACGATTATGTGATGTATTGATGGATGTGTATCGGATTGTAATTTATGTTAGTGATTTCTACTTCTCTTTTTGAACGTCTTGTTGTTTCTTTGATCTTGATCTTAATGACTGAATTATATAATAATTATTGTACAGTGGCGTATTAATCTCTACTAGTAGCAAGCCACTTATTGAGTACTATGAAAAAAACAATTCTGTGCAACGTCTGTATTTACCGTAACTAAAAGCAAGCTCTTAGTTAGTATAGCATTCGTCAGTTTTGTATTGAATAATGGTTGTGGTATAAATCGTATTAGTATGTCCGTTTGACGGTGGTTCGGGTACCGTCCGACTTACACCTCAACTTCACAACGGACAATATTTAGCATGGGATAAGCGTAAAATACATTACAAACATTATTAAGTATGAGTATGACAATCTAATGAAAAGTTTGAACAAATATTTCAAACCAATAAAATCGTACTTCGTGGCTAGGTATACGTTTTATCAGGCTAAACAAAGACAGGATGAATCGATGTGCTAATAGGGTAATTGTTCAAACTCGATATCTATTTATTATTTTTCAATTTTTCTATACATTTTGTCTCATTGGAAGTATATCACAGACCTTTATCATAAACTTTTTGATTGTTGATCGAGAGTACACTGTATTGGTTTTAAGATGTTAACTTCGTAAACTTAATTTGTGGACTGTATAGGGTTTAATTTATTTAACTATAATATTACGGTATTATTATATATATATATTTGTGTGGCGATGGACAGTCGAACGCGTACTGGCAATCGTTTAGATTAGATGTATAATGATGAATAACATAATACCTTTTACAAACGATAACATGCGACAAAATCCGTTTTACACATATTTCTAACAAAAATATACCTACGCTTCAACATGAAGTCATTTATGTCTGCTGCAACACGAATACAATTTATTTATTTAATATTAAATAAATATAAAAGAAGAAACAACCATGTAGTCAAGTTTTGTTTGTCGTCATAACAATTTTTATACTATATGAATTATATTTTTTAAGCCAATAAACTGTATGTTGGAAATAATAAAATAAAATATTAAATTCATACTTAAGATATTAAGCCATAGACAAGTTAAGCTTGTCACTGATTAATAATTAAAAAAACTGAAAAAATTTAAAAAATAATTTAAAAATTAAAAATTAAAAAAATGCATGGATGTATTATCAATTATTACCAACTATACAAAATAAAACCAAAAATAATTATGTAGGTATCTAAATCTTTAATGCCAAAACATTAAAGTGTTTACTGTTTAGTATATAATATAAAAATAATATTTTGAATCAGTCAATAAAGTGACAGTGCTTATATAACAGTAATAATACTAATACCTTACCCAATTTGACAAGTGTTTCCTAAATTTCTAAAACATATTTTATGATAAATTTGACGTGTTTTAAAAAATCCTTTTTTTAAGTCAAAAATAATATTTGGTACTGGTTTATTATAGCCCCGCCGCGGTGAGTGAAAACTTTAAATTCCCACCACTCAGGTTTGTTATCGCCCCGCCATCCGTATTAACAATAATAAATTATATACGATATTTATTATTAATTATTATTAATCTAATAATTCGACGATGTTCATTGATATAATAATATTTAAAAACATTACAATTAAAAAATACAATACCATACTTTATTATGTAGAATGTAGATATATCCAAATTATAATAAGCAAAATATTCTCGAAAATATTTTAATCCATAAATTCAACATAATATATTGTGCTTTGAATACATTATCAAGACTGGGGGTGCTGATTTAACCCCTATGTGCGCCTATACAGTGTATCAGTAGCATAATTTTAGTAACTAGTTAAAGAACATATTTTAAAATAATACTTAAAGCCTAAAGGGACTCAAAACAGAATGTTTAAATGTGTGCTCTACCACCATGTAAGGGTAGGTAAATAAGTCCCAATTAAAAAAATTACCAGTTAAAAAAGTCTGAAATATAATTAGAACCCAGGTGCATATAAATATGTGATGCAAAATTATTAAATTAACATTTCAATAGGCAGTGATTATCAATATAAATTTTAGTTAAATAATCGACGAAGTTAATAAATAATTTTGTAAGTACCAAATCAGAAATGTCACGCAATACTCGTTACATATCAGTATGTCACGACTATTTTTTTGTCTTCGAATATTTTAATTAAATACTACCTATTGCTTTTATTTTAATTATCTGGTTTGTCGGGTTTTACTCATACAGGACATTCCGTTTACAATGCCCAAGGACTACTTCAACATAGTCAACTATTATTTCGCAACAACCGGAAACAGCTAGATTAGAAGAAAACAATTTTCCTAATAGTATAACGCACAACCCATGTTAAGAATAAATATTAATAATATATCAAACTCAAGCTCCTACTTCAAGTTAAAGATCATTGGTAGTTCTGAAGTTATAAACTTATAAATATATTAAATAATCTAAATAATAACTCGTCACGGACCTGATGGTTGTACAGTAGTACAGCACTACAGCACTATTTCTTAAACAAATAAGTGATAATATGATTACCTATTGCTGATACAATAAACTGTAGCATTACTAATGGTACAGTACCTAATGAATTTAAAGTAGCAAGAATGGTACCAATTCATAAAAAAAGGTGATAAAACTGATTTCACTAATTACAGAGCAATTTCAATAGTAGGAATTCTAACTAAAATCCTTGAAAAAATAATAAAAATAAAATTATTAGAATACTTGGGAAATTATAAGAGATAAAATAATATTTGATGGACAATACGGGATTAGAAATAAATTAGGAACTAAGGATGCTCTAATCATAAGATTTAAACAACTTTTTACATAAAAATAGGGATGGTAAAAAAAATTCTTTTTTCAAATTTTTTTTTTTTTGGAAAAAGCATCTAATTCAATCTGTAGACAATTATTATTAAGCAAGTTATACGAATTAGGCTTTAACGACAATACATTAAAATGGTTTACTAGTTATTTGAGTAACAGACGTCAAACAACAATTAACTACTACCTACCTATTAGATCTTATTTTAGTAATTACTAATTAATAATTATTAATATTTCCTATACTATTTTTAATGTATATTAGGTAGGTAACTCTATACCTGCCTGTCCTGACTCATTGTTAAAAGAAAAATTATTCATGTTTGCTGATGATATAACACCAGTTAATTTTGAAGATAACTGGAAAATATTGAAACAAACTGTTGAAATTTATTTACAATGTATCTATGACTGGGTGTGGAAAAAATCTATTATCACTTAACATAGATAAATCAGTTTGCATGCCAATAGACAATAGTAACAATTCGTTCACAGCTTCTTGTTGGATACAACTCTATAATACATAATTACATAAATGCGAAACTGGTATGACAAATTGCAGTAGTAAACCAATAAAATTGGTATTATCATTCAAATATTTATATAATATTTATATAATTGATTTCAATCTAAAATAGTCAGAACATATAAGAATAAGATGAAGAGCTTAACTGTTTTGTTCTATAAAATTTGATTTCTTTACAATTCAACTATAAGACAAAATATAATACGTCATGGCGCTGTGTAATTCAATTTTATTATACGGCATATTAAAATGTTGGAGAGACTCTAACCAAACAGACATTAACTCATTAGTCATTACATATTGCCCAAAAAATAACACAGCATAATCCCTTCCATTAAAATACCCTTCAGGAGAATTATTCAACAATACGTCAATACAAATATATTATCTGTTTATAAATTATATATTAGACAAATTTTAATAAAATCTATACAAAACCACTCACTAAATGCTATAAAAATAAACAGGTAAATACATTAAACCATCATATACATTACTAACAAGTTCTAATAACTTTCCCAATTATGCGGGGAAAACTATTTTCAACAATTTAAATAATGATGTAAGTAGTCTAATAATACTTTTATGTGAAAGTAAATCTAATAACTCCAATGATATAATTAATAAAAATCAATTAATAAAATTGTTAATGATCTCAATGAGAATATGAATAGGTATTGATAAAATAAAATTGTAAAAAGTCTATATTATGTTTGACAAACGCAAAAAAATGTATCAAGAATACATTATTATATTATTATAGGTATATATATAATATATAACCAGTCTTAATCCTATACTAGAATATCTATTTAATTAATTAAATTTATATTTAATTAATTACGTAAGTATTACTTTATTATGTAAATTGAATAAGTATTTCAATATAAACGAATTATGATGTCCATGAACTACGTGGGTATATCAAATACGAGCTTATAACTCAGTTGGTGTACGTATCAGTTATTAATTATTATTTAAGTAATTTCTTGTAATCATGTACCTAACGGTAATTGATTTGGCTGCAGAGCCGTGCCGTTAAGATTAAGTTAGCGCCCAGAGCAAAATTAAAAATTATATAAACTATATAACTAAATTAACTTAAAACAATAAATAGAAGACGAACATTACCTCAAAATACTTTTCCTAGGCTGTATTTTATATAGGTAATAAGTAATAACTAATAACTAATAAGTAATCACGAGCTGTGATTCACAGCATTGTCCTTAATACCTATATATTATGATAAATCAAAAACGTCTACGATATTCACAACTTTTTAATTTGTAGATAAATTATATAATTAATTGATAGTGGTCATAGTTTCAGAAAGTAAGGCGACAACATATTTTGATAGCGTAACTATTTTTTATCACAATAGTCTGTGGAGGAAATCACATAGAGATCGCATGTCCGTGGAGGTGACCGAGATTTTTGTACCATACGGTAATATGGTACAAAAATGTTGGCATTTTCTTAACGAAATCTTCTGATAATTCGTGTGCCGTAGCCCGTAGCCTGTAATGCCGTGAACTAGTAAACCTTACCGTACGGCGTACACCAACATCAGAACAACAATACGTTATAAAAGTGTATGTGTATGACTTGTGATTGTGTTTAATGTTTAATTGTTTAATGTTTGAAGTTTAGTTTTAGTCTTTACTGTTGACTACATGTTACTACAATTCTACTATAGGTAAACCTGTAACTTACAATTTTGATTTCAGCATTTAGTACTCGATACTAATGCTGTAGCGCGTTTGCTGCTGCAAATTGACTGAACCGATCGAAACTTATCGTATGTACCTACATCCTATTTTTGATACTTCATCAATTTTTAACTAGTTAACTGTGTAGGTGATGCAATCCTCGAAATTGTTATCAACTTCGTCATATAGTGGTATGAAATAGTTAGTCATATCGATTCTTGGTCGTATTTAAATATGCCACTTGACATGTGTTTTGATTTGAGACTTCTCGAACTATACACTTCTATGCTTTGAAATTCAACCTTAACAAAATTGACTTGAGTATTAACTCTCATTTGTGTGTGCTGTGGTTATGTGGTCTGATCCATCGTCAACAAACATGGCTTATGGAAACCAATGGATGAATCCCGCTTTATATAAAAACATGACAAACGAACAAGGTACACGTATACTATAAAATATTTGTCATAACAATTATGTTTAAGACAAATTATTATCTTTTAGTGGATTGGGCAAGTTTGGCTCAACAATGGATCAAAATGAAAGAAACTCCACCTCCCATGCCATCTGGACAACAAGATAGAATGTCAAATTCTGAACACGCTTTACCAGGTCAGCGCATTGAACCTCAGAATCCTTCAAACATAACAGCAGGAACGAATACAACACTTAATGATCATATTATTTCCAGTCCAGTTACACGTAAGTAGTTTACCAACAAAAACATAGGCGTGCGCAGACCTTGCTGGCGGGGGGGGAATGTATAATATATTACACATTATTATATATTATTATATTATACAGTAATGAATATTATACTATATTTATATAGTATATTATATACTATATAATATATAATAGAATATTATTTTAATTATTAGTTAGATAGTTCAATCAATATTAGAAATGGGAGTATTTTATTTTATATATCATTAATTATTTATAAATTTAATAAAATAATTAACACTTCAAAGTTTATTTTTTAATATATATATTAGTAAACAAATTTAATATAAAATATAAATAAGTAAATCTTAGCTCTTCATTTTTTTAGAGTACCATTCTTCATATAAAATTAAATTATTATGTTTTTTTTTAAAACTATATTTGGGAGATAAAATTTAGCCAGCAGGAGGGGCAGCTGCCCACCCTGCCCCCCTCGTGCTCACGCCTATGAACAAAAATGTGAAAACCATTCTTAAACATTTTTTTTAGGAAGTAATATTGAAAAACCTAGTGCTTGGAATACATGGACTTGGCAGCAACAGCAACAATGGAATTGGAATTGGGCATCTTCTTCAACAGCTCCGCCTACTAAAACACCTATAATAGAGTCAATGAATTCACTTAGACCCCCTTTTATGGTACCTCCTATGTTATCTGAACCACCTCCACCTTACTCAATGATGACACAAAACAAACCATTTCAGCCCAATGTAAGTTTTTATGATTTTAATGATACAAATTATTGTCAATTATTCACATACATTTTTTTTTTTTTAGAATTATTGGGTAGGGCCCAACACTAGACTGCCACCACCTACTACTGAACCAAATCAATGGAATAAACTTAATATAATTTCTAATATGGATGATAAAACTCAAGATTCATCGTTTATTGGTAAGCATAAATTTGTGCTATGCTGTTGCTAAACCAATAACAAAATAATTTTTTTTTTATTGCATTATTATAATTTTTCTGGCTCATAATTTATTAGATGCTGCTAAACGAAAGCAATTGCCAGCTTGGATTCGAGAGGGACTAGAAAAAATGGAAAGAGAAAAACGAAGAAAAATTGAGCAAGAACAATCTTTTAGTGAATCTGATTATTCTAGTTTCACAAATGAAAATGTTACTCAGGAATTGCCAAATGTATTCATTGTTTTTAAATTATTGTTTTATTAATAATTCTGTTTCAAATTTTTAATATAAAAAATATATTATAATAATTATATTTTTTTTAGTCACCTTCGAATTTAGACCACGAAACTCAAATGGTTGATGATATTGAACCGGCGTCTTTTGATTATATCAACGAGAATGAACCTAAAAAAACTGAGTTTGTAAAGAATAACCTTTCTCCTCTCATTCCACGTAAGACTAAAGCTCAAATCTGGGAAGATACGGTAATACAGTTTTTAACATTTATTCGTGTTTACAACAAACAAAAATAATTAAGAGTTACTATTGTTTCTTTGATTTGTATTTTAAAATATTTATAACAGTAGTTGTAATTGAATTAAATTATTTCAGATGTTAAGTTTACGGAAAATTCTAACAAAATTATTGATGGATGTTACTAATGATATGATGTTAAATATAGTCAAAGATGTGTTGAAAACTACTTTACAAACAGGTAATATTACATAATTAAAACTTCTCACAAAATAATTCAGTATAGTAAGTAAATTAGTAATTTAACGTATGAGTAAACAAAAGATATTTATTTTATATTTTTTTTTTTTATTTAATTTTATAATATTTTATCAAAATTACAATATGCCATGTAACAGATAATCAAGTGAATCAAAACCAAACATCATTAGCTGGTAAGCTGGGTAAGTTTTTTAAATTATTGTATAACTATAATATACATTTTATTAATATGTTAATTACATTATTTGAATCCTAGTTAAAATATACTTATCGTGATGTTATTGCCAGTCATCCATAAATCAAATCAATAACTATTTTATATTTTTATAAATACATACTATAAATTTTGTTATTTATAATCTTTATAAATATTTTTATGTATGATATTATCTACAAATACAAATTTTAAAATATATGTATTAACTTACAATAAAATAACTATTTTTAAAGGGCTTGGAGTTTATGGTTCAGAATCTGGGTCATCTGATGAAAGTGATGAAGAACAGCACATATCTGGTCATAAACAATTAAAACCAGATTCTGATGAAGCTATTCAAGTAAATTATATTTTTAACTTAGCTTCAAATTTAAATTTAAAAAATTATTTATAATTGATTACATATTTAGGAAAGAATATTAAAACGCCATCGCGAGTTCAGTTATATTGAAGCGAGAATACTTATAGAATTGGATCAACTAGAAGACCGGGAAAAACTTGTAAGGTCTAAATTTGATAATAGTATCATACTCAGTGGAGAAACTAATGATAATAGTAGTCAGGTAGTGGAAAACATTCAGAAAAAAGGTAAAATTATGTTTAATTTATTTAGTAAAATAAATATCTATATGCATTTGAACATGTTTGTAGTTTAGCATTCGATAACTCCAGAGTTAAGAATAGATAAAAATCAATTAATAATATTTAAATAATGTATATATTATACATATTTGATAACTATTTAGCAATTGGTTGTGTTGAGTATTTTTTTTTTTTTTTTTTGTTTTGTTTTAACTATAATACCAAGTATAAACTATTATATATAATATGGTATTAAAATTATTCTTAAAGTATCTTACTGGTTCTATAATGTCTTAAATTTATTGATCCTAAAATAATGGTATGAAAATTTATGATTATAAATTTCAGGACATATTGAAGATGAAGGATCTAGCCAAAATATGGTCAAGGGACATGATAAAATCAAAAAAGAATTATCTAATAATTCAAATATAAGAAATGGACAAAAAAAAAAGAAATCTAAATCCAAAAGATTATCAAGTTCTAGTTCATCAAGCAGTAGTAGTGTTAGTAAGAAGAGCGATAATACTGACTTTAAAGACAGGAATAAGAAAAGTGATAAAATTAAATCCAAATCTTCCAATAAAACAAATGCCTCGACTAATGCAGATAGTGTAAAGAGAAAACGAAGATCGCGTTCTAGAAATAGAAGTAGATCTCATTCAATATCAAAGAGTAGTAGGTTGCATTCAAGATATAGGAGTAGGTCACGTTCAAGACATTATGATAGAAGATCTCCACATACTTATAGATCAAGAAGAAGTCGATCGCCACCATCGCATCATTCACATTCTAAAAAGCACAAAAGCAAACGAGATAGTTCTTCTAGTTCAAATGAATCAAGAAGTAAAAAACACCGCAACAGACGATAATGTTTTGGTCAAAATGTTATTTTAAGAAGTTGAAATTCTTTATTAATTTTTTATTAATACTGACTCATTTAATTAATTAAATTTTAGCTTTATTTATATATATATTTATAATATAAATATATATGTTTTACACTAGGTTTAGATTTTAAAAAAATTAATTAGGCCCAAAACAAATAAATAATACATTTTTTAATTATTTAATTTAATAATTACTGCCAATTCAATTTTTATTAGAAATTTATAATCTTATCTCAATCATAAAAACAAATATAATTTTGTACATTTATATTATATGTGTTACTTATAAATAATAGATCCATAAACTGTAATTTATTTGTTTACTATTAGTTATTATATACATACTTTATCGTTTTTACTAAAACCATAGTAACTCCTTAAAATCCTCAGTATTGAACGTAAACATTAACATAAGGAACATATTTGTCTTGGCAAGACTCAGTAATTTCAATATAGATTTTAAACAACATTAAAAAATTTTATTTTAAAACTTATCCAATTTTTACTCATAGAACTTGAAAATATAATTTATGATTTTACATAGTTTGTATTCTTTATTATTACCTACCTTTTTGTTTTATCTATTTTAGAAGCAAAAATTAATAAATTCACTCTAATTAGAGTTACTTCTTAAAATATTATTGTTCTCTGCACTATAAATGTAGCTTGATGCACAAAACATTTTATCAATTTCTACATATAAAGTGACAATAATTTATTTATATTTTTTTTAATTTGAAAACCCTATGTTTTCACTATAGGGATCATTGACATGGTAATATAATATAATACAATATTGAACTGAATAATTAAATAATAATTATATGTAGGTATATAATATAAATAATAATTAATATACATTAATCAAATAATTTTTTTGATTATATTTTAATACCTATAGATAGATGAATAAAAATTTAATAATATAAAGTTATGTATACAAAAATATGGACTGAGTCCAAAAACTGGAAGAAAATAGGTATTTCAAAAGTATCGATATGTTTTAATTTATTTTTATGTGGAATATATAAATATTATTCAATGTTTTCATTAAAATAAAAAATATTAAACCAATACTATTAGTTATACTCTAGATAAACTACTAGAAGATTTATCAAAACATCTGTTAAATGTATAACAATTATTTAATGAAACTAATAACACAAGATTAAGTTCTACTGAATAAAACTTTGGTATATATATATATTGTATACGTTGTAAGTTAGCAAAAACACATTGATTGTTAAAAAAAAAACAATATCATTTATGATTTTGCATATTTCCTGATCCATATCTGAAATATCTATATAATATTAAATATAATAAAAATAAATAATTGTGTATTAGTATTGTTTATTTTGTTTTAAGTAATCTGGATTGCTGTTTGTGAAGGTTATAGTACAGTAAAAATGTATAATAATAGTATTTTATTTTTTTTATTCTCAGTACAAAATTAATGGATTAGGTTATTATTTTCAATAATAATAAATATTAGCTGCATATTAATAAATTTATTAAATTTCTTAGATTAAATTATACACATTGATATATTTGAGAAATGAGATAATTTTGTTGATGTTTTCTATTGGGTTAGGTTTTTCAAAGAGGTAGTCAGATATTCTAGACTTTTTCTAGTTTTCACTTATGGTTTTAATAGTACACAAGAAGTTGCTTGACTATAAGAAGTTCTCCACAGGCTTGACATATTGTTAGCACTATACCATTATTTTATTTAAAATCAAAATAGTAAATTCTATTTAAAACCATTTCATTTGGAACACTTATAATACTATGTAGTTTTTTTTTACCTATTGGATTACATGCTATTTTTTTACCTTTTATTCCCATCATAAATCATTGTATAATTATTGGCAGTGAATCATTTTCACATTACTTACTGTACATGTAGATTAAAATGGCACATTGAAATTTAAGTAAAAAAATAATGATTAAAGCAGAACACTTGCCTCTCTCTTCAATTTCCACTTGCAAGCCTATAACAATAAATTCTTATATATTAAAAAGCTTTGTACATTAACTAACAAAATTGAATATCAGTGTACTAATAAAATATACTTATTATTTAAAATGTAGGCTTATTGTTTTATGTTCAGAATTTTAGTTTTTCTTTCACAAATGCTTACTTACTTAAATTTATAAATTTTAGCTATCATATGTAAATTTAATCTATTAAATAGATAGGTAGTTGTATGTAAGTATTATTGCATCCGTTTTGAAATAATTTACATTATTTAGTAAATTTTAAATTTAAAAAAATGATGAATCAAACTAAAATACTTAATAGTATAAACTATATTATTACAAAAAAAAAAAAAAAAAAATGATTAAAATCTAAGTATGATAAACAATTGTTTATTATGAATAACAATCGTAAAAAAACTAAACTGCACATGTAAATTTTAACATGCATTCATTATTCTGCTATCAATTTATTAATATTCATCTTTTTTTTTTTTTTGTACAATACCACAAATAGTTGTTTTTAAGTACAGAGGATTAAAGTTTTCAAAATGTTCTCATTGATATGTTTTTTAAATAATATAAATATAAAAATTGTCTAAACAAATTCAACTTTAAATTTTAAAAATCACTACTTATTTATTTATTTGCAGCCTACCAATTTTGTAAGATTATAACATCAAAAATTTAATTATTAATAGGCAATTTGGAAAATTTAAATAGTATACAAGACATTTAAAAATATTTAAAATATATATATACTATATACATATATAAACAAAATATAGAAACTTTATACATAAAATTATATAGGTATGTTAATAATTTAAATGATACAGCTTAATTATTTGCTAAATCTGTCTCATCTATTTATACTAACAATCAAGTTTAAACAATTCCAATAAAACCAAACCAATATTGGTCATGATCTTAATTTAAATGGTAAGTCTAATTAGTCTAATTGAAGAAGATAATATTTAGATAGATGGCCCAAATATAATTAAAAGAACAGGACCAAATAGTATTTGGTCAATATTTTAAAATAATTGTGCTTTTTAAACTCTTAGACTGGTTATACACTTATACTGCATCTTAATAATTTGTATTCCATATTTTTCCATATTAAATAGTTTTCCTAACTGTTAAAAAAAAAGTATTTTTCAATTTATTACAATTCAATATAATATATAAATATTTCAAGAAGATGATCAATTAAGTTGATCGTACTTTATTTTATCATAAATTAAAATCTTTTGGAGTAGCTGACAACTTATTTCTTAAAATGACTCTATTCATACTCAAGAGATCATCTGTAGAAATTAAATTTCAATTTTGCCAAAATTTCTCTGTATTACCAAGGGTTTCTCAAATGCCAGAAATTCCATTTATGTTTATTATTATTTTTATTTCCATTGATAATCTACCAATGATTTAAATGGTTCTATTAATAACCTATTATTCGCTCCAAAATTCTTAAATATATGTTTTTGTCATGAATAAACTGAATGAAAAGAAAACTTAAATTAGTCAATTAGTGTTATAGTATGAAATAAACTATGCCACTTATTAACAATTATAAATGTCAAGTTACATAATATTTTTGTCATAAATTAATCCTCGTTTCTTTTAATAACAAAGTTATGTTTTCTCCTGTAAAAATGTTATGAATTTTTTAAGCGGATAAATAAAAAATAATCATAAATTGATCAATCAAATAAAACACAATATTAGTTTTATTAAAGAAAAAAATTACAATTTTAAAACTATTTTAAACATTTTTAAGATTGTGTAAGTAATATTTATCAATTAGTTTCAACATTCAATATTTTTATTATGTCTAATGGTTTTTTATATGAATACCTTTACAACCTAAAAAAATTGTTTTATCAATATATCCTGCTTTATTTTTGTATAATATTATTTATTAATAGTTTTTAATGTAATTCATTTTGTTTGATACATGGTTTTTTTTTTGTTTTCTGTTTAATTTAAGTTATTTATTTTTGTAATTATCTTTAGTAATTTAGGATCTATACTCTATAATTTATACGCGTAATATTTATTATATTAAATATACAACAATTAAATAATGCATCATGTGCAAATCAATAAACATGTAAAAGTGTAAAACTTAAGATGAAAAGGTCATGACAAAAACAATTTGTTTACATTGAATTAATAAATATGTCAATAATAAAATGACTATTGCAACGCGGTAAATTCAATAAATTCAGTTATTACAATAATATTTTATAAAATTGTTTCTCAAAATAAAATATTACTATTTTATATTTTAATGAAGAAAAATTTTAAATTGATTACATTTATATCATATTAAAAGAAGTTATATATTTTGAAATTAGTCAAAAAAGGGTTTTGTATTGTTAGTTGTTACCGATAAAAAAATGCTATTAATTGATTTATTTTTTTTAAATCCCATTATAATGTTATGTATTTAATAAAATCATAATAAATTACATTTTACTGCTTCTGAACTTTGAAGTATATACATATCTATTTACAATTCATAATAGAAATGTATTCATAGAAGTTACTACAACTACAAATATTATAATAATTGGAAGGGACATAATCTATTAATTAAATTATTAACATTAAAAATGAAAGGTTATAAATTATAAAATATTAATCATTGATTTTAAATTCTTAAAAATAGGTTCATATTTTTTTGTTATCAACAAATTTACCATTGTGAAAAATTTGAATAATAGTATCACCTTTATCAATTGAAAATGTTACAGTTGAATGTTACCATAATATTAGATGTATAATTAGATAATATTATAAATATTATGTTAACTGGGTACAATCTACTAAACTATTTGAGTTTTTTTGAAAACTCAAAGTAAAAAAATTAGTTTTAATTACCATTTTATTGAACTCGTAAAAATAAATAAATATAAATATATATTTAAAAAATATTTATTATTAATCTTAAATTTAAATAGTATTAAAGTCCAAGTAGAAAATAATGTATACAATTTCAATGAGATTTAATCTTTTTTTCTAGAAGAATTAGTTATTTTTTCTTTTAGTTGAAGTATACTTTGGCGCTGTTCATTAGGCAACATTGCTATCTGTGCATCAGTTAATTGTAATACTTGCATTATAAGAGCAGCCTAAAAAAAATAAATAATTGTACTTAGCTTATACAGTATACATGTTATATAAATATTAGATTAAAAATTATATTACCTTTTCAGAATCAGATGTCCTGACAGTTTGATTAGATGCTTGTTGAACTTGAGATTGAGAAGATTGAACCGTTCGTGAAGGTACTTGTTTTTCTGATACCATTGGTGGTGACATTGCCATAAAACTATTATTAGGTCTGTGATCTCTATTATAAAAATCTCCAAATGATCGATTTTCTGAATCCATTGTTGATGACCGTGGATAATCTCTTGTAGCCCTTAATTAATTAAAAATAATTAGTTATTACTTATTAGGTTATATATTATTTTATATTATTTACATAAATGATTGAGGCGGTTCATTATTGGACATCGATGATGGCGGTGGTTGTTGAAACGGCATTTGATTTTGTGCCTGCCTTAAATCTTGGCTTGAGCTTTGCCCGCGATACATATTATTATGTTGCCAATCTAAATTAAATGAAAAAATTCAAGTAATTCTACATTATTTTTCTGTGGAATTTTTTTTTAATAAAATTTAGGATGAATTTGAATTACAGCATTTATGTTTTTAAAAAAAAAATGTATTTACTAAAAATAATACCATTAGGTGTATGAGGCATAGACTGAACTTTTGAAGTTGATGCACCATTAGAACAGTGCAGAGGTGGAGGAACTTTATGTACAGGATGCAACATTCTCTAAAAAAAAGTATAAATTATAATACTACTTAAAGATTTTAATTATTTATTACTATTTCTTTATAATGTATCACAAATATGAAATTAATTTAAGAAATTAATAATATTTTACAAAATGATATTAATTGTTATTAAATTAAAAATATTAATTAATAACTAATACATTTTATACACTGAATTAATAAATTATAACTACAAATAACAGATATAAAAAGTATTAATCAGTGATCAAATGTATCTTCTCATGTATTATATTCAGTTATATAAAATATTAATTGAAACTAATACATAAGTAATTTATAGTTACTTTAGCAACTTCTGGATCCACAATTTTCATTATAACCTGTGCTTGCAATAATGCATAACCAAGTTGAGGATTCTGGAGCAACATATTTCTAGCTTCTACAGGATTATTCTAAATATTGAAGTTGGTTAAAAAAAAATTAAATATTTATTTGTTTATAAGTATTACTTGAATACATTCTTTCATTTGTTTCATAAGTTCAAACAACTGTTCTGGCGGTAAAGTTGAAACCACATTATTTATTATCTCTGGTGCCTTTTCTGCGTTAACAGCATCACCATAATGACTTTCTGATGTAGGCATTCCCATCATTAATGCTATAATAGATATATTTATTTAAAATAGGCTTTAGTTAATACAAATAAAATAATTATGTTAAAAATTACACTGCATTTCTAGTCTGGATTTCTCTGTACAAGCATTGTCAACACGTAGAGTACGACCTCCAATTTCATAGCCATTGAGATTACGCATGGCACTAAGTGCAGTTTCTTGATCTTTATATTCACAAAAACCATAACCCTTAGGTTTGCCAGTTTCTCTGTCATAAACCAGTCTACAAGAAACAATTTTTTTAAATTATGATAAAAACTGATAAAATACTAAACTCACTTAAACGATATAACTGGTCCTACTTCATTAAATATATCTTTTAGTTTTTCTTCAGTTGCCTCATATGGAATATTTCCAACTAAAATTTTGACAAATTATTATTTTCAATAAACAATACATTACATTACATCACAGATTTAAATAAACATACCAAAAACACTTCTCATAGACTTGTCTAAAATGTTTTGATCACTCATTTTATTGATGTAGAAATAAAGAAATTTTTAAAATAGGTAACTAAAAAAAAAAATTTAATATGATTGCTGTGAAAATATATTCACGATTTTTTAAGCAAACACAATACACATGTTGTGTTGAAACGATAAATAAGACGAAAAATACGTACTTTATAAATAATCGTTATGTTAAAACTGCTGCGCTCAATTCGAAATGTACCAAGACACCTAACAATTAACTCGAATAATACACATCAAACGAAATACGAGTCTACGAAGTGGAAATCAAAACAGTCAACTTCTAAATGGATTTCGAATGTTTGGATCATAGCAGAAAAAAAAATCTATACATCTAAATTCGTTTGCAAGTATTCAAATGATATGAAATATTTCGTTCGGAACCACAGACGCCGTACAATGGGGTTTTAAGGTTTTTGATAGTAGGTACGATCCCGATCTACAGGGTAGCCATACAGGTAGCATAGATAGAGACAACAATATTGTCGTATTCCGTCAAATTTGAGAATATTTAATACTTCATTCATATTTTGTTTGAGTATAACCTAACCAATATTAATGTCTCGTACTTTTACGTACGATTATTATAATTTATAATACGTTATAATACAACGTTCACGTAAACCAAGTAGGTTGGATTGTATCGTTTAAACGTGTATGAGATTATTATTATTACTGATTCGCGTAGGAAAAAGTTATTCAGTATTCTCGGTTAATCTGTGTAAGCAGTAAATTTAGTTTGGTCATCAGACGGACTCGTCATTTTCACGGGAACAATATTACATTTTTATTTCAATCCAAACAATGTAGATATTTAATTTATACACGACATAATTAATGACGACGATGAATAGCCCCACCCAATTAATGTAAAAAGTATTTAATTCAATTCAATGTTGTAAATAATTTTAATATTTTAATTATTATAATTATTATTATGTAATACGATGTACAAAGTACCAAGATTTAATAATAACAGTAACAACACAGACTATTATATCATGTATTATAAAAATGGTACCTACATAATATTATATCATTAGAATTCATGGCAACAGCTGTGATGATTCCATTATCATGCCGACGTCTATCACGAAAAAATTTATTGTGTTTTCGATTGATAAGCGAAATAAGTGTGGACTGTGGATTGTGGAAGCGTAGAACAGACTGAACAGAGTAATAACTTATTAACTAATAATTAAACGGCCATAAAAATATAATAAGTATTTTAAAGCCAAGTTGTTTCTTAATAATTTCCGTAATTATAAGTCAATCGACAAAAAACGATTTGTCGTTAATTGACGATAACCCGGGCTGAACGCTGCTCGATATTCTAATCCCCCAGTTATTAAAATATTAGTACATTACGTAACGTTATTATGTTCGATCTATCTACTTTCTCTTTACCACCAGTTCATTAAATGACGACAGTGTTCTTAAACAATACGTGGGTACCTGTACTCCGTTGCATATCTAAATATTCGACTAAGCGTATAAGGAAAATGGTGAGTTATTAAAGATGATAATATAATATATACTATACAGTGATATATAACATAATATATGGTGTGCAATGTAAATAATTTATTATATGTATTGGTTTTATATCCTGATCTAGGACATCTAGATTAATATGGTTAAGTGTAACCCAAAATCAAAATTCGTAAATATAAATTAGTTAGTTTTATACTTTGTCATAACTTTTCACATGTTAGTATTTTAAATATAAATTCTTCTTCTGTCAGCAAGCATAATGTTAAACATTTTAAAAATCCCATAAAAGCTTGAGGAGTGGTCAATGCCTAGTGTCATTAAGCCATGGCCATAAAGACTGCACCCTCAAGGCCCTCAACTAATAACCATATTAAGGGGGTGGAAGTCCGCAAGACTTATCGATTTGGAGAATTTTTGTAAGTGGGAGTTTCTTATAATATACTGATCGAGCTTAAATCAACTAGCTAACTGGGTGTGGTCAATTATCTTTGATTATAATATATGCAATATTTATAACACATAGGTACTATTCAAAGTATGTAGGCACATCAGTGGTTCTTAACTGGTTTCATGAACTTGGTGTTTCATAAAAATTTATAAATCAGTGGGAAAAATCAATAAAATAAACAAATTTTTTGATTTCATTGTTTAAATCTTTTGACTTCATCAATTTCTAATACACCAAACAGTTCAAGTGTATAACCTCCAAGAATTGTTTTAAGTTATTTCGTACAAACAGTATATTAAAATGTTATTAATGTTATTATTGATTGAAAATTTAAAAAATGTAGAAAAATATTGTTATTTTACTGCTGTTAGTTGAAAATCTTATAAAATTTTAAGTGTTTCGTCAATTTAAAAAAGGTTATGAACAACTGAGATATATTATTTCTATTAAAAATATGTGATTTATAAAAACTGTATTTTTTTTTTTTTTTTAATAAATTAAATAAAAAAAATAATTAAATTATCATTTTCTATGTTAAATTAAATTTAATAAGAATTTATAATAATTTGTAAGTTAATAACAGTTGGTAATATTATATGAAATAATATTGTAATACTAATTAGTAATTACTAAAACATACTTGCTTACTGTATATTACTAAAAGAAAAATAAATTACTACAACCAACAATACAATATTTAATTCTTAAAAGAATAGGTTAACATATCATTTATGTATGCTACACATATTTAGTTCAAATTACTGTGATCTACTCAAAAAAATAAATCTGATATCTAATTGACTATTACAAATAGGGTTTTTATTTGATATAAGTATAATTATTAGTAATAATAATATAATAATATTAGTTTTACATTTTGATAAAATAATTAAATAAAGTAGTAGGTAAAGTAAATTATAAACTTTTAAATGTATAGTTAGCTATATTAAAATATATATATATTAATGTATACAATATTTATTGACAGCAATATGATAATTGATAACCAATTTTACAAAAACGATATAATATTAATATATTTATATCGAAACTCTCGTTCAGATGGAAAATGGAAATACTGGCTTTTTATATAATTTTACAATTATTATTTTGAAAATACCGGCTTTTTATCAGTTATTACCGGCAACCGGCTTTTTAAGTCTATGGATGTGAATTACCGGCCGGGCCGGGAAAATACCGGCTGGTTGGCAACCCTAATTACAAAACAGCAACTTCTCCTATTTTGTCTTGGGTTCTTCCCAACTATTTTGAGAAGTTTACAATTTTTTTTTACTTTTAAACTACTAAAATATCTCAATTAAATCAAATTAGCCACCCAAAAAACATCTTCAAACAAGGGCAATCTGACCCACCAAGACACCGGGACATCTCCCATAGGACCTATACAAAAAAAGTGAAATTTGTGACCACTTATTTAAAACATTTAATATGTTTTACAATACTTGTATATTTGTATTAACGTTAATATTATTATATATTCATTTTTTAATAGAATACAATATAAAAAAAGTGTATTATATAAATGGTTTTTCTAACATGGCCACTTTAGGTTCAAATTCTGGTAACATTTTTGGCCTCAGTCCTTCTCTGTTCTCAAAGTTAAGGATTTGATTATTTTTACTTCTTCAAAAGGTTAAAGGTGATGATAAAAATACATATATTGTGAAATCAATAGTTTCATTCATCAAAATTTAAAACATGGATAAAATTATAATATTTATTTTTATTTTAAGAATTTAATTTATCATGTTTTAATGTGAATTTTATGTACTTTAATTATTTTAGCCAAGTTTATTAACTAAAGAAGAGAGAGTAGAATTACTCCAGCCATTATTCTCTAACCAATGGTCATTAGTGAAAGACAGAGATGCCATTTACAAGGAATTTTTATTCTCCGACTTTATTCAAGTATGTATATTCTTCAATTTTATTAACTTCATGTTTAATAATATTTTAATTACCAGGCATTTGGATTCATGACTCAAGTAGCATTGAAAAGTGAAAAAATGAACCATCACCCTGAATGGTTTAATGTATACAATAAAGTACAAGTTACATTATCCACACATGATGTAAGTGGTTTGTCCTCAAACGATATTAATCTTGCTACATTTTTGGATAAAACAGAAAAAAGCATTAAAGCATCTTCATAAATTATTAATGTAATCTCTATGTAATAAATATAAATTTTATGTAAAAAAAAAGTGTTATTATTTGTTAATAATTATAAATAAATAATTAGTATTGTTAATTGGTAAAAGATTTCAAAGATTATTGTTGTATTTATTTATTTTATATTCTCTTTAGTATATTTAACTTAATATAATATTAGTCAGGCATATTAAAATATATGTTAGTTAAACCAATATCAAATTTAACAACCACATTACTGGAACAATGCCTTAAGTATTATTTAATTATTTAAATGATAAGAAAATCATAATTTTGTGGACTAATATTAATTAGTATATCAACAAGACAATAATAAATAAATAAATAACCTTTGGTATCTTTCTATAATTTTATGTTTAGATAATATTATACTAGATAAGGATTAGGCATTCACTTTTATGAATATTCTGTGATAATTATTGTTTAATAATACAACTTGGAAGAAAATATATTTAAATAATTAACATTTGATATGATTCAATTCATTAATGCTACTAAGATATCAGTGGCATATTTAGAGATTTGATGCCCTGGGTACATATAATTTGTTGCCCCAAAATTTTAACATTTATTTACCTTTGTTTTATGATCATTAAAAAATAACAACATTATCATACATAGAAGTTTAGAACATGATATAATATGAAGCATAACATAAATTGAAACATTTATTATAATGTTGATGTCTGATGTTCTATGCTTCACAAGATTACCACAATAGTCATACTATATAGTACAATATGGCGTACGGTCAGACGTTAGTAAAACTTTTACTGTAAAAGTAAAGTTTTCACTTTTCAGTAAGTTGTCACGAGGTATCGTGTAATCATGAAATATTATATAACTGAAATCTGGATGATAGCTTGCCAGTTGCGATCTCGGATATGTACATATTAATATAGGTAATAATAAACCTTATACTAGGTAATAAGTATAAGGTCTATGGTATTGGAATTATTGTTTTGTGATTATACAGAACGCAAGATTATTATTTTGCTTCATAAATTTAAATAATTTAATGTTCTAGGTGGGGCGGAGTTACAGAATACAAGGGTATTCTTAACTTTTGGCTTTTCATAATCACTAATCGGTATCTATTATTAGAATGACGTATTATGCATCATAGTCGGAGTCGGTAATCGAAAGCGATAAGCGAATAATAGTATTTATAGTAGTAATATTAGTCCAATTAATATTATAATTATATGACAATTGACAATAAAACAGCTAGGTAATAACAGGTACAAATTTAATATTATCACCACTCTCCGCTACACCATGGATCGTTGATATCGAATTCATTACTATTATAGCTACTGGACTTAACAAATAAAAATCCCAATTCTGACTAATTAGTACTGATGTAGGTATAACACCTAAAACTTTCTAAAACCAACCAACTTTGAGCAGCTATAACTCGCCGACGGATCAATGAAAGTTAAAAATTTTAACGTGAAAATTCATGAAAAAAATGGCTTTATTAATTTATGCAATTATTAATATAGGTTGTCATTTGAAAATAATTTTTTTTTTTTACACTTTTTACTTTTTAAGTAAATGTATCGCAAGCATAATGAAAAGTCAATAAAAGGCTGGCAAGGAGAATCCATGTTCTTACGGCAACCCTAAATAAATACCCCAGGTCCCTGTAAATCTAAACTTCTATATTTTAATACACAAAACAAGAACATATTTTCTGAAAAAAACAAAAATAAAACCTGAAATTTAGTAAACGAGTTAAGTGCACAAGCAACTCTCAACCAGACAAGTGCAGGAACACAGCATACTCAACCAAGACCACTCAAAATATCCCGCGTACGAAAACTCTACTGTTTCCTTTTTTTTAAAAAACGAAATTTGTTGAGTGTTCAGTTATTTCTTTTTGAGTGTTAAAAAAATAATAATTTCTCTCCTTATCACGTCGACTGCAATCATAGACAGCTGCGGATAAGGTAAGGTGCATGCGCATCCATATTTACATAATAATAGTTTTATGCAGGTATTTTATTTTATTTATTAATTTATCAGATTTTAATAAATTAATAATTAACTTAGTATTTTATAAACGGTTTACTTGATCGTTCTCAAAGCACGACCTCGAGAACCCTCCGACGATCAGAAGGAAGGTAATTACGCAAATTTAAAATAATAAGACATAAGTTAAGATAACCAACAAATCACTAATAACTTCTAAATATATTAGAGACATTTATTCAAGGCTTGTGTCCCTTGTGATTGCCACTTTACATTAACGAAAACATTACTATTATAAATAAAAATATTAAATAATATATTTATATTTTTAATTTCTTTAATTTCTTTTTTTTTTTATTTTTTTTTTTACGTTATTAGTTATTAATATAATGTACTACAGTGGCGGATCTAGGATTTTCTCATAGGGGGTGATATAAAATATTTTCTTACATTACATGTATGGGTTTTTAAGCTTTATTCTACTAAATTTACAAAATAAGATTTAATTTCCACGACCACGGGGGGATCTATCCCCCCCGTAGATCCGCCACTGATATACTACAAATTAACATATTTTTAATGTATTTTAGGATGAAATGATGGTGTTCTTTAATCAGCAGATGCATTTGTCTGGATTAGCTCAAGCTGCTGGTAATCCTGTGCTTGCATGCCAAATTAATTTAGTTAAACATTTTGCTTTTTTGGAGGTATATACATGTGTTGTATTTAATGTTACTATAAAATTGAACAAAAATGTAAATGCTATTCAAATATAGTTTAGATCTATTGACGAAACTACTCAAGCAATGGCTTTTGATGGAATTAATTTCAAAGGTCAGAGTTTAAAAATAAGACGTCCGTCCACATGATTATCAGCCAACATCTGGAATGACTGAAAGTAATCCGGTGACAAACTATAATTCTGGAATGACATTAGACATGAGTATTGTAATAAATAATAAGTAATGACAATAATACCTCAGTTACACCAAATGGTATGTTTCCAACACATAACCGTCTCGCCTGGCATGTAATAATAATATTAAAAAAAATTATTTACGATTTTCATGGAATATTCATTATGATGTTAAAACGTACATAAGATATAATTATATAATATAATATATATTATATATATATAACTATAAAATTGTATGTTAAAAAACAAAAATAACCAACTAGTTAAGTTAAAAAAAAATTAACTTTTTAACTTTCTAACTTAACTTAACTTTAACTTTTTAACAAATTAACGGTTACCATTTTATTTTCCAATACCACTATTCTTTAAAGCATTTCCTCCATTTCTCCTTCCAATTCTCCTAGTCTTTCAATTGCCTCATTTCTTTCGTTTATTAAAATATGCTTTTCTCTTTCCAATGCTTCTATTCTATTTTCCGTATTTAACTGGAATATAAAAATGAATATATTATTAGAGCATACATTACCATCGTACGTCGTAGCAGTATATAGTATAATATATGAAAATATTGGATTAGGTTAGGTTAAAACAAATTAAAGTTTATCATTAATATTCTACTGTTTGTTATTAGATACTCATAGCTGGAATTTTTTTTATAATTTAATATTTTATAAATAGAAGTCTGTACATTTTGAAAAAATTATTTTTACTGTGTTTTTTTTTTTTTTAATCATTTCATAAATATACCTACTATGCAAGATTATTTTGTAATTTTCACATTATTATACAGTAGGTACTATAATAATAATAAATAATAATCATATACCAATATATAATATGACAAAATGTGAATTAACAATAACACGTCTTGTACCTATTCTTATAATTAGACAATTTTATTAGAATAGGCTAGTGATAAATATGAAAAAAAATTTTAAGTTTTAAAATTTTTATTTTAAATTCTACTAACTATACTAAGTCAGTATGATACTATGATATCCATCCAGGATTAGAACAATTTTTTTTCCGTAGTTTTTCCTATGTTAATGATAGTCAATTTAATATATTTTAACCATTGGTTACGCTGAGCTCAAAGCCCGCAAAATAAAATGTTAACTTAAAAAAAATTTATTAAATATGAACTTAATTAATATACTTGTTTTTAATTTTTTTATTTAGATAATATTGTTATAAAAAAATAGAAAAGACATTATTACTGTTGAAATGCTTATGAATCTTGATTTTTTTTTATAATTTACTAGCTGACCCGACAGATATTGTCCTGTTTTAACAGTGAATATTGAATTTGAAATGGTATAATTAAAAAACAAATATTATTCCAAAAATCGTTATATAGATGGTAAATTGTATTTTTTGAAGTTTTATAAAGAGCCCGGATAAACATTTATTACAGGGGCCCGAAATTGTATGTGGGGGTCCTGTACATAAGTAACATAAGTTACATAGTTCTACTATAGAATATAATAGAACGCAAAAAACGTGAATAATCCCTTTACTACGCGGTTAAAGTAGCAACCTTTAGCATAGTACGCTGCGCCTCTTGCGGCCGTTTAATCGTGCTACTCATTTCGGTACGTTTTTTCATGCGGGCAGCCATACTAGTTTGGTCTCCTTATTCATGGTTTAGAAGTCTTGTCTTGTTATAAAAGCGTAAAATTCATGAAAACAGATTGAATGTCTAGCAAAACCTAACCAGTGTATTTATGGATGGCGCAGCCGTCGGCGGTTTGGCGAAACTTTAGCGTTTTATTATATAGGTTTGATTATTCAAGCTTTACAATAAAAAAATTTAACTCGACGTCTACTTGAGGTGGCGTTGCATAACAAGTCGAGGGATATTTTCGATTTGCGGGGTGGAGCGACGGCGCCGAGGAGCGTAGTGACGAGTACTGATACACGCGCATAACTTAAAATCGTCATACGTCATTACTTAACAACTAATTATTTCCGCCAATTTATTTTAGCACTATTCCAATTTTAAGAAACTTTTATCGGCCATACCTTGTTAAGATAATTTGAAAGTCTGTAAGCTCCTGTTCGTAAGCTATCATATAATGGTAGCATTAATGTCGCAAATACCGACACACTGACAACAGCCGAAGACCATTTTATTATTTTATCGAATGTGCTGATGGAATTCATTTTGACTATTTTGTAATTTCGGGTGATAGACTAGAGTATTTTAATTAGATAAATATTGTATATTTTATAAACAAACTATTATTATTATTATTATTATTATTATTATTATTTAAACCAGAAAACAAAATAATGATAATGCCAATAACTATTATTTATGATTTTTTATTTATATGCTATAGGGACAGGTGAAATTCGATCGCGGTTGTTTGAAAGCCGCCTTCGAGAACGTGTGTAAAGTCGGGGGACCAAAGCTATATAGTCATTGCTAAATAGTATTAATAGTATTTATTTATTTTTTATTTTTATTTTTTTTTAATAGTATTTAGCGGCGAATTTTAGCCATGTATATAGTCATATTAAGATATTAATACTAGTAGAATTGTGCACCCCCAAAAACTATGACTTATATTAACTTGAAATAAATACAAAAATGTTGCACTATGGACTACTATGGTACTATAAGTGGTAAGTACTACACTATAAGTACAGTATACTGTGTATTTCCAACTAGGTACCTTTAACAAAAAAATAATATTTAGTTTATTTTGTTGTGTATAGAACTGTAAGAATTTTGTTGAGACTACTACTGGTATAGAAGATAACATTTTTTTTTTAGATAATACAATTTAAAAGGCAAAAGTAATAAAAAAACAAACTTTAATGACTGATTATTTAAAAAAAAAAATGTATTTATTATATTATATTTTATTATTTTTATATAAAATGTAATAAAACTCTATATCACAACTTTTTACCTACTCCCTTAAAGGTTTAACACAACAAGAATCTACTGCATAGTGCATATAGACAATGATAGGGTGAACATTTTATTATCTCAAAAATATTTTTCTAGTTGATCTAATTGTATAAGTATGAATAAGTGATACTTATTTATTTATGTTTTTAATTAAAAAAGTGTCTGAAAGAAGTACATCTTAACCAGTAACCTGTAAATCGACAATTTGACTATGGATTACAAAAACACAGAAATTAACAAGACAAGAATAAGTATTTTATTTCATGATTAACAGTTATAAGGACGATAGTTTGTTTTTGCTTTTTAACATCACACATACTAAAAATATACAAAGATCAATTTTGTGATACATTAAAATTATTTAACGATGTATTTAAAAAAATCTTACTGATCTGAAAATGAAATAATAATTATTTTATTATTATTTTTTTTTTGTTAAAACAACAGAATTAAGCGGTGTGATAAATTTATTGATTTTACAATGATGTGTTTTTTTGTGTACACCATAACTTGTTGAAATAATGCTTCAATTTAAAACTATGGTAACTGGTAGAAAATTGAATATGCTCAATGCATTATAGAGGTCAAAAGTCAGTTTTCAAAAAAATCGAAAAACAAAAAAAAAGTGATGGAAAAACGAGAATTTTTACACAAAACCAATTTTCGACCAAATCGATTTGTTTATATGGTTTTAATTTAATAACTAATCACTGTAAATACTTGAAATTTTCACCACATGTTTATATTATCGTTATTAATACATGGCTAAATTTTCAAAAAATGTTGACTTTTTTGAGTTATTTATAGACCACTGAAATTTTCGATTTTTATGAGAATTTTTTTTTGAAATGTCAATAAAAAAGTTTTGGATTACCAAAAAAACTTGAAAATTTAAAAACAAAGTTCCTTATGAGTTGTTCTGATTGTAGCTAAAAAAAAATTAAAAATCGTTAGTCCCAATTTTTTTATAATCGTTTATAGTTCAGATTTTTACGAAATCTGTGGAAATCGCGATAATTTACAAGTAATTTTGAAGTTGAAAAATCATACAATTTTTTGTGTTTATAACTTAGGATTAAAAATAAAACACTAAGTTTTCCATAATTTTTCCTTCAAGTAGCTATAGAGAAAATTTGAAGCATCATTAAAGGAAAAATTTTAAGTGCGTTTGAATTTTAAATTTTTACGAAATAGCGTAACGACAACAATTTTAAGTATTTGTTATTATTCAAAAAGTATAAGTTGTAGATACTTGAAAATTTCACCAGTTATTTAGATTGGAATTTTCTTTTTATAATTTAATTTTCAAAATATTTTGACATTTTTTGAGCTATTTTATAGACAACTAAAACTTTCAATTTTTCTGAAAATTTTTTTTTGAAGTGTCGATACAATTTTTTTGGCCGAGTCAAAATACTTAAAAATTTAATACAAAGTTTCTCATAAGTTATTCTTATAGTGATTAAAAAATTATAAGAATACATGAGCACAATTTTTTTTTATTAACATTTGAAGTTCAAATATTGACAAAAAATCGTCGAAATCATGATTATTTGGAAATTATTTTGTAGCTAGGTATATTTCATAAAAATGTTTCTATTAGTAGCTAAAAGTTGAAAATTGAATACAAGATTTTTCATAAGTTTAGCTTACAATAATTATAAAATAACTTAAATTTTGGTAAAACATAAACTACCCTTTTCACCAACCACTGGAAATTATATTCTAGACTAACAAATCATCTTCGTTCAGAATCGTTTTTCGTATACAATGATACCTATCATTGGATTCAAATTTAACACTCCTATAATATACAGCAGAGCGGTACCTTCTTACCCGCTTTTTTATATTACAACTTAAAAATTAATCTTTGTAAACATTTAAAATTTTCATCAAATGTTTATATTAGCATTATCTATACACGATTAAATTTTCAAAACATTCTGGTTTTTTGAGTTATTTATAGACAACTGAAATTTTCGATTTTTCTAAGTAGGTATTTTTTTTTTTTTTTTTAAATGCCCGATAGAAAAATTTTAAAATTTAATACAACGCTTGTTATGCGTTTTTTTATTGCAGTTTAAAAAAAAAATCAAAAATCGTAAGTCACAAGTCATAATTTGAATATTTTCAGGTACTTATTAAATTCAACATAATATTATATTGTGCTTTGAATGCAATATTTAGACTGAGGGTGCTGATTTGAAGCCCGGGGGTCCCATGCACCCCCTACACCCCCCTATGTGTGCCTATGGAAATAGGTATATCAAAACCTCGAAAATTTGCAAATAATTTTGTAGTTGAAACTTGAAAATTCTAACATTTTTAGTATTTATTCTAAGTTTACAAAATTCAAAACAAATAATAAAACTCGAGTGTCATAATAGGAAATATGTTATGAGCGTCTTAATTTTAAAGTTTTACAAAATCGTGTAACGATAACAATTCATCTTCAAACGATTTTAAATATTTGTTATAATTCAAAAAGTGTAAGTCGTAGATACTTGAAGTTTGCACCAGAAATTTTCAAAATATTTCGCATGCCGATTGTAGTTGTCAGCTAGATGAGTAGGTATGTAAGGTTTTGGAAGCAATTGGGTTTTTATGCGGAATTGAATTTCTAAGAAGTTGGATGTGTTTATGTAGGTTACATTCCTTACAAGTTACAGACGAATTCGTAAATCACTTTGTTTTGGAAGGTTTGAATTTTGTTGAGGTGATAAGTCGCACATTTAATTCAGACCGAGCAAGTAAAGTTATAAGTGGACGTACCTATTCACATACTTTAATTGATTATATTATTACTATATCCAAATTATAAATTTGTGTTTTATTTTATCCAATATCTATAGATATGTATATTTGTAAGTGTAAATACACATAACTCGTCCAGTTTATCTTGGTAGTCTGTTGACGTCATAGATAACGGGTTACCAAAACAAATCATGATATTTTTTCCTACATAATATAGTTTTCGAACCCCTGATTTTTAGAAATTGTAACGGTCGCCATGGCCAAAATGAACCAGACGAGTTATACAAAGTACTGTATTATATTTCAATTGGACTTCCGCCTGCAAAATAAATAAATAATAATTATCAAACTAACCATTTATGATAAACATTGTATTTTTTAGTCAATCATTTTTACCAACGTATATTACGAATTTTACTATATATTATAAATAGGTACTATTATAATTTATAGTATTATACATTAATATAATAAAAAATCAACCTATAGTTTTATCAATAGTAACATAAATTATTTTAATATGGACATCAATAAACATATCATGAAATAAGTATACCTATTTGGCTATTTAGTGATGCTGTCAGTTAATAGACCGTCTTTGCTCAGAACTGTTTTTCGTATAATATATATGTATGATGTTATGATAATATGATAGCTTTAACATGATTGTGCCTGTTTTATTTTTTTTACATATAAAAAAAACGCAACACGTTTGAGCTCCATAAAATATAGGTATTGGAGTCTTAACAATTCTTCAATATACTGTTAAAAAATTTTGATATATTATCTATAGTAAATATAAAATTGTGTTTTTCAATGACCAATATATATAAAATAAAGATGTGCAATTTTCAAAACCGATATCCATAAAGAGGACGTCATACCCGCATATGTTGTCTCCGTCTTACACACGTACGACATAGACAAAAAGCGTTTACGCAGTCAGAGTAGAACTCGCTCAATTTCAGTTCTAGAGTAAATATACCTATTATAAATTTGAATTGTGACAATATTTCTGAGAGCAAGACGCTGTGGTTTTTTTTAAAAAATTTAAATTTTTAAAAAGTTCAAGGTTATCAAAAATGTTGACATTTTCGCTATTTTTAAACAATAATATTAATGAACGTTGTATTGAGAATAATGGAAAAAACGTAGGTAGTATCTTGCCCTCAGAAATATCGTCACAATTCAAATTTATAATAGGTATACTTACTCTAAAACTAAAATTGAGATAGTTCTACTCAGACTGCATATACGCGTTTTGTCTATGTCGTACATGTGTAAGACAGAGACAACATATGCGGGTGCTATAATACATAATAATCGAGTGTTTAATTAAAAAATAGGTGTGTGCAGTATTTCGTATATACCTAATAGTTTTAAACAGTGTATTAAGACAAGTGTACTAATGTGATAATATGAAACAATCTTCTACAAATCCAACGGATTACTTATAATGGTTAGTCCTAAGCCTGTTTAAAAGGAAAATTGTTAAAAATACCAACACCTAATTTTATGAGGTGCAAACATGATGCGGTTTTTTGCAGGTCAAAATGTAAAAGGAGTACAATCGTTCTGATATATTTAGAGCGCAATAGTATTGTAGCGTAAAATGATGAAAATAATTTAACAAAATTTAACATTTAGTCGACACCTACTAGAGCGGTACCCACTTGCTTACCGGCTACCTTTTTCCTACATGGCCACATTAGTTAGAATTGTAAGTTTCTCATATTATGATTATAATATTATATGTTTCAAATAAACATGCAAAAGTAGAAACTAAAATATCATACGTCATGAATGATTCTAATAATCATAAATTAATTATTTTAATCACAAATGATGTATTAAGTATCTACATAAAATATAAAAACAAAATAATAAAACAGTAGGTAAGTAACATGCCAGATTGTCAGATGTTAAACAAATCGATTGATCATTAACTGAGCTAATGGCTAATATATAAATTAATAATAATACTTTGATTTGACTGAATATATTTAAATTTATCTATAAAGAATTATTTACATTCTTTGATGTCATTTACATAGAATTTTAACAAATAATGTCACTATTGCTGTTGGGAAACCCTATTTTTTTTTATGAAATATCAGAAATATCAGTTTTCAAAATGTAATGAATAGGTATAGCTAATGTTTTATGCAAAACATCGATGTCTGTGATCAGTAAATGTTTTTTCTCGTATTTTTCAACTCAAGAAGCACACCTATTAATTTATAAAAAAATAATAAATTTCTATAGACATAATATATTAGCTAATAGAATAAAATAAACTAAAGAATAAGAAATATCATTTCAATTTCATTTTATTAGATACCAAAGACAGCGCTGTGGCTGAAAAAAACCACTATAGCTAGCAGTAAGTACAAGCTATTTTTTATTACTGTGATGAACTATACTTAACACACTAACCAATTATAAGTTATAACACGTCTCGGTGTCTCATGTTGTATAATATATAAGATTCATATATATTAACAAGAGCTATTTTGAATATTTTAAAATACCTACATATTTATTAGGTGGATAGTGACTATAGTGTTATTACCTTGAATTATTTTTTGGAAATTTAAAGAATAATAGCTTTTCCATTCGGTGACTAGTTTTTGACAAAAATCAACATCAGCTATGTAACCAGAAGCTATTTTTAAATGTTCCAAAATAAACATTAAAATATTTTAAGCTGAAGGAACTAAAAAAATAAATTGGAAATTTAATATAATAATATGTCACAACATTTTAAAATACACAGGAAGTATAATAGGATACTCCTCTATAAATCTATCAATCTATCAAAAAACGTAATACACTTCACAAACACAATTGTTTTTTTTATAATTGTATGAACATTTATATTACATTATATTATATCCAGTTGACAGTTAACGTCAGTAAAATTGACACTGGGTAAACTCTAAACACTTAGCACTATTACTGACAAGCGATAGGTGGATTGTACTTAAATTAGGTTAAAGACACATTTTTATTTTTATTTGAGCTTTAGTAATTATAATCATGTAGGTACTTGAAATTATATTTTTTGTTTTAAATTTAACTCGTAGTAGATACACAAATTATACATAATTAAATATTGAATATATACCTAATATCCTACTAATATTTTTTTTCTTAATTTATATCATGTGGTATTGTAGTTTATAAAATTATATAAATTATAAAGGTAATCAAATAGTTTTAAATAATTTGAAAAAAAATCCTAAATGATGCGTCCATCTACAATATGCGTTATAACTATTAACTTATTCATGTTTTTCATTGATAAAAATTATATCAACCTACAGTATGAAACAAATACTGATAATTTAAATATGATACAATATCAACTAGGTTATACCTATATCTTTCGAAATAAAAAATACATTTTTAAAAAAAAAAATTGTTAAATTTACCCATTTTTAACATCAAATTTAGAAATTCCTAGCTTTTTAAGACATTTTGACCTTTTAACCGTGGTTCTATAACCAACATTATTGACTAAATTACAACGAATTATAATTTCAATTTAAATGATAAAATTATTTAATCTCTCAAAAATAATCCTATGAGTTTTCAAAATTGCAATTCCATTTCATGAATCTACTTAGCTTAAATTTAAATCATTGTAATTCAGTCAATTTTAGTTTTAAAGCCACGATTAAATTGTAAAAATGACTTTAAAAAATAGTATGTCAAATTTTTATTTTTATTATACGCTACCTATAGGTATGCCATTTTTGAAGTTTATTAATTGTCTTAATGTGAATTCGCACTACGAAAAGGCTAGTAATTTGAAAATTGCTAAAAAAAATATGTTTTTAGTATCTAATTATTCAGTATTCTTTTTAGATTCTCCCGAAAACTCCATTTAAATTCGAGATTGCTACACAGAAAAATTGTGGATTGTCTTTAAAAAGAAGCACACTGAATTTTGTGTCGATCTGCACCAATGCCACAGTATGATGTATAGGGCGCAGACTGTCGTATATTTCCACAGCAAATTTCATCAGTTTAATCTAACAACCTAAGTTAAACTTGGACGACCTTATGGCTCACTTTACTCCCTTTTAACGGGATTTTTATATAAATTGTTTTGTCTTCATGTCCAGCTATAAACTGTGGTCCATGAAGTGTGTAATACGAGTAATATGGTAGTATTAATCTCATGGTTATTTCTTTGTAAACACAATATTGATTGAAAATTGTAAGATAATTATATAATTGTACTTACAAGTGTATTTTTTTTAATGAGGTAGACATTGTATGAAATGTTATATTATAATAAGTAATAATTTATTATTAAAGAGTACCTATATAATTATTATTTATTGGATATATGTTAAAAGTTAAGACTTAAATTAGATACTACCTACCTATTAGGTATATAATATATTAATATACATGTAAGTATATTATTTTAAATTATTATTCATAAGTACTTAACTATCAGACATAGATATAATGTATAAAATAATTAAACTAGGTAATAATTTTTGCCTCTGGACCGTTTGTACCTATATATTTGTAATTTAATTTGTACTTTTGAAATTAACCGAACTAGTTTCCGTATCCAGTGGCGTACGCAGAATTCGTTTAAAGGTGAGGTACCACTTATGTATATGTTTAAAATATTATTAATGTAATACTCCAAAAAAGAATTATACCTACGTGTTTCACTTCTGGGGGGATTAAACCCCTAACCCCCCCCCCCCCCGTCGGTACGCCACTATTCGTATCAAATAAAATAATCAATTATCTGAACTATTTTGACTATAATTTTTACTGCTTGTCTATTTAATACTAACTTTAAATAAAATATTAAATATACAGTGTATTTTTAATTGAATATCAAATAGGTCCCTACTCATTAATATTATTTCCCGAATTAAGTATTTAAGAATAATGGAAAAAATTAATAAATCGCAAAAGAAATATATTATAATATAGGTATGAATATATTATGTACGTTGAAAGTTTATTATTATTTATTTTAATTATTATTATTTTTAAATTGTATTGAATATAATAAATTCCCGCAAAATATATCATTAACAATAAGTGTACCTAATATTATTTTTGAATTTAAAAATATTAAAATTTGTTAAAGACACAAAAATAAACAAAATTATGTTATAATGTTTGACTTTTAATAGAAAAAAAAACCTTAAGTAAAAAAAATTTTCTTTTTCAATTTTTTTCAATGTATTATTAGTTTATTGAAATTATGATCCTTGGTATAAAAACAAATTAATTAAAATCAAAATAATTTTTGTTCATGGTGAAAAGTTTTAAGAAATGTATTATTGATCCCTTATTAAACTATAGGCATATTATATTGATAAATATATAATGTCTTTAACATAAAGAAATTAAATTAATAAACAAGCTGATATAAATCATCATCTTTCAACTTTCAATGATGGTAAATATTCATAATATTAGGATAATATTTTTTAGAATAGACTATTATAATTATAATATAACTAAATATTAAGAATCTATTTGTTACCTACATCTTATATTATTATTATTTATACCTGCTATAATTATTATTTATTAACTCAACAGTCTATTTTAAGTATAATAAATGAAGTTTGATTATATTCTAGGATAAATATTAAGGTAGTTTATCTAATTAACCTAAACATGATTTTATTTATATAGGTAAATATATACTTGTACAGGTACTAGTGTACTACGCTGCTTTTATCATATTACCTATAGCAACTGTTTTTTTGTACCTTATTAATATAATAGGCTATATCATCGACTTGTTACTAGTATTCAGTAAGTACCATACATACCTAATTTATTTATTAACTAAAGTTAAAAACTAAAATTGTGTAATATATTTTTTTTCAAATATCTATTAATTTATATTAATTACTAATTAGTAAAATTCATGAACGTAGGTAGGAAATATTTTCGGAGGAGGTATTGGTCTAGATATACATTAAATTTAATTCACAATATATATTATAAAATTGTTTTATCTTAAATTTCTGGGTGTGTTTGAACACCCAAAACACCCCCTTACCTACGTCCATGGTTAAATTGCTGTACTATTACATAACTGTAAAGCAAATGTAATTATCAATAGAATTAACCAACAAAATTCCATAACAATAATAACTCTCGAAAGAAATACACAGTAAGGTTAAATTATTTAAAACGTAAATAATTTTTAATCAGTGAAACACTGGGCTCATTAATATTTTTATGTAGAATTAAAAAAATCATAAAATGAAATACAGAAATTATATATAATATATATAAAAATATTACTAGGTAGTTAATAATGTTTCAAATTATTTTTTTATTTTTGATCTATTGGTATATATATTTTTTTTAAATGTTGACCTATAAAACATATAATTTAATATTTAACTAATAAAGTGTACGATAGCTATTACCACGGTATAAAATACAGCCACACACTACTACAACGTTTACAGTTTTAGGTACTTCAATATTAGTAGGTATAAATAAAACCATTATGACATTCCTAGCTAAACAGTTTTTTTTTTAAATTTTAGTTACAAAACTACATTTTGGTGATTATTTATGCGGGCATTACAAATAAAAAAATAATTATTAATCTTGATGTGTACCTAATACTGTTATTAATTATTCTATCGTTTTTTTATTTTTTTATTTTTAGATCGGTTCCAGTGATAGTTATAATACAATATGAGTATTGAGTATATTATAAGATTAGCACATAAGTTGATAATATATTAGTATATTTTACTATTTATATATTTTCACTTGTAAGTTGTTGCAATAGTATAGCAGTTATTGGATTTATGGTACATATTATATTAATTAAATTATTAACAACTAACATTTAACAAAGCATTTAGCATTGTAATTTAAATCAAAATTAAAGTTATTGTTTATGAAGTAGGTACACGAATCTATTTTATAAAAATTATATGTATTAACAATGGTTTGAGCTTGCATATATATATAATATGCTTAACTGCGTATAGTCTTATGGCTAAATATTTTTATTAAACAATTATAAACGTTTTATTAAATAAAAGTAAATATTATACTCTTTAAATGTATGGTTTAATTTTATTATTTGTATTAAACTATAGAGAATTGTATAAATGTTTTTATTATTTAGGAATGTATTAATTTATAAAGTATATTCGAATAATATTATAATATGTATAAATATTAAACAAATTTGTCTGATTTCATTCATATTTTCAGCTTGAATATTAAAATTACAAAATAATTATATAGTATTAAAATTGTTATTATTTAATACTTATACGGTAAGTTCAGGATATTGGTAAAATTCATTAAATTTAATATCTAAATATTAACACAAATTAAAATTAAATTAAAGCCTTGTAAGTACATCAATACAAGATAATACGGGTAACAGGTGGAATTCATTAAAATAAAATGGAAAGTAATATAAGCTAAAAAATCTCTCTAAAAAGTTGTATATGCAAATATAATAGTTATGTTCGAAGAAAGAAAGATCTTTGAAAAATATGTGATCTAAGAAAGTGAAAGAGAAAACTTCAGTACCTGTACCAACAGTAGGTAGGTATATACCTACAGTATTTTTCTAATGAATGTGACATAACTCAACTTTCGCTGGTTAGTTGATACTAAACATTTGTTGTTGAATAAAGATCTTATAAGCTCCGATGTTATATTATAACATAATAGTAAGTAGTAACTTCTGAAATTAATTTTTATGATTTAAATTTCTATATTTAGCATATAGGTGGAATACTTACTTAATTAAATAATATATACCTACTATTAACAGTATTAACTAATTACCAATTCATCAGCTATTTATATATAATATCCATAGACCTTATACTAAATGTACGGCCTAAATAATTCAATGTACAATTGGTTACTCTAGTGTTACTAAAATATTTAAATACTACAATACTAGCCAGTATATAAATACCTGATACCATAACTAGAATCACATTTATTTTATACTTTACTTTGTAATTTGTATGTTACAAGCTATAATTTATTTTATTATTATTATTAACAATACATTTTCACAATAAATTATATAGTACATTAGTACTTATAGGTACTATATTTAATAACTATATTAGTTATTACTCGTAGAAATAAAAAAGTCTATACTGAATATTTCTATAATTTATTTATTATATCCAAATTAGCCTACCTACTATTATTATCTTTACAATAAGCTTAAAAGACGGCAGCCGGTTGGCTTTTACAATTAAAAAATTCAAAAATTACCTGTTGCAAGAATTAAATTTGGTATGGAATACATACAGCACTTAGGAAAATTTACAATTTTAAGTATTTACAATAAGCACACCTATGTGTTATATAACTAAATAAGTAATAAGTATATGAAAAAAATCAGCCATCAAATGGTGATTTTTTTTTAATTTGAATTTTTCTTTCAAATGACGAGTTAGTTAAGATTTTTTAACAATGTAATCTTAAGACGATTGTTTAGAATAGTGTGAGAATCAAGAATAAATATTATAGGATTCGAATGCTTTGATAGCAAAAATATTTGTATAGGGGTTATGAGCCATTTTTCAGAACATACTACAATTTTTAATTTATTTTCATCCAACACTTCATCATTATAATATAATAGTGTTTATTACTCTACGACTTAGTATACCTTCTTTAATACCTATAATTTAAAATTTTAATTCCTTATCAATTTAATTCATTTCTTAATCATTATATTGTGCCATTATGGACCTATTGAATATTTCTGTTATTATTATTTTTTTATTTATATAATATTTTTATCGTGTATTTTATTAAACTTTTTCTTTGTTACATAGTATTGTTAATTGTTATCTTTCAATTAACCTTTAAGGCCATTACAACCTATTGTCGAATAACATAATTGTTAAGTTATAACAGTTTATTTAAAATTATAATATTGTAGAAACTATGGTTTTATACTACGTATACTACGTTTACCTAAAAAAAAAAGTTAAAAATTTATCTAGGTAGGTACATGTTGAATAACTAATAAATCACTTATTATTTTGTATTTAAAAATGCATAAAATTTTAAGACCCAAGGCTTGAAAATTTAATAAAAGATTTTTCTTAAGTTAAATTGACTGTACCTATATTTAAAAAAAAATTTATTGATAATGCACTTATATATTTTATGAGCAATCTAAGTTAAACTGTTGACGGCATTGGATAATCAAACGTATAATAGTATTTATTTTTACGATTTTTGTTATTTTATTATTAATAAAAATTATTTATTAACTTCCGAAATTGAAATAATTCACTATTACCTAACATTGCCCATAAAAATTTTATTATCATTTACTATGTAAAATTAAATCATTTTTATAAAAATCAAAACACTAGTTTCTTAGATTCGTTTCTTCAAAGTGTAAATATATCACCAGAAATGTAGGTCAACATCTCATGTATCACAATTTTTTTTTTTTTGTGGATTTGATGGTAAATTTTACGAACAAGTTTATTAACAATATTCAACACTAGTTGCGCTAGTTGAGACCTTTGTCATAACTCTGTTACAATAATAAACGTACAAATAAACGGAGACCTTTAAACACCTACCACAGTGATCAGTGCAGGTTGGCTTCGCATTCAACAGTTATTAAATATCTTCTTTTCCAGTATTTCGGGGTGAATAATAAGGTAAGAAAACTAATATAGGTACTTAATGAAAATGTTTTGATTTATTCAACATTTATTTATTTGTAAATAAACCATGTACACAGAATGTATAATAACATTTAACAAAGTACCAAAAATAAGATGTAGGTACTTATTTAAAAATTTTGTTTTATAATTATTACACACTATATTTCAATATACAACCAAGCTCAGAAATGATTAAGTGTTGTATTTAAATTTACGCTATTTTAATATTTAGTTACATAGTCAAACGTCATACTTATATGACGAATGAAATGATTTATATTTTTTAATACGCAATCAGGCCAATCTAACCGTATCCTATTAGAGTTTTAATATTTGACTACATAAAATCTCTAAATCTTGAAAAAATTACATCGATTGTATGAACAATTTAATTTATGATTATTATTATTTATTTTATTAACACTTATATCAGGTAAATCAATCACCTTTATAAAATAATGACTACCTATAGTTTATCGGCTTTCATTTGTGTATATAATAAAGAGTAATATTATTTTATATTAATTATTAAGTAATAAAAATCATCTTTAATATTAGTTAAATTATAGACTCAATTTTAAATTACCTCAATCAAGCATGTCGATTCAGCTATATTTTTGATTTTTATCTATTTTAATGTTAGTTACGGTATTTATCTTTTACTATGAAATGAATAAATACATAAAAACGTTTTTGTTATCTCGCATTTTGTTTTATAGTCCCATCATATCTATAACTATTTTTGATTTCTTTACTGAGTTTATAGTAATAAATTATTATTCCAAATTGAATATAAGTGGCGGAGCAGTTTTGTTATATTGCTAGCTCCTTGTATTGCTTCGATAAAAAACACACATTAAATAATTATCTTGTCAAATTTAACATCAAAATCCTTTTATATTTTATCATTTGGACCATTTGGTATGTATTTTGTCAGTCACTCCGTATCAGAGTTATAGACAATGTTTTGTAATTACGCCATTACGACCACATAAAAATATTGTAAAATTCATTTTTTTTTTATAAATATGGTCACGTTATTACTTCTACAAAAATCGGATAATATTGGATAAATCATACAACATGCATGTAACAATTCAAAATTATACAAAATTATATTTATTTAATTAAATTATAATAATTTCATTAAATATCTTGAGTATTTAAAATATTATAGTTTAGATAAAATCAATATTAACTGTATAATACTTCGAAAAACAATTAAAAAATTTAAATAAAAAAATATTAATGTACTTTACGAATAGTTTGTTTTTTAGAAGCTTAAAACATACGTCATATTCTAGACCCTAGAATGTATGAAATAACCAATCTTCAAGATTAATAAATAATAATTTGTCTTGCTCATTATTGTTATAACTAGAGAAACATTTTATATTTTAATAATTAATATACCTATAAATTATAAAAATATGGTTTTGATATACGTATGTCATATATTTAATTCTGTATTAGTGATTTTATACAGTTTATAGATTCTTAATTAATTTTATATCTTTCGAATTGAAAATAAGGATAATAATACAAACGTAAAATATCGAATTATGTCAATAGTATAAAATATGTTTGTATATACGAGTACCAATGTATAATGTAGGTACCTACCTTGTCTAGTACTAGCTTGAAAATAATCCAGTTATGTTTTACACATATATTTATATGAGTGGTAAGTAAATATTAACATATAATGACATGTCTAATTCAATGTACATTGTACACCTATAGTATATATAATACAAATAATACAATACAATGTATTTTCAATGCAATACAAAAATATTTACCTCAATATATTTATGTAGATACTATCATAGAATTTTTATTTTTAGTATTTTTACAGAGAAAAACTTTAACTAGGTAGATAATTTTTAGAATATAAATAATAAAAAAATAAATGATGAACGTTTAAATGTTTAACTTGTGAGTTAGGTTAACCGTTACTATTATATTAAAATAAATTAAATCTAAATAACGAGGGCTTGGAATGAAAAAGCTCTATGTCTAAATTTGTAAAATTCTCTTTTTTCCTCATTAATGCTATGCATTTTACCACGCTTTTTTCTAGTTTGTAAAGAGTTTAATAAGTTGAAAATCAAAAAGTTATTCAATGCAAAAAAGTTCTATATAGCTTCAAAATAACACTTAGGGTGATAAATTAAAAATAATTTTCAGTTTAGATATATACTTGTAACGCTTCAAATTTTTCATTAGATAAAATTAATAATAGCCATTATATTTATTAAATTATTTGTGAAAGCTAATGAGTAGAAGTGTATAGTACCTATATCCTTATACTAGTTATACCATGTTAGGTTATAGTAAGTATGTTTCTTTAAGTAATTGAAATACTAACTATTATTTATAGAATGACATACCTAATCTAATTATTAAAAAATATTTCCCGGGACAATATCATTTAATAATTTAATAAATATTTTAGTTTGCCTATTGTGTTACACTAAGCTTACCTCTTGGTCAACATAAAAACCTTGGACATTGATATTTGACTCACTATACTGGTCACTAGATACTCAAATCTATTTTTGATATTTTATAATTATCATATTACAACAAATTGACTCAGAGTTTTAAATTAATGAATAATAATTAGTAATTAATTTTAGAAGATACCACGCCCGTGTTTGTTGTCTTTATTTCATAAACATAATAGGACGTAACACATTTTTGTTTAACAATTTTGTTTTAGCAATGCGAGAATTAATATCTATTATCATACGTAGGATTGAGAATATTATTTGTATATCTTAAAGTATAGTTTCTTATAATACCTATCTTAAATATTTTTAAATAACTAAAAGTTAATTTTTGAGTAATCTCTTGTTTTAATTTTTAAGCTTTTTGAGCGAATATAAAAAATATAAAAAAAATCAACATTTACAAAAAAAGGAACAAAAACTGACATTTTTAGTCAGTCTATAAATAGCTCAAAAAAAGTAAAAATATTCTGGCAATTTTATCATTTATAGAAAATGCTAGTATAAAAATTTAATAAGTTCTTTAAAAAATATTGTATATTTTTCTTAAATTCAATAATCATAGAATTAAAAAAAGTTGATTCTTTATAATTTACAAAAGAGTAAAATCTAACTAAAAAATATATTGGCATATTTTACTGGAATATCATAATTTTTAAATTCTATTTTATTACTTAAGTTCTTATACTAATGAAAAATGATTACCTATCAAATTATTCACTTAACAGTAAACACATTATAACATAATAATATATAATTTTTATATAAGGACTCTGGAGCAAGCCAAGCAGTAATTACTGACCCCCCATCTAACCTCTTAGGTAACTAGACTTGCCTAGTTTACCAAGTACCATCTTCGACACCTTGACATGTGAAATGGGGCCATTCCCCAAAAAATAGCATGTTGCTTAAAAGGTGAAAAAGAGGATGTAAAACCATTAATTTATATTTATATAAGTATACCTTACTGATAAAACTCAAATTTTTTTGTAATTTTCATACGTACATTCTTTAAGAGTACATTTAATTAAATAAATTCTAACAATATTATGTTGGTCAACTATTAGTACATTTAATAATATGCTTTATGCTTATAATGGCCGAAGCGCTATCAATAGATAACGTTTTAAAATTACGTCCATCTTCTAATATTGTAACTTTATACAACAGATTGTTGATTATTAAATATATATATATATAACATATATTATCAATTATCACGAATACCACCCCATACTAAAATTTTATTTTGGAAGTTTGATTGATATAGGTAGTGCTTGTGCATAGTAAATTATTCTTATTGTATGTTTTGGAACCATATTTTTAACTTTGATTAAATTATAAATTATGATATGTAGTTCACCTAATAAACTGTTAATATGTATATTCAATCTTAAATTAATTTAAAAAATTACACCTAATTATCTTATTTTTTCAACCTGTTTAATAATTGTATAGGTTTGTGAGTTAAGTTGTTCATTGAAATAGTGTTATAGTTAAAAATATATTAACTTACTGTTCATTTTAAAAAGCATATGCACATTTTTCTCACATTCAAATAATTAAGTATCTAACTAAAACTTCTGTAATCCTTCTCATATACTCTATCCCAGAACTTATGCAAAAAATAAATACATATCATCAGCATACGAAATGATCTATATTAATACTGACAACACAAATATCATTAATTTATAGAATAAAAAGAATAATTGGTCCAAAACACTTCCTTTTTATACGCTATTACACAAGAGCTCCCATTTACTTTATTCATTTTCACTGTTTATTTCCTACTATAAAAGTAACTTAAAATTGTAATTATTTTTACGAGATTAAAATAATTGAAGGAGTCTTATAATATTCAATTCTAAAAAAATATTCATTGTAGCGCAATGGTACCTAACTCATTTTCAAAACATATTATCTTAAAATTCGTAAAATTATTGAATACTAACTATTAACTATATACTATAGTATCTAATTACGACCTTCACCTTGACCATGTGTGAGGATCGATCACGTAATCAAATATCATAAAAAAATATATGGTAACCATTTATCGTAAGTTATATACTAACGAGTATAATGATTTTATGTCTTAAAATAGATTTAAAGTTTTATTATTCGTAAAATGTTCAATTTCACAAAAATACTTAAAAGTTAATGTGACTAAACATTTTTTTATATCTTATAGTTATAGTATAACTTAACCTTGTATTACATTTTCTCTTTTCAGGTTATAATAATGAAAATAAAATATTAAATAAGACCATCAAATTATTAAATGATATATTTTGCATTAAAAATGTAAAACTATACCAACTATAATGCAATTAAAATATGTATATATATTAGATACGTCCTATAGTATTATCCTATTGCTTTAATTTTATATTTTATATTTATTATTAAAGTTTTAGTGAATTAAAAAAAAATAACACTATGATAAATAAAAAAATTTCAACTATACACATTTATTTTATGATTTAATCAGACTCTTCAGGAGGATTTTAAATGAACTTTTACAATAAGAAAGAAAGTTTCTACGGCCACTTAACTTCTCACAATATCTCATTGCATCTAAAGTAGAACTTTTTGATCCAAAACTTATTAATTACCTTGATTAGGTAATGACATTTTTAATAAACCTACATATACTCGTATATTACGAGACAACAATGTTGTACAGTCGTACAAATACTTTCGCAACAATAGATTTTGGAGTAAGTTATTTTAAGTCGGTACTTAATATTGATAATATTTTAACATATAACATTATTTTAATATATCTACCTATTGGCTGTAGCAGCCAGTATAGTATTGGTCATAAATACTATTATTTATAATATTTATAATAAAATATTACCTACTAAGTAGTTTGGTATTAATAATATACATTTGTTAGCTTTGAGCTTACATAAAACACGCTTGTAAGTAATCTGTTAGGACTTAACTTAATATGCAGTAACTCTATATGTGGATGTGGTGACTAAATAAAAAACACCGTGGAAATCGCTCTTTTGTGTAGTAGGTGTTGTACTTCGTCATTGAGTAGGTAGCTGTAATGGAGGTGTCAAATTTAAATTCAATGATAAATTATATTGTAGGTATAAGATGAAAAACAATTCTGAGCGTAGACGATCTGTCTATGTTTTCAAGGATATTTTTTATTATTGCTATTAGTAATTTATTTTTTTTATCGATCTATAACAACAATAAAACTTAAAAGTGAGTGTGAGTGTGTGTGTGTGTGTGTGTGTGTGTGTGTGTGTGTGTGTGTGTGTGTGTGTGTAAGAAATCCACAGTCAAATGTGTTTTATATAAGATTCTGATTATTTGGTACCTATATATGTATTGTAGTTACCCAAGGAATACCCAAGGATGTAAAACTCTAAGAGTCGAAGCTAATAATTTAAAATTTTCATTTTAAAGAAGTACTTATGTCTCACGCAGGGATTTGTTATTTTTTTGTTTAACTATGTATAATTGGGTTACAGTTACAGAAAATAAAATAGTTATTATACCTGCATAATAATTAATAGCTGGATAGTTATTTAGAACTATATTTCATATTTGCTCAAAACCATTCAAACGAATGTGTTAAAAATGTTACATTTAATAGAGTTCAAGGTTTGAGCATTTAATTTTTATCAGGGTCGACGTCGTGCAGAATTATCTAACTAGTCATATATGTACACTAGTGTACGTTTAAATTGAACCAATTTTAGCCCAAAACTAATCCCATAAGTACCTATATATTATTATTTTATTTAATATTACCACCTATAGTTGTAATTAACTTATAAGTGAATACATTTTATTATATACATATATTGATGTTGAGTACTACTATAGAATTCCAGAATTGTATGAATATGTTAATGTGTTCGTGTTATAAATGGCTTACAATTAATCTAAATATTTAGGAAATTGTATTGTGTGTACAGTATAGTAAATTATAATATTAGTAAAGGCGATAACTAGTATCAAGTACTTACAATAAAATAATTTAAATTTTTATTTGTAGTTTAGATAACCAATTCCATAAAAAAAAATAAATCGTGAATAAAAATTAATTATGCATAATATGTATTTTTTATATTTTAATGTTTCATTAGAAAACCTTATGAGGAAAATTTCATTAAAAAGAAATAAAATAAAATAATATCATATTATCAAGAAAATTAGTATACGACAAAATTTAATACAATTCATAGAAGGAAACTGTAAATTTGAGAACTGATTAGTTCGCCGGTGGCAAGGGCGCCCATAGAAAAATTCTCAAAGGAGGACAAAATTATAATTTATCAATCCATTTATAAATAGGAATTGCTATATGTATATGTATATATTATATAATTATATATATATCTGTGATCATAAATAACATATTATGACGGTGTACACATACATATCGTATCTATGGCAATACACAATATTTTAAGAGTTAATAATTGTCCATAGAATAAAAACGAAAAAGCATGTTGTTAATTATAGCTGATAACCTGATTTTTCATAAAAAAAAATTATAGATTTTCTTATATTAAATTAAATTTCTAAATTCTATCAAAATAAAATATAAATAAATAGATTCTGATCACAGTAAACAATATTCTAAGATTTTCAATATATTCCAGGGGAGGCATGTCTCTCCCTTGCTCCCCCATATAGGCGCCCTTGGCCGATGACATAACTTATGGTGCTCGATAATATTATTTTCATTATACATTTGTAATATAGATTTTATGCTTATATAATATTAATATTTTAAAATACTTCAACTATTTATATAATATGTAATTAAATATAGCCATATAGGTAAGAGCCAATAGGTGATACGAATAGAGAAGTTTATAAATAATTTATATAATTTACGAATCTTTACTAATGTCTGTTTGTTTTTTAAAAATAATAAGTAATACAAATTATATCATAGATTCTTTAAATCATATTAAAAAAATTAATACATATTAACAAAACTTAGCTTTTATAACCTTTAAATTGGGAAAGTTTTCTATTATTTTATTTATACTTAATTATTCAGTTAGTTTTATTTTTTTCAATGTTAAAAATGGTAAAAGGTTGATAGTCGATCTTGACTCATTGAATTCTTTAAGTAATTTTTGATAAAGTAAGAAATTTGAAAATAACAAAATCAATTACTTATAAAAAAAATTCGAACGTTGTTTTTATTCGAGCGAACTCGAAAGTTAACTTCGGCAACATATTTTAGTCTCCATCACCGTCAATTTCATAAAAATGTTCAATAGTAAATTTAAAACTATATTCTAGGCAGGAAATTGAATATGTTCTAATAAAATAAATATCGATAAAACAAACGTATCGAATGGGCCGCGAACAGCAGTAGTCTACTAGTCTCGTATAACAGAATAGAACGAAGAATGATCTTAAAAATTATTTATCGTCGTTTTAATGTTAATACGGAAAAAGAAAATCGAATATTTCAAACGGTATAAAAAAAAGTTAAAATACTTTGAAAATCGTACAACTGCGTATGTATACCTACATAGAAAGTAGGAACATTTGGTGAAATTTTACGAAGCATTTATACCTACGCTAGTTCGAATCACCATAAGTAAATAAGTCGTTCGAGGAGAAATCAATAATTTTCGTTTTTTAATTCATATAGGTGTACACTCATCAAATTATTTCTGGAATTACGCGATATCTGATCGTAAACGAACAAACCGGTCGATTATGCAACGAGGACGAACAGTCCAATTACCCCGCAGACCGTAGTGTTTGTATATTATTGTACTGTTGCTGCTGTGTATTTCAATTATTGTTTGCGATATTTTTTTTTAACGAGTATAATAATAGGTAGGTAAGTATAGCTGCAGTCCTGTACGGTGAATAATACATTATAATATTATTCCTCTGTGTCAATTTCCACGTACATACACAGTGACGCGTGGAAAAGGGTTAAAAGGGCTTTTGTCGCGTATTCCTCGACTGAGCACATTTATTATTAATAATAAATTATTGTACCGTCGAGTGACAGAAAAAACAAAAAAAAAATTAAGCCGTCTCGGTGGTGTTAGGTGAATGCCCCCTTCGCCCCACACACGATTAGTCATGGGCAAGCACGCAGAGTGCAACAACTGTACAACAATAAAAATTATATTATACGAATCACGTGCGTCACGTGTCGGTACGCCGATGACGGGGCTGCGCGTTACGGGCGTCCCGTATCGCAGCAGCCTCGCTCGACGGGACGGGCGACGACGACGATTGGCGGCGGTGGGACGTCGTCGCGTTTACCGCCGACGGCCGTCGCATCGGCGGCGCTATTATACATATTATACCACTTTCACATTCACCGGTTGCGCGCAGAACGTCGGCGGGGCGCGGGCCGCGGTGTGAACATCGCCGGCGCGCGCTCTCCGCCACCGCCTCCGTAGTGACACCCGCGGTCGAGACTACCAGCGCCGAACGCCGTGTGTGTGTGTGTGTGTGCGTGTGTGCCGTATCCCATTTTTCGTTACCGTTGCGTTGCGGTGCGTTTCGTCGCGCGGCGGCGCCCGCGTTGTTGTGACTCTCGTGTGTTATCGCCGTGGTTGCCGACGCGCGCGCCGCCGCCACCGTTCTTTGTGGCAGTGTTTCAGGCGCGCGCGAGTGTCTGCGCGTGCGTTTGCGCTAGCGTGCGTGCAGTGCCACTCCAGACGATCGCACTACCGCAGTCCGGACGAGAGACGGTGTACGGTCACTACTGCACACATTGCTCGCGAGTCGTTCGCCACCGATCGAAAATAGACGTTTTTCCGCGTTCACAAACGGCGGTTTTCGTTTTTTTTCTCTCGCACCGCAACGTCGTTCGTCTCCGTCCGCGCGCGAGTCCGTCCGGACCCGATCATCGCGCAAACCGGCCCGCGTCCCGTCGTCACCGAGTCGTGTTTCTCTCACCGTTTATCGCGTTTTTTATGAGTTGAGACTGCTGATCGGAACACGGGGTTCCCCCGTACCCCCCCGAGCGGATTTTTTTCGTTCGTCCAATCGCGATAGGCACGACATAGTAACATTTCTCAGTGAACGGCCGACGAGGCGCCAGGTGCGTTTTTTTTTTTTTTGTTTTTTTTTTGGTTTTTTTTTCCGTCGGATTTTTTTCGTTTACGTCTTGCTCCGACCACAGGTCGGCACCGCTAACGACCACCACCACCACCGCCGCCGCCGCAATCGTCAAGTACCTAGAACGCTCATCAACGGTCTCGCGATGTTGGTCGCTATGACTGCAATGCTCGTGTCCGTGGCAGAGTTCTCCAACATACTGTCCGTTTTGGCGGTGCTCATGTGCTTCTGTGCCATGTTCCTGCTGATCATGAGGTAAGTCTACCGCCGGTCGCACATTAATATATAGGTTAAGCGCTGGACACGACGGTTAGGCACCGCACGGTCGGCGCCAGTCGTCGCGTTCACGATAGACGATACTCGGGCAGATGGATGTGATGAGGTCTACATGACGTGTGTGCGATTAAGTGCGACAAGGTTCGTAAAATTAATTGGTACCGATATTATACTGGCGGGGAAAAACTAACGGTAATCGGCCACAGTGTGTTGTTGCACAGCACATAAAATATGTCAAGATGATAACGTAGCTCTAAACTTTCAATAACATCACATTAAGTATAATAACATAATATTATCTACCTACACTCTGGCCGGTTGCATTCACTTTTCATGGACAGACCCGCGTTGACTTCACGACGTTCACACAGTGTATCACGTTAACACTCCGCCATGTGTTTGGTATGATTTTCATAAAAATATGTTATCGTTTAACGTACACCTCTACCTGTGTACGTATTCCGAGTGGCCGTGTTTTCGTTTTTAAAATTCGTATCATAAACGTGTGAACGATGTTCCTCTAAAATACGATATTTCAAAAATACGAGATTATGTGTGTGTGTGTGTGTGTGTGTGTGTGTTGTGTTGTTGACCGCGTTCGTGTAACGATAACATTGTAAATACTAAATAGTAATAATATTTGTGAGATCGTATTTGTATCTAGGTCCCGATAGTGTTATACGGTTACATTATTATCAGTGCTGACGTTATCTGTGATAAGAATAACCTCTGTAGTAGAAAGATAGGTAATGCTAGAAGATCTCTGTATATAATATTATAATGTTATAGTCGTAGACCGTAATCAATGCTTGTGTTCAATAATAAATTAATAATATCATTAACAAACTAAATAGTTAACTAGTAACGGTTAGTTATAAACAAACAAAGAATATAAATTTGTATAATTTTATACAAATGTAATAATGAGTAATACATATTTTATGTCCGCTAGAAAAAAAAGGAAAAAAATCGTGAGTAACCAAGTAAAATATGCAATTTACGTATACATACATAGTAATGTATTATTCTTGTAGCCTTATAATAATAAAATATTGTTAGACATAGAGTAAAGACTAAAGTCTATAGAAATTTAGAAATTATTGGGTGTATGTTTACAAATTCCTAAATAAATAAGTAACGGTTTATTTTCAGTAGGTATATTTATGTATAAACTGTGCTAAATCGGCTTAATGGTTTTCGCGGAGATTTTCGTGATTTTGATTAAATTATAAAAAATTAAATTAGAAATTAATATAGAATGTTTATCCCAACTGGCTATCTGTGTCTAAGGCACATGGTTAATATACTAATATGGTAATATCGACGACTAATATGCATTCTCAAACAAACACAAGTGTATTGTCATTCTTGGTACCAGTTGTTCAACAACGGTTATACTTTGTGAACCACCGGCCGACTTTCCATTAAACGAGTTAAAATGCTAATTTTACGAGACCAGTGTTATAGTGGTGTTCATACGGTAAAATAAAACAAGATTCTGTTTAGCATTGTGAATTCTAACGGTAAATTCTTGATATATTATAACAGTAGTTGTCGGACACAATACGTTCTGCAACAATCTAAATCGGTTCTTTTGCAAATAATTGAATGTTATTAGAATGCATAGTAAGGGGGAAAATATTTATTTATAATGTTAAATGTTCATGATACAGTAAGGTGAACTCATAAACTGTATATAAATATAATAATATATAGGTATACGTATAAAGGTTTTTTCAAAATACAATATCTATGACTAAACTCAAAACTCAAGACCCACAAAGACCATACTATTGTAATTTATGTGTACCTATGTCAATAAATTTCATATTGTATTATACAATATTCAAGTATTTTGTATGCGAACGTTGAAAGTATAATACTTGCAAACATTTTTAAATAGATCAAAATTGTATGCCATTGTAATAGTAATAAGTAATAACTAACGATAGTATATAATATGAGAAAAATATAGATATTTATTTATGAATGGTAATTGCTTATGGAGAATTAGTGGGCAATTACCACCGCTAATTGACAACTTACTAATAAAATCCTGCGGACTGCAACAAGTATTTGCTAATTCGTTTATTGATAGCTGATTTAATGGTATATACTTATGTACCTACCTATAACTTATCCATTAGAATATTTTTGTAGAATCTAAAATACGATATATTTATTATTTTCATTGATATTTTTTGTTTTGAGATTCTTATATTCTTTTCCAATTAAGAAAATATATCCAAAAGAGGGTTAAAATTACGGACATGTTTGTGCTTCAAAAATTTGTCAAGCAAATGTCGTTGTTGTCTGTACAATTACCAATATGCATTTTTATTCGTACCTATTATATGGCGACCGATAAATAAGTTGAAGTTATTCGCTTCGAACACATTTCTGTCTTTTATGTTTGTTTCTTTCTTATTACTTATGAAAGTAATTATCTAATACAAGGAAAACCGCCCAAAAAGTATTTTGTTTCTTTTCTATTTATGGTCAATGGGGTGTTTTTTTGTCAAGTAGAATTTTCAACAACGAACACAATACAAAACGAGTAAGTATTTCGATTATTGTGTGAATTCAAATGCCGGGGGGAATAAACGTAGGTACTATATAGTGAATGGTTGCTCATGGTACGTTTACGAAAATCGGATCGTAAAAATGTGGGTACAAAGAAAAAGGAGAAAAAGCTATTTTCATCCGCAGGATTTGTGTACATATATATTATGTTATGTAGTTTTAGTCTACCGTCCTCTTATCCTCTATATTATGATATTGTATAATATTATTATATTTTTCCATTGGTGACAATTTCGAGACGACAGAGGCATCGTGTATACGCATTTCTTCGTGTGGATAATTCAATACCATTTAAAGAGGATAGATACGAGAATTCATGCCTTACGGCTCTGTGGGATTGGATCATAAAAATATCTATCGGTGGTAACAATAACAGAAATATTTTATGCTATTGTATCGTCACGAATTTTATATCGTGCGGCCGGCCGTGTTCATACCTAATACACTATATTATTATTATTTATTATTATATCGTATATACTTTATAAATCGCGATGTACGGCGGCAATGGTCCAATGAATCGACAACGACGACGCACGTTTAGAAAAAAGAATAATTTTCGCTCGTCGTTGTCGTCGAGGTCAAAATGATAATCACGAGTAGTGAACAAAAATGTAGGAAAAAAACCAACAGACAATAATAATGCCGCCGACGACTACGGTCGACCGATCGGCGGTCGTCCGCCCCTCTTAAATTTGTATGCAAAATCGGTGTGTTGTGTTGTGTTGCGTAATTCGTACGAAAGACACGTATTCGTGTGCATGTGCGTGTAATAATGATACGTGTATTATACGATAATATTCACGCGGATGATGCTGAGGTAAAGTTTCAAAACGAAAATGTCATTATAATATTATTTATATCATTGTTCAACAGTCGTGGAGTGTGAGTGTAATAATATTATAATAATGCGTAATAATATATTGTTATGTATATGATATTATGTTGACGAGTAGCGACTAGCGACGACGAAACGTTTCACGGTTTTATACTTTTTTAAATCGACGAGGACAACACCCTGGGAGGAAAAACAACACGTTACACGATAATTTTTGTGACGCACGCGAGCGACAGTCTCAGTTTTTCGCAACGGGATCGGAAAGAAAGTTGTTTTGCACCGGTATAATTCGAGTTTTGTTTATTTATTTATTTTATTCATGGGTGTCATATAATGCTGTCTCAGCCGCTGCTGATTCGATTGTAAACAAACGGACGACATCATAATCTTATATTATTTTTGAGTTGACATATAATTGCGATATAAAACAAGCAAATAAAAACCAGGGAAGTCGCTCTGATGTTTAGAAGGATTTAGTGTACTTAGGTACTTTGATATTTCAAATTGCTTTGATAACTATTAAATATCGTACTACATTATCAAACTTCTTGAGCTGCACACAATTCGCTTCCTAGAACCTTTCTCAATATTGAAGATTGAAGCATTTTTCTGTTATTATTAAATAATCATTTTAAAACTAGAATCTAATAAAAAAAATCATATATTTGGATCATATGCTATTCATGAGCGATAGTAGTACGGGTCATGGCTCATTTTAGATTTTAAGTGGAGCGATGAATGTATATTAGCTTTACAATAATATGTGTTTAGTAAGTACTTTTGGGGTCACAAATAAAAATCCCATTAATTTTCAAAATAATTGGAAAAACAACAACAAAAAGAAGGAAAGTGGGTAACTCTTGAAATAACTTCTCTTCTGTACAGAATCTAGATGTTTGAAAATTTTATTTGTATATAAAATATAATAATACAGTAAAACTTTCTCATGAGTTATGATAGATTCGTTAGGGACCAACTGATTTTTTCGTTATATAGGAATTTCCGTTATAAGACGACTAAAATATTCGGTATATACATATAGGTTATACAATACTGTTGTTATTTTCTGTTTTAAGAGATTTCTTTCTTATAAAGATCTATCTTTAGAAGTTTTACTTTATACCTCGCTTTATACGTAAAAAAAAGTTCCAAGTCTCCACTGAAAACATTTTTGACTTGCTTCAAATCAATTAAAATTGTTATTCTTTTATACCTAAATAAATAAATTTGACACTTCAAATGTCCATAAAAAAATTGTGCTTCTATATTTTTTAGATTAATTTATACTTACTCGTAAAAGGAACTTTTTATTAAATTTAAGATTTAGCTTTGAAAATTGTATGCATTTTCAAACACAAAATAATATACAATTAATATTCGTGATTTTTATGAATTTTGTTAAAATATGAACTTCAAATGTATCTCAAAAACTTTTTTTACTGCTCCAAAAGATGATAACAGACACACCTAAACAAATATTGTTTGGTCATTTACTTACGGGTAATTGGTCAAGTAGTTATGCGTAAATATACCAATATTTACGCATAACTACTTTTCGACAAATTCAATTTTGTTAATTAGTTGATTTCACATACCTATAAGTTATTCTTTTATAATAATTTAAACATATCGAAAATCATATTTAGCTCAATCTTTATTAAAAGAGTTTAAAATTCAAAACCACGAGCTTTTGTTAGTTGTTTTATTATTAAATATTCATCAAATTTTTAATTTTAGAATTGTTATTGTATTATGTACAAATAGAATCGAATTTCCTATATACGTCTTTGTAATGATCAAAAGAAATTCGATTATTTACAATTATACACATACAGTACTTTTTTAAGAATCGTGAACATGTTTTATTATTAGACGAGATAGTTGTTGGCCAGGTTAAACAAGTCCTTTCATAACAGCTAACCTATACACTATGACTATGCTATACACAATACCAATACCGACTGAACTGGTATAGAACGTTGACCCCCTCATATGTTATTAACCGTGAACTTTCTATTTCTGATAGATACATATACCTAGGTATATACGTAACTGATTTGATCATAGTTACAAATCAATAGTAATCATGGCGTATTAATTTTAAAGCCGCGATGCTGACGTTTTCCACTGTCCACTACCGAATGAATTAAATTTTTTGCTAGATTTTTTGGTAATATTGATAAAAAAAAAGTGCAAATGAAATTGCAAGGGATGTTGTATTTCCTCGTCGAAAGCAGTAGACACAGAAGGGCGCTGTGATGTTATATAAAATTCTTATATGAAAAATGTTCAATCACCAGTATAAAAACAAATAGAACTATATGATGTTACTAACTATAGGACGATTAGTACGTCATAAAGTGAAATTCTGAAAAAGGGTATTTAAATATTTGATTCGATTGAAGGTTACATTCTTGGTTTTCAATGTTTTATAGTAAAATATTTTTAATTATAAATGAGTGAAGAATGCATTTTCGTTTAGAATCGATAAAAGTTAAAAAGATATTTTTGTGTTCTAAAACACTTTTCTATTGTATATTGTCAATTAAATTTAGGATTATTTTTTGACCTTGGATTGTATTTATTTTTGTTTTTAGTTAATTAATAAGAATTAATTTGGAATTATTGACTTAAGAAGGATTTAATTATAATTGTGTTTTAAATTAGCGTATCAATTATACATATTTTACTAATTATTTCAACATAATATGTTCAATTAATTCGCAGTTTTATTATTTATGATAGTTAAACTTAAATTAAATGTTTACCTTACTATTTAAAATTATTTCCTGATTAATTTTTGTTTAAAATTTTATCATTTTCATTATTCCCATTTATTTTTACTGTAAGTCCACACATTTTATTTTAAATTTACGTATATATACATTTTTCAACATAAACAATTAAATGATGTAGAACGCTGTGACTATTTGTTTCTTTTTAGTATTGTAAAGAATCAACTAAATTTTTTTTTTTTAGTTTAAGTAACCTTGTAGCTTTATTTAATTATTGTTTAATTTTAATTTCAATGTTTACATTTGATGTTTCTCTGTATTTATGTATTGTCTTAACAGTTATTAATTTCTTGTTAATTTTCCTCATGAAAAATGTGAAGGCTATCTCTCTGTTCTTAATAGTTAATTAATTTGTTTTTAATATCGACAATAGTAAACCGTCAACTTATTCCATTAACTTGATATAACGAAATATATTGAAAGTGTTTAATTTTTTAATATATTTAATCTCGTATTTCATGAAAACTTATTCATGACCAATTACAAATATTTACACTTAAATGACAACCTAACCAAATATTGATGTTTTTATTAATTAATTTTCTGGTAGTTAAATTTTTATTAGAAAATCTATCTTTATTTTTTATACTGTACTAATGTGTAATACAAATTAAATAATTTTCGGAACATCAAAAATAATGTTTAAATATGTATAGGTACATATTTTAAAATCATTTAATGAATTAACCCTTTTTTTAGCTTATTTACAAACTAAAAATATTAATTGTATTCTAAAAAATATTTATATATAGTTTTATGGTTGATTGTAATTCTGCCAGTTACAATATCCATTAATCTACGTCCATCAGTGTAAACAACTAAATAACACTATATATTAAGTACCTATAGACATTAAATACACTAGTATGGTAATGTAAACTAATTCAATGATACAGAAAATATTATTTTTCATTATCCTATCAAAAAGTCAAAATTAATGACCCCCAATTATAGTGTCCTAATTTTAATTGTGATGAAAAAAGTAAAAAAAAAAAATATTTGTGTAATTTTATATTCTAAAATTATGTGTTTTTAATATATTTATTTTTTAATTGGTACCTATTAGACATTTACACGTTTTTGGGAAATAATACATACATTTAGTTAAATCAATATGGTTCTCAATTGGTTCAGAAATTAGATTATTAGTGATTTCCCTAAATAAAATGTAGTTTTTAAGAAATTTTCTATCTGTAACTGATGTATAATGTATTTTAATATTTATATAAATATACAATCATTCAATAAAAGAGTATTTAAAAATTTTAGATTTTAAATAGATGAAGTTTTAGTTAAAAATTAAAAGTTTTCGACAGTTTTTTTTTATTAAATTAATTCTACAATAAAAAAAATAAAACAACATTAAAATTTATTCACTTAAACAATAAAACTCAATATTTAAATTAAAATTAATTATAAATAAAATAATCCTATTTAAAAACAATATATTGCTTACTATTATGGTTTCAATATTTATTTAATCACGTTTGCAGATAATGAATGATACTGAAGATTATTTTAGACGATAAATTTAAGACACGTTCAATATATATTTTATAATGTATACCTATGTTTAGAGATTAAAATTGGTGCCGAAAACAATTTTTGATTTAATTTTAAATTTATGCTTTTATGAAATACATTTAACCGAGGCTCTTAAAAATATATTTAAACTTAATAAAATATTTTTGAAAATATAGTTACTATTACCTAAATTTAAGTAATTAAATTATTATTTATTATTATTATTAGTTTTTTTTTTTTAAGTTTTAGATTTACTTACATCATAGTTATAATCGAGGTTATATTTTAATCTCAAAAATTATATTTCTTAAGACAAGACATTTTTTTTATTATTATTATTATATCAAGCTATTTCTGTGGGTTTACCTCAAAAATTGACCTTGTTAAAACTGCATAGTTTTTACAGTATAGTTAGTAATATTGTTTCTGGTTTTAATATAACGGGACATCGATTTATTCATTATATATATATTTATATAAAATTATATGTAGGTCAATATCCTACTAAAATGTTTTTGAATTTGGATTGGTTCAGAACAATCCGAGACAAAAATAACGGAAATTAATTTAAAATAATTATTAAAAGAAAAAAATGGGTTATTCAACCAATAAAGAATAAAAAAAATTATTAACAAAGGATCAGATGAAACTCGCAATTTAAAAAAAGAAGCCAATTTCAAATAATAAAAATAAAATTCTATGTTGAAAAACGAAGTTTATTAATAGGGCTTATTTCATTTAAAAGAATACTGAATAATTTTTGAATTGATGGACAATTTTACAACAGGGTATTTTTTGTGTTTGAAAACGTATTTTAAAATGAAAAAAATGTTTCAATTATATGATTGGAAATAACAAAAAAAAAAAAAGTTTTGGAAAATTATGAATAGTTGTGCAATACTAATTATTGTAACTAAAAAACGAATAATCTTAATTAAATACCTTATGATGATAAGTAATGATATTAGTAGGTATTATCGAAATATTTTGACTTTTTTGTATGATTGTCAAAAACATTTAAGATTTTCGACTTATTTTAAAATATTGAAAACAGTTAAAAGGTTTTTTAAACCATTAGAAAAAGTAATACCTACAAGGTTTTTCTTAAATTTATCTTACTGGAATTAAAAAATATCGAAAATACATACTTATAGATATACTTTTATTAACTTTTAATATTTTGATAACATTTACTAATTCACAACAATTCGTAAATAACTTTACAATAAAATGTATCAAATTTAATTTGTAAGTCTTAAGTTTAAGGCTGTTCGTAAATTTATATTGCAGCATTCTAAAAATATTGAAAATACGTAGAACATATTTTTTTATATTTTGTACTATTATATACAGGCATACAACAGAGCGACTTACCCAGTTATTTTGTCAGTTTTTTTTTTATTGGTATTAGGTAGTAACATTTTTTGACAACTTAATAATGGTTTTCACTGTAATAATGATTGTTTCATTAATAAATAAACATGAATAAGTTAAATTGCTAATACGAGTAGAGTGAAAATTATGTCTTAATTTGTATTCTATTATGTATTCTGTTATGATTGTTAGATATTTAATTTTCGTTCTAATGCTACTAAATTTCTTACGTTTAATAATTTCTTTTAAAGAAATATAGATAAAATTAATAACTTAAAATAGATTTTACACCAAATTATTAAGTGGATGATATTACCAATAATCTGAATATAAATTATTAATTATAATACATATAGTTTATTATTTACTATTTTACTATACATGGGTAGTGGGTACTACTGTTCATGTGTATAATATTAGTTATAAATAGAACTATTTAAAATAATTAAATATGTACAAATTTCGAAATTTATTATACCTATCATTAGTGAATTCATGACTTAACCATATTTTCGTATACAAAGCATATTTATATTATTGGTTAGGAACAAGGTTTGGACTATTTGACCCTTCTAATTAATTTATTTCCATAAATAAATTACTCGCATCATAATGTATAAAGTTATATCTAAATAAATTAAAATTATAATATATTTTGTTGATTTCATCAATTCACAATTGATACATAAGTATATAAATCAAGTATAACATATAATATTTCTTTACATCGTTTAAAATTATGTAGGTACAATATGAATTGAATTTTAAACGAGTAGTTATAGATTGATAAAATATGCTTGGTGTTAAAATAATGACTAGTTATTTGATTGTAAATAGTATTGAAATTTTAAAATTTACTATAACCCACATTATAGTTTAAGGTATTTTAAGGTTCTTTATATATTTTGTGTACTGTCATAACCTGTTTACCGGGTTGTAATTTCTTAAAAAAAAAAACCGAACAAATCACACTGTTTTTCATTATGTTCTTAAATGAAATAATAATTTACTACTTATGACATCCTACTATATTTTATACGCATTTAAGTAAATTATAAGGTTTGGAAATATTGTATTTGATTTCTGTTCATTGACCTCTTTAGTAGTTTGTATTTTAGCAACTAGCATTTGCTATCAATGAATCGTTCAATGAACTTGCTGGTTCTGCTTTAATCGCTGAAATTAGAGAAACTCTTTCATAAGTTGTGATTTATATTCTCAACAAAGATCTTAATAAAGTTGTTGGTTGTTTTAGGTTTGACATAATTAAATATTAATTCAATATACTTTTATATTATTTACATTTTAGGAATATGACAGTATTTTGGCTGCACGGCGAAGAACTAATGTTTGGTGGTAATGCAGTACATCCTGTTCAACAAAGAATACCTCAGATGAAAATGATGAAAGTCCACATACCGTTTACATTTAAATTACATGAGACATCTAATTCTTCTTACTCAGGTAAATAATGTTTGTAATAGATATAATATGTTGATAATTTATGTTTTAAATATTTGATTACCATCCAATTACATATTATTTTTTGTAAATAAATTAGGAATATTTAAAAATCGATTTTTACTACAAATATTTATACCAACAGCAATTTAATGAATGGAATACAATTACAATAAGTCAAGCGATTGATACTAAAATTAAATATTAACGTGTTTTATAAATATATATTAAAAGTTACATAAGCTACATTACACGTCATACTTCATTAAAATTGTATATAATATATAGTATTTATTACTTTTTATCATTAATCTGATATTTAATTTATTTAACAATTATTTTTATTTATTGGGTGCCTAATTATATTTTTTGATGAGTTAGTAAAATACCGAATTTCTACGCGAATTAACGGGTAAGATATGTTATATATGTGTTGATAAGATGGAGATAATACATAAGAGTACAATGTCGTCTTAATAAAAAAAAATTCTTTGTCGTTACGAAACTAATACTCATTCAAAGGTATTTATTAGCCCTCATGATGTAGATATCGAATCATAAAAATCTATAGATGTATCCAATTAGCGAATAAGCGTATCCTTGGCTTTTAATCGTATTTCATAATATTTAGGTACCTACTCAATGTTTACTTCATACATTTCTATAATACCACAATAAAATAAGATAAAATATGCGTTATACATAATTATAACCATATCTTTTATTAGTTAGAAACCAGTGAGCATTATATAATGTAATCATATAATATGATGTAGAGCCTATAAAACATTGAGCTAATTGTTAATTTTAATTGTATACATTTCATATCAAACTGAATTGATATATTATTTACCACTTCATTGTCTGTTGTGTATATAATGTTAGTAGTAGAGTTCGACTTTTTTTATGCAATTAACAAAACAATTTTTTAATGATTAAGTTATTCTAATTCTAAGTAGCACTAACATTTTTAAAATATTTCGCTGATTGAATCAATGGCTCCTATTTTGTAATGTCTAGCTGTTTAAGTAACCATTATACTCAACAATCTATATACCTAATTTGATACGAAAAAATATTTTTGCAATCCAGGATAAATGCTTTAATTTTAACAAGTATATCTATAGTTTTATAATAATAATTAAATGTGGTTTTGGTGTTTGAATTTTGAACCACTTTGACAAATGTGGATGATTTTTTATCGTTAAGCCTACTGCAGCATAGTGGTTCAAAATTTATTGTTTTAAATATTTATTATTTATTTATTTATTAATATTTATAACATAGATTGTGTTTTTAGTATTGTTATTATTTCCTGTAATATTATGATATAATACGGCGTACGCAATTAAATTTATTTTAGTATTTAGATAAATAGTAGAAGAATTTATAGTGAATTTTGTTTAAAAAAAATAATTGTAGAGTATTTTTAATTTACACTACTGAATACCAAGGTCTTTATGCACAACTCGTTTTTGGTGATGAAAATTACAATTTTTTTTTTAAAACTATTAAAATGTGTACCTATATTTAAAATACACAAAAGTATATTTCAAAATTCTTGTAATGTTTTAAGGACTACAATTAATATATATTTTTAGCATTGCCAATTTGATTTTCTTCCATAGAATTCTATGTACCCATCAAACATCATAAGAATGCCAACTAGTGAAGGTACTGAAATAGTAGAACTGAATAAGATATTAGGACGCCAAAAATTATGCGTATTATCAAATGCTATTTTTATAAATTATTATTCTATTCATTGGCTAATAATATTTCATTATTACCGTTGTATTCAACAGTCTGAAACATGTATTGACTTAAAGTGTTCTTGTTTAGCTAAGTAAAACTTATCGAATTACTTAAATGAGATATTTTTTAATATAATTATTAAACTCGTTTTTATTCCGAAATGATAATAAATAATATTATTTTAATTTATTAGAAAAATATAGAATTGTGTAATTTTAAATTTATTATATTAAATCTATTCATTAATTGACTGATATTAATTTTAATCATTGAATTTTTATATTTCAATCTATTATAATAAATATAGTACAATAATACCATAAAATCGAGTTATTTTGTATTTTTGAATACTCACGTTTTTATACTAACATCGTATAGCCTTCAAACAAATAATTTTCGGACTATACCCTCTTCGTTATTATATTGTTGTAAAATTTGCATTAGAGAGCATTGTGAATATAATTATTCTTAAGTATTAATTAAATCCAATTAAATTAAGAGCTTTTAAAATCTCCCATCTGGTAATTACTAATTTAAAAATTAGTTTCCGAACTTGCTTGAAGTATATTAGTAATACAATCACAAGAACCTAAAATAAAGTTATAATGTAACGTTACTGTATTGTGTTTTCGTTTTTATAATTTTAAACTTTATTTAAAAATTTTAATTTTCTAAATTGTTTTGATTAATATGTTGTTATATTTATTCCGTTCTTTAACATATATTTTTTAATTTTTTAATTTATTATTTTATTTTGTTTTATCCGGGATAGATTAAAATAAAATAAAAATTTGATTTGAAACTTGATTCATTAAGTTAATATTTAATAACAGACGACCATAAAGTAATAATTATGGTATAATATTATGTTTTACAATATTAATGTTACCAGTAAACTAAAAAGTGTATTTTCGCTAAAAAATATTAATTATTAATTAATCATAAATTACTGTTTTAATTATTTGATAGCCAAAAAAACCAAGGAAGTTTCTCAGCTGGTTAATGGCATAATTGAGTATGTCACTGTTATAGTTGTATTAGATTTGAATTCAATGATAAATCGTTGTATTTACTAAAATTGATTCTGAACGGTTACTTGCCTCTACCTATTACTGAAGATATTTATTTTTTTTTTATGTTATAGGTTCTATTATTGTGTTATATATTACCTAATATATTTTATATTATCATATTAAAGTATACACCATGCTACATTTTTTTTAAGTATTAGCTCTTTTTACGCTACTTTTAAAAAACTAAAATTGTCTAATGTTTTATTTGTTTATTTAAATGTTCGTTTTTGCTTATAAAATTTAGGTTTCTTATAAGTGAGTCATTTATATTTAATGAAAAAAATAGTAGTACTTATTAATTTAAAAATATTAAAAATATTATTGAAAATATATATAGGTATAGTTTTTTGTTTATATAAGTTCGTTATTTATCTCCTTTGTTTATAATCATAAGTTTATTATATACTTACAATGATTTATCTCGGAATTTATCTTCAAAATAAAAATTCAACACATATCTTATTAATATACCTGCTTAACGAGTATCTCGTTTATTTAAATGAAAATTGTTCACGATTCTAATTGCATGTATGCATAATATTATTCATTAGAAATTAGAATATTTAACAATCTATAACTATAGAAATTATAGATATTCAAGAAAAATAAAGTCCTGTAAAATATTTTTTATACATTTTATTTCAAAAAAAAAAAAAAATCAACATAAATGTATCTTCACTATCTTCCCCTTAAATTTGAATCTTTTAAATTGCTTAGGTAGGTACTATTTAGACTAATTAATGTATTAATATAATATAATGCTACCTATTGGTCTCAATTTCTTAGATCTGTGGCCAATATATGGTTTGAGTTTTATCATTCTACATTTATATTTATTTACAAATCAGTTATACGTGTTAAATTAAACATTGTTTTTTCTAGTTTTTCTCGCTTTCTCTTATCTTAATAAATTTAATAAAATACAAATTTTTTATTTAAGATCCACCATCGAACGCTTAAAATCTACCTTTTCTTCTGTGATTAAAGTCAACTCCTTCACATTATATGTATACGGCTCACTGGATAATTGCTACTGAAAAATGTATTCAATAATGAATCATTAATTTTTAACTCCTTCTTTAGGGTGTTACTTTTCTAACTGCACACTTTCGTAGCCACTCGTAATTATATTATTGAATCCAACAATAATATTTCACACTTCTTTTTCTAATAACCTATTACTTTCTGCATCATCATACTCGTGACTAAATGCTTTATAATAATTGAAGCGTTAAAACAATCCCATTCTTATCACCAAATAAATTGCATATCGATATTTGAAACTCACTCACTTTCCTGCCTTCAAGCTTTCTCTTTAAATATACTCAACCATAAACTTCTCCTCTAAAACCCACCTTTTATTTTTTTTTTAACAGTATCAGACTTTGAAATTTAGTTGTTAATTATGGGTACCTGGACATTTAAGAATAGCGAACATCGAGTTCTTTGACAAACTAGATAACGAAATGTATGGTATTCCTCTGATATCTCTAGCTCTTAGGATAAAAATTTCGTGGTATAATTTCATTTCTAGCTTCCGAGCTTATTTAACCAAGTTATTGTTTAAATACTAGAAAATACTATCACTTAATTTCATCACCTAGTATAAAAATCTCAACTCTAATTCCACAACATTATGGTATGATTTGTGCACAAAATCGTTCTCTCGTTACCGATGGCCTCAACTCACTAACTTTTCATTCCTATAAACTTAAATTGAATGGCTCCTTCCTCTACACTTTCCACATAGTATATTTACATTACCCATCTTATTTTCAACTGCCCATAATTTAATTGCATATATTATCACTTTTTAAATCATTGAAAATCCCATTCGAATCTTCGATAATATATTGTCATATCAAAAATAAATAAATATTTTACTTTCTATATTATTTTTCTTTATCCATTTATAATTTTTTTTATTTTTATTTTATTTTTTTGTACTTAATTTTTATTTTTCAAATAACTTTTAATCTATTTAAATCTATTTTATTTAAAATTGTCGAAACACAATACCAAACAAAGTAAAAAAAATTCATAAAAATAATATTTTTCAAGCATTAGAAAAAAATTGTGAATCAGTTATATTGATTTGTAAAAACTTATAGAATCTAATACTATTTATGTTTATTGAACAAAGTTGATTTAAATAAAAAAATAGGTGTGAATTGTGAAAATGTTTGTTAAGTACCAAGTACCATATTCATTTAAATTTCAATCTAATAGATATTTTGATGTATTATGTATTAATATTATATTATGGTGTATAATAGGTAGGTATATATAAATGTAATAATTAAATAAAAGAATGTTTGTTGGTGTATCTTTATTTTGTATAGTAAATCTACATTAAAAAATCTAAATATCCTGTCATAGTTAAAATTATTATTAATTATTAAATATTATCTAGAATTTCTTTTTACTATTGAGATTACTTTTTATGCACTTTTTTTTTACTATTTAACTTCAGAAATATATTATAGTAATAGTTTAAATAAGTACAATATTTAACATGTATGTATATTGTGCATTTTAAAGAATCAAAAATAATTTCTAAATTAGTATCTTATTAACTAAATATAATGATATAATAAAAGTAAAATGTGTGACATTCGCAACGAAACATGAATTGATGGTGATCAGACAGAAAACTGAGAAAAGAAAGTAAAAAGAAAGTAGTTTTTGTTAATGTAATATATTATTATAATCTAACTGTGAATGTTACGTTACATCTGACTTCATACAAACTATTCAAATTCTAGAAAGTTTTATACATGAATGTCTGAATCCAAAATCTTAAGTATCTTATGTTAAGTAAGGTTTTTTTCTTTTTATTACAACAAATGTTTTATAAATTACAATTATTTTTATTCTAACTGCTATTATACATAGGTAACGCGTTTATAAGTGTCACGCGTATTATGTTGTATACTTTGGTTTTAAACTATATTTTGATTTTAATAATATTGTAAGTATTATAATGATAAATATATCCATTGCTGCTCCCCTCAGAATTTAAAATGAGTAAAATTTTTTTATTGTAGAATTTATTATTAATGTCCACTTAATATATTCAAGGATATAAGCAATCGGGTCGTTGGCCGTTGTGGTTTTTCTTAACATTTGAACGCGCATTTAATCGTTTTGAATTAAATTGTTATAGAAAATTTAGCCTTCTTTTTTCAAAACTATTTCTTCAATTTTTTAAACCGTTAAAACTCACATTAATAAGATTTTAATAAAAACCGTCTTCTTTCTGTGTTTTTAATATTATCTATTCTACGTATACTTATATTTATTAATATTTTATAAAGTTTAATTACTACTTCTCTATTATTTCTTTATATTGATTTTCATAAATTGATTATGTAAATTTACATAATGCATTTAAAAGTATTATTATGTCATTTAGATATGTAATATATAGCCATATATTAGGTATACTATTGATAAAGCATGATGATAATTATTATTTTAACTGGACAATCAAATAGTAAACTAATTAAATATTACACATTTTAATATTTTGAATGTTTCCATGTCATACTATTCATCTATGAATACCATACTGCAATTAATTTAATTTTATACTCGTTTGATAATTATTTAGACCGTAACATTTAAATATGTATATAATTGCCTTTAAATAAGTAATACGTCATATTAATGATACGAGTATGGGATCTAAACTTACATATAAATATAAAATAAATGTTTTCTAAACATAATATAAAAAATATTTGAATAATAATATATTCTTTATTTTACATTTTGGGTTTCCGCAAATGCAATCATGAATATTAAAACATATAGTAACATTCGATAAAAATATTTTAATGAAGTACTAAATAATTACATTCAACAAAAACAATGGTTAAAATAGTACTTTTTTAAATTTCTTATAATAATATTAATGTTATTTGCTATTTTTTTATTATTGTAGGTTTATTGTTCGTTTTAATATTATGTTATAATATTTATGATTGTTATTATAAGTTTGTTATTGCGTTTTGGTAATCTTGAAATTGTTCTCACGCTCAATTCTTTTATTAGCAAATATAATAACAATAAAAAATTATATTATTTTTTAAAAGTAAATTATCTGTATTTATAAGCTAATATAATACCATAAAGCATAGACTATAACCAATTGTGTATAACAATAATATGCAGCAGTCTTTGTAAAAATGTAGTGTATAAGTACACTATACAATAATAATAATAATCATTATTATTAAAGATGAATAGTTAACGTTCGAAGAAAAATAAGCAATAATTAATGTTGCCAACAATAAATTTAAACGAAAATACTATTTTTGTCGTTCTTTCTATCTTTTTAACGATTAAAAAAACCTTTTAAATACCGTATTAAATAGGATCCCTTTTTAACTTGAAATTTAAAGGATGAGTATTTTAAAAATGTATTCTGGATTAACTTCAAGTATGAATTTCAGAAGTAAAACTATTACTGAAAACACGTTTTAGAACATTATCCAACATATATTATTAACAATATGTAGTCAAACTTCAATCAGAATGATATTTTATTATGGAGAGGTCAGTTTTTAAACGTAAATAATATGTCTTACTTAGTCATAAGTTATCGAAGCAAAGCAGTGAATCCACTCGATTAATGCCACATTTTTATTGGTAGGTACATTTTATGTAATTAATTATATTTTTACTGTTACTACTTTTATGAATTTTGAATTTTAAAATGGTTACTTCCGGAATATTCCTTATTATATAAAAACAATGATTTCTATTGTTTTAATTGTATTATTAGATTCCTATTAAATACGTAGCACCTTCCTGGATAGTTTGTTCACATTTGTCAATGCTTATTCGGTAGCGGACCAACTAAACATTAAAATTCTTAGTAGTGAAACGATAATAGTGATTCATTAAATTACGTGTATTAATTTATTATTTGTATATTAGTGTTGTCATTACTACATTAATGTCAATGTAGCAAATGAAGGTCGGTTGAGAACCAATTATTAAAAATTGTATTTGTATTTGTATTTGTAATTTTCATTAATTATTATTCCCCCTATATCATTTATCTTAAAACTGTTAATTTTTGATTTACGTGCCATATTTTTAAGTATCAGATACAATGTGTACATACCCATTAAGTTTTTTTATCATTTTAATTAAAAACTACAATAATTAATAATATACTTATATGCCTAGTTAGAAATAATTAATAAAAGAAATTATAAACTAATGTAAAGAATAAGTAGTATTAATAAGTACATAACTAGATAATAGGTTTACAATTTACTATTTTAGTAATTTTTGTCAGGGAACAATTATTAAAAATTACCCATGTTATATGTTCTCGGAAAATATAAATTAAATTTTTTATCATTTACTCATAAATTAGCATTTATTGTATTATTGAATTATTTATTGGTACAAAAGTTTTTACATTTTTTTATAATAACATATTTTTTAATTTTATATCATGAAGCAGAATATTTTTCTGGTAATATCGATTTATAAAAATCGAATTTTGAACTAACAATTAATAATAAGTCATATAAGTATTAACTATTGAGTGGTTTGCAATTTAGCATAATTCATTTGCCTAGGTTAATGATTTTAAAACATTGTAATATGTTTGAGCGACCTTTTTTCATATCTTGTGATGAGTTTGGACAATATTTTAACAATCTATTTCCTTCTCGTTTTGACAGACTATTGGGAATGTCTGTGAATTCCACAGGTAAAGTTAAAAACGGTTTATTTATTTTGTGTGCTAAAATTTTTTAAATAATTTGAATGATTGAAAATATTTAATAGTAAAAAAATGTAATCAAAAAAATATATTTGTTTGCTAGGCGTAACATCTATGAAAGTTGATATTTCGGAAGTATCATCTATAAATTAAATCAAAAAACTTAAAGTATTATTTATCCACTCGTGTTACGCTAAATGTTATCACTAAGCAACTAAATTTAACCATGATGAATTAATTTTTTACGGTTAACGAAGTGCACTATGGCATTTAGTATTTACTATACATAATATTATATAATATCATCCTTCTAAATTTTTTCACAGACATTTAAAAATGTTTATTCAATATCTAATATTAGTAAGCTGACATTTCCGTAGACTAGTGATTCTGATTTAAATTATAAAATATAAAATTATCATTAAAGAAATTTAAAAACCTAAATAAATCTTCATAATAGAAACTAGCAAAGCTATCTTATTAATTCAAAAAATATATAACAAATATTTGCAAAAACACGAAATATGACTTCTTAAAATATACTTGATTATTACTTTGGCTATAATATAAATTAACAGTAGGTAAGTTTAAAATAATGTTAGATATGTATGAAAAATTATCAGTAGTTTAAACAGTATTGTATGTGAATATCATTTACTTCACTGTCTTCACTTAAAAATATTATATTTTTATTGTCCGGAAATCATAATAATTTATTGTTCTTCAACACTTAAAAAATGTAAACAATTGTATGATTAATAATCTATATATACTATTGAGTCATCGACAATATTTTTATTTTTTAAAACGATTAAATTAAAATTATTGATTTTTCGTTTGTTAATAATTCATATAAAATTACTTTTATGTCAATAATTTATTATTTATAAATTGATTTAATATTATTTATTAGATTAATTATATTAATATATATATAGAATAACATCATAGAGACTAGAAGTATATGTGTTATTTATTTAGAAAGTTAGAAGTTTTTTATATTTTAAATATAATATAATATAATATAGCTTAATATAGCTTTATATTCTGCTTTATATTATGTTTTTGAAGATTTTTGTACTTCCTATGAGAATAGGTAAATTGAATATTTATTTATATTGGTTTACTTTTTTTTAGCGTATTTTATTTAGTAGTTTGCTTATGAACACTTTTTTGTGTAAATAGAATACATAAGGAATAGTACGAATATAAAGACCCAAAACCTGTTGTACATGTACAATCAGTTTCAATCAAGAAATTTACTTCCATTGCATTTTTTTTTTACATACGTCTAAATATCATGATATAAATTTTTATTTATTACTTAGGTTGTTAATATTTATTATTAAAAAGCAAAATTCTTTAAGAAGGAGGTGATTAGGATCCGGAGTTTACTCCTTCAATGCGCTACTGCTCTCTATATATTAATTTTGCAAATTTTGTACCTTAAAGAGTTAATAAGAATTTATAAATACCTAATATTATTATTTCTTAAAGATGTATATAATACACTGATAATATATTATTTTTATTATAAAACTATTCAATCTTATCGGGATAATACAATTTTAAATTGAATCAAATACATTTTTATAGATTGATTATAGATTGAATATATATTTTTAAGTATAATAATAGTGATTAGTAATTTACATAAATTAGAACATATTCCAATACATCCCAACTATGTGTTTCTTATTTATTAGTAAAATATTTAAAATGAAGAATAGGTGCATTTTCTCATGGAAATCGGTTGACATTGAAATTATTAACGGTCATTGTGTGTGCGACATTCACTCATCGAAACAATTCTTATATATAGTCAATACTCGAAATTTGAAGGGCGTGATTTAAACACACTATATTGTAATTTGTAAGTTGGCATGAAATTAGGTATCTATTCGTTATAGCTGCCTCCTATATTTTTGTGTTCACAATACTACATAAAAAATACATAGTGTAATAAAATAATATAAATATTTTATTTCTTATAAAATTTTTTTGATTAGTTACATTCCTATGATATTTTTCATATTATTAATTATTATCATCTATTTATTTCAATAAATTGCTGCTATCAATTATCATATTATATAATAACTGTTAAAATGTGATTTATTGTTTAAAATTACTAATATTTAATTACTTAAATAAGAGGCGGGATATTTTTAATTATATTAAATTGTAACTTTTTTTCTTACATATTGTATTTAACCAGTGAGTTAGTGTTTAAAAGTTTGAAATAGAGTAATTAAAATATTTATTTTAAATTCAAATGACGCAATTTAGTAACACAAATAGTAAAAAGAATAGTAAAAGAAAAATCTTATTTTCTGAACATTTTGTTCACCCGCTCCAATCATAATAACGTACATGTTTATATTATATCTACTTGGCTATAAGACGACAGACTTTTGTAAGACATGTAGGTGGGGTCGGCACGATGACTCTGAAGGTTACATCATGACGACACATCCCAGGTTATAATTACTTGCGCTTTACAGTATGGTTCTCTTTCAAGGTTTTTAAGTGGCATAAAATAAACAATAATACAATCGTATGTAGCTCTATAGTACCTGTAAATATATATATTACATATCATGAGACAATAATACGTTAACACCAAGATTATGAAGTTCAACTCCCACTTCAATTTAAAAATGCAAAACAGTGCAACAGCCTCTCCCTGTTATATTCATTATGCAACTCAATCTTTTTATTTAATTAATCTTTTACAGATAATAATATTAATAAATAAAAATTTCGTAGAGTAATATTTTTGTCATTTTTGGATGAATAGGAATATATTTTAATAATTTATCAAAATACCGATTTGGAGTTGCCAAGAAAATAAAAATAAAAAATAAAAAAATAAAAATCAGTTTGCAATATTATTTGCTTTGTTATATTTTATATTTCTTTATATCTTTTATCATGTTTAAATACATTAAGTATTAATATATATTATTATATTTGTGTGTGCTGCAGACGTCACTTCTAACTTATATTCGAAAGTCCATATAAAACTTTTGTGAATTCTCTTATTCTTTTATCCACGATAAACTCGTATATGTATAATTCAATGTAATATAAATTTTCATCAATTTATAGTTCAAAGAAATTGTATTATGTTTTATGTAAAATATATAGGAGCTAGAGTTGTTCAGGTTACTTGCCACCGTGAAGTACACGACACCGTCTCACGCGTGTATAATATACTATAATATATGCACAAGCCACACAAGCCACAGTCTGTGGCACAGTACGATTTAGGATCATGTGTAGCTTTTCCGACAGACGCTACGAGATGGTGTGTATGTGTTTTCTATTCATGTTATTATAATGAAAGCCTCACCTACGGCGATTTCGAAATGATTGTTAACACCACGCAAAAATAAGACTATTACCAATGAGAAAGGGTTTTCTGACGGGGTATAGATATTATTATTAAATACATATAAATACGTGTAAAATAATTTTATTATATTAGCGTATTATATACATTATATATTATTTATTACTGTTCAGTCATGCAAAGTAAATACTTCATAATCCAAGTGCATGTTTATTATACAGACTACTTAGAATAAATCTTTGGATTGGCTATCGATTCTTGATTATGTTGTTCCTTTTACAATGCATTCATATTATATTTTATTTGAAAAATATATTTACATTTATTATTTTTTTTCCATATACGTAAAAACTACTAGATATAACATTATTATTTATGAAATTTGTTTGTACCTATATCATTCCTATTCATTACTTATTTTTCATTTTTTATAAATACTACTATACATTTGTTTTCAAAAATAAACTAATGTTGTTTACGCTTTGAAATTTGATTAAATAAATTTTGGCGAAATCCCACTTGTAAACTCAGTGTATATTATATTTTAATTAAAATATTTGGAGAAAAAATATCTCTGCCAATTTATTAAATCATTAGTATATTTTTTTATAAATATTTTTATGTTGTTGGTACTTAAAAATTATATTTTTAGACTCTGAATAAGGATGGACTAGGCTAGGATACGGTTAGCTATATATGCTTGCTAATTTTCATAAAACACGTTTAAACAAAAAAAATAACTCAGATGTACATAATACTATATATTATATACATATATAAATATATAAATACCTACTTACCTATAATTTATTAATTTACCTATTACAAATTGAAACCTAATGATTTAAAATTAATTAAATTGTTCATCTCAGATAATAATTATAGGATATTTTTAAAAATACACTAACGAGTTAAAAATAATAAATACAAATTAACCAAGTCGTACTAATTGACATATATATGTCTTATGGCTGGGGGCATTTTATTAATTTGTCCGAAACCGAGAATGTTACCATAACGTCATTGGTGTGTTAATAATACAAAATAATAATAATAATAATACCAAATTGACATATTCTTATGTCAACCATATTCAGTAGAAAAAAGACATATACATATGTACCTATGTATCTGTATGTAGTGTAGATACTCTCGACTTCTAACATTGCTTAAAATTTTTAATTTTTAATTTTTAACAATATGTTAACCATTCTTAGAGTATAAAAAGCAGATATGGATCTCCACTTGAGTACCTATATTTTTTTAATGCAATGATAATAAATATTTATGTATTTAATTTTTAAATAAAAATACAGCTGAATACTAGTTTCAAATCAAGTTTATGAAAGCAAGCGAATACTTAACACCCATTTATTCTGTGTACAATGTTTACATATTTTATTAAAAGTACATAGTGTATAGTGTATATAATATATAGTACAACAAGCATAAAGTGTGGGAAAAAATCAAAAACAATTATTCAGTGAAAAAATTAATAACTAATTCCTGAAACACACTTGAGAAATTCGACACAGAAAAACGTCTTAATAATTTCGTCTGTATGATACAATTTACAAATTGTTTCATTTTTTTTGTGACGATGAAAAATGTCCTTAAAAAAATATCCGTTGTAACTTGTAAACGATAACCGCTAGTAGTAAAACAATTAAGCATCCTTGTAATTCATTGTAAGTAACAAAGAAAAGAAAAAACGTACGTGATGCATCCATAGGTAATGTATTGAAGGCGTGTTTAATGTACATTATAATTTTGAGACCAGGATTTAAACTTGAATATTTGGTTTTTTTTCAACCGGTTTTAGCCACCTAATCAGATTATTGTGAGTAGGTTGGTGTTGTATGTATAAAATATAAACGTCAAACAAGCTGATTGGTTGATGTCTAGTGGCGTGCAGTATTTTAAGTACCTAAGTACTAGTTTATTTTTAACAATTAGAACAAAGGAGATATCGAGTTTGTTTTCAAATTGGAAATGGAGACCAAGTTAAACATTCCGTATGATGTATTTAAGGTTTTCACATGGGTATTATAGTAATGCATGAAAAAATGATCTTAAATGCTATAGGCTTAGAATTAATTTTTAAAGTAATGTAGTATGTTTGTATGAAATTGATATCTACCTATTTATTTTGTTTTCATACCTTAAGTTAAAACTTATATTATGTCAAATAGTAAATGTGAAAATATTTTTTTTTTTTTTAAACGACCGATGCAATTATAATTGTTGTGCTGAGATACTAAAATTTATAATGATTAAATTGTTTTGAGTGTAGGTAAAGAAATAACTTGACAAGAGAACAGGTATAAGAGAAGATGCCCGTCGGCAGCACCCCTTAAACAGACACACTTATCTAAATAATGATTCTATTTTGTGAAATTCACATAATTTAATTTAATATTTTTAATTTATAAAAAAAAACATAAACCCTATTTTCTAAATTTAAATTTCAAACCTTTACCGATAAGTATTTTATACTATTCTTATTTTATATTTGGTGTTTGAACTTTATTTTAACCGACCTTTTGAAAAATATTGGATTGTTAATTAAAATCTTCTTGAATATATACTTTCTAATAATGAATTTAAAATCAGATCTCAGAAAACGTTTTCATTCACTTCCGGAAAATATAATTATATTTGAAATGGTAGACCTTTAACTAAAAGTTTATATGTGATATAAACAGAAACAGTCCTTCTATATGGTATTTGAATTTCAACCTAATTGTTATTCTAATTTTATGAAATTACTTATTATTCCTGTACTTATATATAGGTACTATAATAGAATATAACACTATAATATTTGGTATTTTGTATTTTATATATTATTTTGACATGAATTGTTTACCTATTTTTTTAATGCCTATAATGTAGACACTTTGTTAATTTCTTTATTTGATTGTTTCGATCACAGATTTGAAATGAAAAGAAATAGGTAAAACGAGTTAAGTTATGTTTAAAGTCACATGCAATCTTATCAAATTACTAGAGATTACAATACTCAAGTGGGTATTAAATAAAATGAATGTGTTTTAATGTGATGAATAATTGCAGTTGTAATTTATGCCTCAAGATCAAGGTTTGAAGGTGGCCGGCCGACCTTAATAATTTAAAAATATGTAATTGAAATTTATTTATTTCCATCTTTGTACAGAAAAATATTTTTAATAAAACCCGTATAATATAGTGTATATTTTTACTTTTTTTTTATAACTTCTGCCAATACATTTGGTAATTATTAGAATAAATAAATAATTAATCATTATACAATAATCAGAAATTAAATTTAAAATTGATTGTTTTTATGTACAAATACACTTAATGATTTATTTTATACTGTTAACAGTGTTAGCTAATAGTTTAATGACAAACTATAGCAAAATTTACCGTAAAATGAAATTCACTCTAATAGTCACAAGGATTTTTTATTTTAACGATTCTAATCTACAATTTACGAATAGTTATAAAACGTCTTGAATATTCTTATTAATCATTTTGGTGATAAAATAAGAATTATTGGACAAATCTTATAAGTCTCAAATATAGGATTGATTAATAAATAATAACATTTAATTGACCAGAAATTGTATACAATTTTACACTTTTTCATTCAAAAATAATGTCTTATGATTGCCGATCGTACGTAAATTACTTAATTATATGATGTAATCCACGTAGAATAATATCTAGAATAAATATTACTTCCAATTTAAAGAATTGCAATTTTAATTATATAGATATATAATTATGGTATCTCACGCATATTTTTGTTTGTTATCACGCAATTTTATATAAAAACAAAATTATAGCATATTTCGGTAAGTTTTAAAATGAATACGATGAACATTATATGATTAATAACGTCATTAAATCAAAGTTAACGAAATGCTTCAGTTTGACAATATCTTTAAGATACATCACTAATTAAACACGAATAAAACAATGTAGTATTTTATACTTTACTAGGTAGTTGAAAGTACTTGAACATATTACATAGTACTGTAAACAAGATATTTATCTATATTATTATAACTACCTACCTATATTTATTTTTATTTAATTATACTTAATACTATTCGTTATATTTTATACTTTAGCTTTCATAGTTAATAAATTAAATTTTTTTATTCGTTTATAATATATAGACTATATTACAGTATTTTTTTTATTGTATTACTATGTAATTTTTACGTATTATATGTATTACCTGATTATGTTTTAAATACTTATGATAAATAATATTAAATTAACATTTCTACATTTTTTAATTTTTTTTATTGGCAGCAAATATCAGTAAAATGCAGTTAATTTAGTCACGTAACATGCTTTAACAAGTTAAACTTGTTACTTAGGTACATCTTCCAAATTTATATTTTTTTTTTTGCTATTTAAAGAACTGCTATATTCTTATAAATTTGTATTTACCAATTAATTCATTGCAGGATTTTTTGTTAAGGCAAATCATTTAAAATCTCTATTTGATGATGATATAACTATTGCAATTACTAAAAAATAAAAATACATATCAAGTTAAACTAATCTAAAGAAAACCAAGTTGTTAATTTAATAAATCAAATTGAGTTTAAATATTTTTCACTTTTGTTTTCAATTTGATTATTTTTAAACTGGAAATTTGAAAACTTGAAAAGAACTTTTTTTATAGAATACCTATAGTTTTTAATATTTTATTATCCAATCCACTATCGCTATCTTGTTACCACCAGATTGCTTAAAACTCTAATAAATTCTGATATCAATATTTTTTTATTTTATCTGTGTTCAAATTTTCCTTCGTCGTATAGGCGATTGTATTAATTGTAAATAATTCCATACCCCGCTTAAAATAAAAACATAAATTAAAAATTTATTTTGATTTATTTTAACTATTAACAATATTTATCTATCTATAAATTAATTGACTACATTTTAAAAAGACATAAGAAGACAGTATTTTATTTATGTTGAGTCTTTGAAGTAAATACTTTCTAATTATTTTATGTTAAATAAAATATCTTCTAATATGAAAGCAAAAAATACGAGTATAAGCATTTTGATAAAATATTTTAATTATCTATATAATATACAAGTACTATAACCTCGAGAGTTTTGTTTTTCCGGGTAAAATAATAAAGTATACTAATGGACAAGTTATACAAATAATAATCACTTACTTAAAACTCACGGTGACCTTGAGACTTGAAATTTCTTGCCCAGAATCGACTTATTTTAGCAAAAAATAATCTTTATATTTTTATAAAAGTTTTAAATAAATATTGAGCTCTTTTAAAACAAAAATATTTTTAAAAGAAATTGAATTAAGTGTTTACATGAACCTAATAGTAATGCGCTTACTTATCATCGATCACTTAAATCGATTAAAGTTCTTCTTTAAAATAAGTTAATTGCCTAAAATGTTAAGAAAAAAATCTTTATGCTCACTATTCTGTATTTTACTCGTAATATACATTAAATATAGTTACATTTTATATGTTTACATACATCATTTATTTAGATTTTTGAAAATTCAATAATTTAAAATTTTATTTATGCTGTAACCAATTTTATTTGATTTGTTAACCGCTAAATATTATGTTAAATAACAAAGATTACTTCTTTTAAATGCTGAATTTATGAATTTAAATTCAAGGCATTATTCAAATGTTTAAATACATAAATCTAACAATGAAATATGATGTTTTATACATAATATCACATATTAACTAATTTTGAAAAGCTTAATGTAAATTGTCTGAAAAATATAATTTTATAATTGATTTTACTATAGTTTATTATTAATTACAAACTAGAATTTAGCGTATGTCTATAGATTGATTTATACTTTGTTAAAGTGCACATTTAACAAATTTAAAAAGTATTTTTTTAACAATTTTCAGTTATTACTATGACATTTAAAATTAAATCTTACACATTATCTATATACCTGTTTTCAGAAATCAGTAATTTGATTGACACACATTTACATTTACATTCCTTAGTTTTCTCAGATTGCATTATAAGTCTGATTCTATTTTAGACTTGTGCCTTTATCCATTTTTATTGTATAAAACTCTTAAGACTTTCTGTTTAAAGCGTTTAGAAAAGTTTCTAAAAATATTTTTCAATACTTTTTAACTGTGATTCAAACACCTGTCAAAATACAAAAAAGTTCTATATATAATATTAAATGTATATACTATACAGCTATGTATGTAACATAAAATGTATTAAATAGTTTTATTTTTGATATTATATATTTTTATGTAAGTGCATATATTATGATTCGAGTGAGTAGTAATTAATCGTACTTATGACAACGTATAACGAAATCGTCAAACACGTATTAAAAAATACAATAATATCAAATTTCTCAGAAGAACATATGTATGTGAAGACACTGTGAACACCAATAATAATAGTGTGACATGTTTTTCGTTCGTTGATCTTACTTAATGGTATTCTGGTAGTAAAAATACAACTGGACGAGTGCCTAACTCGAGTCCAAACCTTTCAACAAGAATAAGATGTAATCGATTTTAAGATCTTTTCCTGTGATAAATTATTTTTGCTAAATTATAATCGCTATTTAAGTTGTTATTCTTGGCATTGCGCATCGCCGGTGTTTTAATAGGCCCACTAGATATTAATTTTAAATGGTTAATTGTACATTAATCAAAGTTTTGTTATTAAGTATCTATTATATCGTCTATGTATCCCCTTGTACAGTTTACATTGTACACATAAATGAATTGTTGTGTGCATTTTCTATTATTACACGATTATAGTTGTTATAAAATATAAATCTTAAAAAAATCTACATTCATCGTTGTTCTTATATTAATGATATTATAAATATCTTGGAATAAAAAATATTTTTTAAGTATTTAAGTAGTAATGTTCCTAGATTTATTTAAAGTATGACTTCAATGATCTATGTTATTTATTCCTTAGATGCAGATTTATCATTTAAATTATTCGATTTTTATGATAGATATTAATTGGCCTCATTGTCGTTTATATTTAACAGATTTTAATGTCGGTAAAGGTTATGCATAAACCTATAAAAAATTAAAAAAAAAATTTAATTTCCTTGATTTATCCCTAATATTAAAAATATTATAATGAAAAAATGAAAAAAATTTAAATGAACATCACTAAAAAACTATTTTATTTTTCTGTTAAACTATGTTTTAAAGGTTACTGCTTGACTAGGTTTTTTTTTCATTTGAAAAAATATGAATTACGGAGTTTTTATTCAATTGTTTATGTACTTACTCTAGTTAATATATTAGTTCGAGGTTATTGTATTGTGCACGCCATTAATAATAGTCCCAACAAACATGCCCTTGGGGCCATTGTCGTGAAGCTATTATTGCGTCAATAGGCACCTAATATATGATTAAATAGTGATGACTGATGACTAACATATTTCAAAAATTAGAATCATTTTAAAAAGTATTTTAATACTTTTACATTAACCCCTTATTTAGCGAAATATGAACTAAAAATGTTTAGTGTGAATTAAGTATAATTTATTTTTACTGACTTGTTTAATTTTTTTTTTAGATCTTCGTTGTACAATCTCAAGCCAAGTTCCATACACATTGCAAGCATTTTGGGGCGTTTCTATCCGGGAACTTCACCATTTCCTGTGGAAAGCATGGAGCTCATTTCAGACAGCCGTCAACGACGATTCATTGCTCCGTGGACATTACCAACATTGCGGATTAACTTTGCAGTATCCTTTTATTAAAACTAATATTTAAAAAGACTGCTGAAAAATATATTAGTCCAATTTTGCGACTCTACAATTATTTTATTAACGTATCTGTCTATTATTCTGTCGGTTAAAATTAAATTTCTTGAAATATCCTTAACTGTTATAATGTTTAGCGAAACAAGCCATACCGAAAAAACCATTCAAATGTTTATGCCAGAAGGAAAATTGGATTTGGGAACACCCCCTCGGCATTGCTATCCTTTGGTTATATTCCTCATACGAGATACTCCTGAAAATTCTACTTTACATCCAGACGAAACGGTGAGTCTACACGACATGATTTACCATTTTGATTAATATTATAACCTTATAAATTATAATATTACTTTTATAAATGTGGCTACCTATAATGATATGTAACATAACCTGCGGTAGGTACCTAATATTATTCTTGACGCATATATTATACATAGGCAGTTTAATGTTCATATATTGGTATATGTAATTATTTGTCATGGGTTTGTAGGTAGCATTAGTGAATGTAGTACATATCCGGGATAACGTTTGCACGTTACCCACCAATATTTTGGCGCAGTACCTGAAACAAGCGAACGGACAATTGTCATCATTAAAGGTTAGTATTTCGTACATTATATTATTATTTATTATAATATATACACATCACGTCAAAATGCGTACGTGATATATACTGGTATATAGAAATATATAAGTTGTGATGACTGTGTCGTCATTTGATGGATCAGCAATTAAGATGCATCCCCTAATTGGGTTAGATAAAATAGATAAAATCAATACCCATATAATTTATAATACAAAAATAATTATTTAACGAGTAATTTAGTTGTTTATAGTTGTTAGGTATCTATATACTAGGATTATTCTCATCCCAATCTGTGTGGGACACAAAACTACGTGAAATAACACCATTGGGTGTTATTAGTTACGTGATAATTTTGGTTGGTATACATTGCTGAAACAATGTGTTATTTACCATTTAGATACTTATGTAATGTTATTATTACAAACTAAGATATAATATACTGACATCACTAAAGCCCTGATTGAATAAAAAAAATAGCTCTCTTCCCTTTTCTTATATTTTAATTTTCCTCCTGTTATTTAATATATGAAACTATCAATAAGCCTGTAGATGATGGTTTAATTATTATAAATTAAAAACGATATCTTTTAAAATGTTATCAAATGCACATTTTGTATACGTATTTGTAAATTTTACATTAATATATTTTACATTTTTTGTAACTTTTTAGTTACAACTCAATTGTTTTGTCTATAAACGTTTATAAGACAAGATAGGTAATTAGAAAATGTATCATTCATTTCCGTCAAAAGTTTCTACACTTAATTTCGATACCAGTCCGTTATATCTTACTCCATAATTACAACTAACTGCGTAAAGGCCATACGCATCAATCAGGCTGATTGGCACTCAATCAAATTTCGCATCCGCATCGCCGTCGTCCTGAGTGGCAGTGTATATTCGTATACACTGCCGTTTTACGCCGTACTATTTAATTTAATATTTAATATTCAGTATATTATTTAGTATAAACTATGAGTTGTTATTTAGATCACTAATTATTTTATATGAGTTACACATTTAAAGAACATTGCACTCGTTACTCACAAATGATTGAAAAACGTATTATAAACAAGCGCACATGCTTTGATACCTATTTAGGTTATAGTTCCATTAACGCACGCTGTCCTATAGTACTAAATAAATATATTGAAATATATATTAAAAGAATAAACTGAAAAAATCAATTTTTGCATTGGTTATTTACACATTTATAATTAATTTATCATTAAGAGGACGTGATACCGCATGTCTTGTCTCTGCCTTATACAAGCATAACATAGTTAAAAAGTGTTTAGCACGGGACAGCATTACTCCCTCGATATTTATATCAAAATTACCAAAATTTCAAATTACATTTAGAAGAACTGTACCTGTGATGTAGCTTTTTTATTTTTTTGATAGTATATACCAATAACTTTTAATAATTAAATGAAAAAGTTATAGGTTTGAGCACTAGGTTTTTCCATTTAATTATTAAAAATTATTGGTTACTACTATCAAAAAAATAAAAACGCTACATCACAGGTAAAGTTCTTCTCAATGCAATTTAACATTTTGGTAATTTTGATATAAATATCGAGGGAGTAATGTTATCCCACGCAAAACACTTTTTAACTATGTTACTCGTGTATAAGACAGAGAGACAACACATGCGGGTATCACGTCTTCTTAACATACAACAATATATAAACATGATACCTAATTTAACAATATTTGATTATAATATTTTTTAAATTTTAATCTTTTTTTTTAAACAAAATAATTGTTCAATAGAAATTAAACCTATAAATATTTTTATTTTAAAAATATATGTGGAAAAAAATTGGTCACATTTATACCAATGTACATAGGATCTATACATAGGCGGAAATCTATTAATATTTCAGAAGGGGCTAACATTTTTAAAATCAATATGAGCCACCCACCTATAATATAAAATTATATTTTCAATAGGTAATTTTTTTAGGGGGAGGGCTAATGAAATATCTAGGGGTCATAGCCTTCCTATTTCCGCCTGTCATGCTATACCATGTTTACAGAGTAAAATATACATAGTGTCATAAAAAAATTTAAAATTAAAATTAATAAAAGTTATTGTTTGTTAATGTTTAAACTTGTTTAGTTGTTGATTTAAAATCCTACACTTTATAATACTCAGACAAAAGTTCACGGAAAACCATGTAATAAATCATTACTACTTTACTAACACAGTATACCGTGTAAGTACTTGGTACACAATATTATATATTCGAGTTACATAACATTGTACAATATTATGCATAATACATAATAATATACATATGTGCTCAACTAAACGACACAACATTACGACAATAATACGATCAGTGCGAACTCGGTAGACATTTACGCTATATACCTACACACGTCATTTATTCTTTTCTTTCCTCGACTATTATTTCTATAAATATTAATATGACAACATTATTGTTGGTCATTTGGGTTTCGTGTGTATTGTATTAAAATATTATTATGTAATACGCGTTTGCGTGTGCTTTTTGTTTGTTTTGTCCCCACAGCAACTGTATTTGGCCACCGGCAACGCTCTCAGTTACCAAGACGATGCTTGCAGCGACGACGCGTCACAGAGGGCTGTCGTTTTGGACAACAGCGGCAGCGGCTTTATCACTGGTCAGGAACAGCTTTGCGTCGTGTGCCAATACTACCCACTATCCAGAGCCTTGTTGCCGTGCCGCCACACGTGCATATGCGCATCGTGCTTCGGCAAGTTGGAGACGTGCCCAATGTGCCGCAGCCCGATCAAGAGCTACTTCTGCGTGCGCAACGAAGATTATTTGGCCGATTGCGCTTTGGGTCTGGAGAAAACGGGAACATCGCCCAAACGGCAATCGTTTTCCCAGTGGATTCAAAATAGTATTACGGAATTTCTCGGCCTACATTAGGTCTCCACCTAGACGCCCACGCCCTCGACATCCCGTTCACATCCTCCCCACGCCCCCCCCTCTCACGCCATCATCGTCTCCTTAAATTTTGAATTTCTCCTCCCACGGTCCGCATCATCCTTTTCATCACTCTTAACTCGATTCGGTCGTTTACCGTTAACATACATTTTTCCATTTATACATACAAACAGATACTCACAAACACGTCCATCGATTTATATAACAACTCTTTGACGTATGCCACGAATAAGATGTAGAATCTTGAGGTACATCCTACAATCAATTCCTACTATCTATATAATGTAAATTAATCTGTATACAAACAAACAAAAAAAAACATAAAAAGTAAAAATAATATACTTACCTCAAAATTATGTATGTATCTGTTTGTGACCTCCACCTCCTGCCCCTTTCGTTTTATTTTTTAAGATATTTTGCACAAATATCATTATATTTATAATGCTACATAAATCGGTCTGGCAATGAGATAATATAACCAAAGACTTGTTTATCGCAGTGATGGTGTGAAATGTCTATTAACGAAAAAAAATGTTGACCTGTTCACGTTTAGCACGGTATTGGTGGCGTGAAATAATAAGCTATATTATAAACGAAAAGAACATATTGTGTAGAGACGCTAGTCGAGCAAGTTCTTAATATTTCCAGAACCACTAAACGAACGAATATAATAATGTTCTCTATTTTATGAATTTATCACAGTTGTTTCTCCCCTCCCCCTATATAACATATCTTTTGTTATAGACTTATTTATCACAGAAAAGTTCCTTATACATAATATATGTTATACTATATAATATTCGTAAATATTTTATTCTCTCGAAAAGAACTATACGTACAACACTTAACTGTTAAAATTTCAAAATTGCATGTACGTAAATTTAAAATATATGAAATAACAATAATCTTCCATAGTATAATTGTTGACGTGCTATCGCTCTGCATTTATAAACGCTATTTTTATTATCTTCGGAGTATATAATATAATTATAATGGTGAATAATTTATATATTAAATCATTATCATTATTATTATTATTATTATCATTATTATTATATATTATTATTATCATTATTATTATTATTATTATTATTATTATTATTATCATTATTATTACATATTTCTGTGTGCATATTGTCCGGTAACTTGCCGCTATCCTCAAAAGAAAAATCCTCGGGTTTGATATTTTGAAGAGGTTTAGCTAGAAACCGAGCAATAAATTTAGTTATTATCATTTTATACATTATTTTCATTTGTAATATTTTTTTTCCTTTTCGTTTTATATTATTCCCTTAATTCTTGTATTTATTGATTTCTCATTGAAGTATTGCATATATGGTCATAAAGTATGCGACATCGATAATATGCCGTTATATTATTTTTATATTGTATTTTTATGATTGTAATAATAAAATTATATAAATGTATAAAAACATATAATTTATGTATGACGCATACCTATATATAATATACAAAACACAAATTCTCATGTAGTTAAGAGATGTTGCTCGGTCCATCGTTTACTGACTTCAAAACATTAAAACAAATGTTTGTTAGAACACTGACCATCATATTATAGAAATTCCCCAACTTATATAAGAAACGCACATATTATATGATTATGAATGATACATTAAATACTCCTAGTTGTATTTGTTGATCTACAAAACTGTATTGTTTTAATTTAATTTTAGTGTTTACCATTGAGGTGAATTTATATAAATAGTTTAAGATGTATTAACGTTAAGAAATTTGCAGTGTTTACTCTTAAAACGAAGAGAGTCTGTTAAAATTTTATGATAACTTAGTTATTACCTAATTTGTTTATGGTTAATATATTCACTCGGTTGGGCTAAGATGGCAATTTACTAAAGTGTTTTGTCGTGAAACATCACTAACATAATTCTAATTATTATGATTTTTTTTTTTTTTTGTATGCCTATAAAATTGAATGTGTGATTGTGATTAAATAAAAATGATTCAAATAACTTTTTTTTCAACCAAGTATTGTTTTTACATGTTTATTATACCTATGGTCGCGTTTATTATAGACGTTTAGACGTGCCTCCGTGGTGTTCAATACAATATAATACTGACAATATACACAAAACATACATTGTTTTTGTATATTATATTGTACTAAACGTATGGAGCTTTACTACAGCTGCTTCTCTGCAGGTGATTCCGTTCTCATTAAAAATACCGTTTCTCTGTATAATAATAATCGAATATTTCAATGACGCATTAGTGCAGTTTTACGTTTTAATCGCCGAGTATTTAATTTTCTCTCGTTTATACAAGTTAACATATATATATATAGCTATAGTATACCATAAAAACGAACAGCTAATAATTCCTATAATGACACTACAAATGTATTTTTTTTTTTACCGACAGCTAAATGCAATGTATACCTGTTCCCATATCCGTATTAATTTAATAACCAATGCTTTAGCATTACAATTATGTATATGGGGCTACGTAACGGACAATATTCCTACCTGCGACCTACCAATTCAAACCCGTAACCCCTTCTCGTCACCGTACGTGCATAAAACGTCTCGAGCCAGTGGCGCCGAACCTACTTAATAATATGTACATTGTACACAAACCGGAGCAATCGTTTCGTCTAATAATTTCGGTCTTCATATATTAAAAAGGATTACCTTTTCCTATACGTGTGTATTGATGATAAATATCTTTTTTGGCTTCGAAATATGTGCACGTGTCCGGCACGTCGGCGCCGCTGTTCGTTCGTAACCATCGTATGTATACATTGTACAAACATATACATAATTATAAAATCGTAGGCTTCTTGTTGAAGCATTTTGTAATTGTGTTTATTTTGCTTCGCCGGAAAAGAAATAGTAATGACTAATGACTAATGAGAATCGATTTATTTACAGTGGTCAAAATAAAATATAGTTTCACGTTTATACGATCGACACGCATATACTATATGTGATTACTAAAGCCTCTTTGCAAAATAACATTATTTTTTGGCGTTATAGGACTACAATACATTTCAAGCACGTAAATTATTTTATGCAACAGATACTTCAAAGGTAACACGTCTTTTTTTTTGCATTTTTACAGCATTTTCAGACCATTTTATTAATTTTTAGTGCAAATTATATTAATACACTGTGCAAACTTACATTGTACATTATAAAATTGAAAAAATTATAATAAAAACACATTGTTCTAGAAATATATTTTATTTACTTAAATACCGATTTTTACCAAGTATAAAAAATGTAGGCAAATGGTACCCACTCTATTGTACATTAGATTCCGAATGGGTCACTATTATAGGAGTGTTAAATTTGAATTCGATGATATACCATTGTATACAATGTATACAAAAAACGATTTTGAACGGAAACGGCTTGTCAGCCTGTAATATCACTAAGTAAATATTCGTGATATGTTTTTTTTTTTTTTAGTATTACTGTTGGTTAATTTAATTTTTTCTTGGGTAGTTAGTGTAATATTTAGTTACTATAATAACTAATTATAATTATAATAAACTATAATAATTTTATCTCATATTAAAATTTATTTTAACTCGAAATTTAATATCTCTGAAAATATATCTGTGAGAAATTCAAGTACAATTATGGTTATTAGTTGTTGAATTATAATAAAATATAAAGGAATCATTTAGTCAAAATCTGGTTTAGCTTAAACATTCTAATTTTTTATAAATTGTTGCTTGTTTGTCCCGATTATAAGAAAAAATACTAGGAGTCTTGACCTCTCTAATGTACAAATTAAATCAAATTTTCTATCTCTTAAAATTCTAAAACGTCCCTCAAAATTAGGTTAGTATTCTAGTTCGAAGCATTTTATCGACAACTTATATCGTTTCTCACACACACACAAATAAACAGTAAGTATTGATAAATTGTTATACAACTGGTCTTACCGGACTCTTGCTTGTTTAATTCAACAACATTATTGTTCATTTTGACAACTCAACATATTTTGAAGAATTTTTTGCCATTAACAAAAGTTATGTCGATTAAATTCATTAAAATCTTTATTTAAAACAATATTTTTTTTTTATGTAGAAGTTATAGTTTTATTCTACTTTAAACTAAATTTCAGTATTAAAGTATATAACTGTGTACTCAATTGTTTTGATTAGGTATTATGAAACAAAATAAACATATATACCTATATTATGTATTACCTTGTACCTATATCTTACATATTTGATAAGAAATCTGATGAAGTTAGAATATAGATGTATAATATGTCAATTGTTTGGCCACTTTATTTTATCTAATGATTTTATAATTATGTTTATTTTTTGATATCTATATTAAATGCTTGTCTTAAACTAAAGTCTAAAATATTTGTATAGCTGCCTTTAAAAACAGATTAAATGTAAAACTCCAAAAACGCAGTTTTCTTTTGACCTTATATCTTTATAGAACTTAAATATGAAAATTTTCAAAACATTCTCTTAGGTTGAACGGGTAGTACAGATCACCTGTTTTCGGAATTTAAAAATGTATCTAAGAGTCTAAGACCAATAACTAGTGTTAGAAAATATCAAAATAATGTGTTCCTTCCATAGGAAGCATGGAACTCAATAATTTTCGAATATAGGAAATGTGAAAGAGTTCTTGTTTATGAGTAACTTGAACGAAAATTCCTGTTCCTCGTATAATGAAAAAATAATAAAACGAACGTTACTTTTAATTATAATATTATTTAGTATTCATATCATAATCACTTCATCAGTGACTAATAAATTACTCATATATGATACACTATGTACAGTGTACACAATGTTCATGTTAAATTAGTATTTAATAAAATAATTTTAAGCGAAAGAGTCTTTTCAAAATATAACTAAACTTCATTCATTAAAGAAAATAATTTTACTATTATTTCTAATAGTTTTACATTATCGTCATTATCAAAAATCGATAACATAAGTATTCATTGAAAATTTCAAATCTACTCTAAACATTTTTTGAAATAATATATTGAATACACTTAATCAATATTATTAAAAATTGGGGCTCTTTAAAAATGCTTGTTTTCCCGACACGTTTTGTTAATTTTTGATTACAGAATTTAGTATTTATTTTAATGTAAATATCCAAAAATCAAAAGTTAATACATCCAAAGTTCAATCTTAGTCTAATTATTTTTCAGAAAAAGTATTAAATTTAAAAATTGGCTTATTGTTTCTGATTGAAAATTTGTCAACAAAAATAAATCATTGATAATAAGATAGAAAATAAAAAATAAAATAAAGGATCGGGTATCACGTTTATTTTTCGCAACACCATCAAGTTTTATTTTTAAAAGAAACTTTCCTAATGGCTAATACTGCCCCCAACCAAATGTACTAACTACCAGTTGCCCTCAACTGAATGTACTACTTGCCCTCGTCGAATAAAATATTAGCAGAATATAGATACCGTACAAGCTGTTATGGTCATCATTACCAACAAAGATAATTTATAAATTAAACATTTTAACTGATACACGCTCACTATAGGATACTATGACTGATTAATTACTTGTGGCATCACGAGGAAATAGTCGAGTTGTCGTCGACGATCATCGTATGAATAGGTATTTGTCTACCTAGTATCTACATATATATTGCTAAATATACACTTCTACGGTTTTCCGTATAATATACAACGTTGTGTTGTAAACAACGACATGTAGGTCATTCATGAAGTATGCTCTTCTATTCAAATGGTGATATACAAATACAATATTATATTTATGTTGATGATGTATAAAAAAGGTAAATAGGAATATTATATACTTATGACATGCCCTAATATAATTCAGTTACTATTATTTCCATAGCGACTAAATATAATTTTAAAAATGCCAAGTAAATAAGCACATATTCTTGTAAATTTCTAATGAAGATTTAATGAAATCTGAAGTATTATAAAATTTTTAATAACTTCCTGTCAATAATAAAAGTGATTTATAGGTACTTATACAATTAATATGCATTATGGCCATTATGTTTATGGTATATTATTAATTTTAATAAAATTAAAATTATTCAATAACAATAAATTCTAAAATAAATTTAAAAATAACTTTGTTAATTGTATAAAAAGCCCAAACTCAAACTCAAACCCTTATAAAATAAGAAAATATTAAACAAGCATATATTATATAATTAGAAAACTTACAGTTGAATTCAATCTTCTGATTTAAGTAATATAATTAAAAATATATTTTTAAATAAACACAAAACAACAAAAATCAAACACTAATGGTTTTATATTAAGCTTATAAATTGCTAAAATATTTTTTAGTTGGTACCTATCTTATTAAGTTTCTGATTTACAACACGCTGCAGATAACGACTAAACTCGATTTTGTTTAAAAATAGTGAATCTTAAATTTCTCAGTATCTATTTCACAATCAATCAGAAAGTACTTAAACCTAACTCAATATTAATATATTGAGGTTTATTATCCCTAAACGCTTTTTATAACTTAAACTTTTATTAAGTACAGTCTACGTGGAATTTCCAATGAGGCTATAAAAAACATCTTAAGTTATTCATAATATACACTAAACAAATGTAAAATATAGAAAAATATATGTATAAGTAGGTAATGTTTAAAATACGACGAAACGCACTGTTTAGTATTTTGACATCTTATTAAATTTAAAAAATAAAAATAGTTTAAAAAAATACTGTAAAATGTCAATAGTTTATAATAATTTTACTAGTAAAAATTATCAATATAAGGAAATAGATTTATGACATCCAAGAAATCGATAACTTATCAGCATTAAAATAATACTTCGGCATAATTAGCGTGATGGAGATTAAAATGCGAAATCGCACTGTGGTGGCAACATTAATATTCAACGGCGATGATGACATTAAATTTCTACTTTATGAAATATTGATTTTATATTCATTATTATTTAAAATATATAGGTAAGTTAAGAAAGAAAAAAATCAATTTTTTAGAAAATATAAAAATATGCATTGTATGCGAATGAAATAAGCACATTTTCACAAAAATTGACGAAATATGCAAAGTATACATTTTAAGTTTTTTATTTTTAAACATTGAATAGCTTGGATTTCTAACTTGCTCTATTTTAAATAGGGAACATTCAGAACAATATGCAACTCCTTTAATTACCAAGTCCTAATCATTATTACGAGGAACTTGAATCCTCAATCAACCTGTACGCTTAATTGCACTTATGATATAGACGAGCTTTACTTATAGGGTGTTATGATGTCATTTTATTAAAATTGAAACGTATTTATTTTAATTAGGATAGCTTGCATAACTTTTCATAGCCTCATACTTCATAGATAATTAAATAGATGTGTTAGAACTTTGAAAAATTAACAGTTAAACAGTTAAAAGTATAATAATATAATTTACAAAATGTAAATATCTAATAAGTTTTTGTCATAGTCTATACATCGTAGTCACGTTATCTTCAGTATGAAAAAAATGTACCTTACAAAGTTCTTAATATTAATGCGTTTCACTATCGCGGTTGTAATTGTTGCGAATTGTAACATAATTTACTACAATTCAAGAGAAGTAGATGTGAAAGTAGTATATAGTTAGAAAACTGCGCCATCGTTAGGTAGCCAGGTAGGTACACTTTAATGGTGATACACCATTAAATGGGCATTTCAAAGTTCAAATCGTTGCACACTACTTGAGTCTTATACCTGAACGAGGAAAAAAATCATTAGTATTATTGAATTCTGTTATAAATGAAAAATACACCAATTTATCCATGATTGAAAACAGATAAATTTAGAATTTGAATCACGTAGATTTTTTTTATTTTATATGTGCTATTTGTAGTAACTAGTATTGCGTATTTGTATATATAAATATATTGCTAGTATGAATAAAACTATCAACACCGTTAAACTGTTGAATAATGAAATATATAAGTAAATTAACCGAATCAAAAAAAAAATGTATGCTAAAGATAGTAAAGAATAAACAAAATTAAAGAAAAAACATAGACATCATAAACAAAACAAATACATACATAGAGCAAAAAATTAATTTATAAACAATTTCTCCCCTTTTTTATATAATAATAATAGTTTAATTTTTTTATTTTAATTTACTGATAATTAAAACAAATAACAAACAGAAAAAGTTTATTTTTAATCGTTACAAAATCAAATATTTCATTTTGATTTAAGTAACATCGATAATCTATCACATTGTAGACGTCCAGTGATAGTTATTTATTTATTTTTTTTAGAAAATCTTAATTAACCTGATTATACACGTAGCGGTTTAGCCACACGGGGTCGTGGTTTTTATTCACATTTTATTCAAATGGCATACTCAAACAGGTGCGGACGACCGTGTCCTTCAGCTTATATTTAACTGTATATGTTTCAAAAAAAACTATTTAGAATTTAGATGTAATGGTTTGACCACAAAACCCGCTAGAGGATACTAAATCATAAAATCACCCTTGAAATGTAGGAAAATAACTATAATTCAAATAAGTAGCCAGGATAATTTTAATGAAGGATGTTTTAACTTTGTATTAAAAATTAACATGTGCCTTGTGGGACCACGTACTCTCTATTGTAGGCATAAATGGAATTAAATATACTTCGGGGGAAGGTTATCAATTTCATGTGTATATAATATTTATATTCTATAGCTAAAAAATGATCATGTTTAAGTTTAATATTTACATGTTAAGGAGTAGACAAAGCCCTTTCTATATGTATAAAAAATGATTTAACCTCTTACCCATTGAAAATTTCTGAGCACGACTCTGGTGAAGTGGATTTCTACTTCATTAAAAAGTACCTATCCATATACCTACTATGAATAATACATTTTATATAGATGATATAAATGATTATTTTTTTCCTTTCATGAGACGGATAGCCAAACATAACATAGTATTTTTTACAAATTGTCTGTACAGCCTAACTTGTCGAAATAATGCTTCAACTTCAAACTTCGGGGATGGTTTCCGATGGCAAAGTGAATATCCTTGATCTTAGTACATTATAGAGACCAAAAGTAAACATTTTTCAACAGTTTTCAAAAAAATCGAGATAAACAAAAAAAAAGTGACGGAAAAACGGGAATTTTTAGGCAAAACCAGTTTTCAACCAAATCGATTTTTTTACATAATTGTTACTCAAAAACTAATAACTGTAAATACTTGAAATTTTCACCAAATGTTTATGTTAGTTTTATCTATATACAGTTAGATTTTCAAAATATTTTGGCTTTTTTTTTAGTTATTTATAGATAATTGAAATTTTCGACTACCTACCCATATTTTGTAAATCGATTCGTCACTATTGCAGAACACTAAAAAAATAAAACGAATAGATTATTATTTATAAATAAAAAATAAAATAAAAATGTATATTTATATTTTTACGTATTGTATATTTTTATATTATTAAAGAACTAATTTTGTTTTATTTATATATAGAAAATATAAGTTTCCTGCAATGTATATTGAAAAATAATTATTTTGATAGTAAGTATACCTGTATAAGAGTTTTAGAAAAAAATAATGGTTAATATAAACTTTTCACACCAATTCACTTATAGCAGTCATTCAAGGTGGAGCCAAATTTCCAGAAAATTCCACCCGTTGGTTAAAAAGACACCGGTGCAGGGATTTATTAAATCTCCAACCTAATACATTAATACCACATGAGGGTTTTGTCACTGGACAGGTTTCCTCCTCATCGTGTACACTATATTATCATGTAAATATTTTCCACGTCATATTATATCCTATTTGCTTGTTATACATAATATTATATTACAGATTGTAAATTCTCTATTTTAATAAAATATATATTTATAAACCAATGCCATACTAGGCATACTGTCATGTTGATTATTTTATGTCCCGTTCCTACATTATTAACAAGTGTATATATATATATATATATATCGTACAAAGAATAAAGACAAACCACATAGGTAAAACCACAAAAACAGTTTATTTGATAGACAGTTCTTTTATTGCGTCTACGTGAGACGTGAATACGTCTTCGTGTTGTTACTAAGTATTAGTACTTAAAGCGGTTTGAATTTAGCTACTTCCAGTTCATTAATAATAGTAATTTATTTAATTCACTAATGTAATTTTTTAGATTAATAGTCACCAAGCTTTTTCCCCCAATTTTTATTAAATAAATTTGTATTAGGTGTCTTGGAGACTATGTATAAAAATAAAACGTGTCTATCGATGCATAGCATACAACTAATATCTATTACAATACTTAAGTGGTATCAAGGGCACCCATAGGACAATTCTCAAGGGGAGGACAAAATATTAATTTATCATTTCATTTATAAATAGAAATGGCTATATGTAGGTATATTGTAAATACTATATAATATATATATATATAATTACTAGGGCTCAGATTTATATGTATTTATGCTACCAAAATATGTACATAAATATGTGCTAAAAAAACTCAAAATATGTATTTTACTAATATGATTTATTTATTAATATTTAATTATATAATATATCCATATGAGGTCCTTTTAAATAGTAAAATTATTTAAAAAAAGGTATTAAAAATTATAAAATATAAATACAAAAAATATTAATTATCTTTATTACAATTTATGATAACATGGATTTTTAAATTTTCAATTGTTATTTATCGTTTATCGAGGTCATAAATATCGAACATTTGTTACTACGAATATTTTGTACCTTTGGAAACATGGGAAAGTATAGTTAATATAGTTCATTTAATTAGAAATCCTTTGATACGAATTTATCACTTACCTAAATTAATTTATCAAATCACAGTAAAAATATGTATTTACACATAAATCCGAGCCCTAATAATTACACATATATTTGTGATCATAAATAAAATATTATGGTGATTGGTGGTGTAAACATACATATACATATCGTATCTATGGTAATACACAATATTTTAAGTAAGGTGGATATATATATATCCACGTATCCACCTTGATTTTAAGAATTTATAATTATCAATAGAATAAAAACGAAAAAGCATGTTGTGATTTATAGCTGATTGACACGGACTACTTCTATAGTAGTCCGTGCTGATTGATAACCTGGTTTTCATAAAAAAATTATAGATTATCTTATATTAAATTAAATTTTTAAATTCTATCTATATAATTTAATAGATTTTGATCACAGTAAACAATATGCTAAGAATTTCTAATTTTAAACATTTTCCAGGGGGGACATTTCCCTCCCTTGCCCCCCCCCATATGGGTGCCCTTAAATGGTATTACTGATAAGATACCAATTTTTAAAAATATTTTTTTTATCAGAATTTATACTCTCTATATACAATATTAGTCAAAAGTCGCTCTCTGTCTGACTGCTCTGCTAAGTGTTATTTTATTTATTAAAAAACCTAGTTATTAGTACCTACCTACCTATATAGATTTGTTAGATTAAATTTTAAAACAAAAAAAAATTATACAAATTATATTACTATTTCTTCGACATTTTTTTCGACGGTTGTTGAAAGCTTTTCTTACCTCGCATAACTGTTTGAAAAATTGCAAAAAGTACCTACTTACATGATTTCAGATTGGCCGGGCCATCATACTGAACTTCATGAACAACTCTCACAACCCAAAACATTTTTCACAAAAGGTTATCAAATTAAGATAACATCGTTGTAAAACCAATTTAGGTGCATAATTATAGTAATTAAGTGAGATTTGCTCAGAATCTAAACAAAAAAAAGGAAGAAATAAATACTAAATTATACTGCGATAATATTGTATTTATTACTTTATAGTACATTACTTAGTGGTTAGCTAAATATGCATGTGATTATGTGAATGTTATAATACGCCAACTTTATATAGCACACTATCTCCATAATTAACTATATATATATTATCTAATATAATAGTTATGTAGATATGTATTATTATTATATATTAATTAATATAAAGTATTATTTTATATTGTTATAAATGTATACGTCATAATATATTTGAATTAATATAGGTACATATTATTAATTTATTATTTTATTACCCATATCATAAAGTCATTAATCCAAATGTATATATACTCGTAAAGTCTAGTAGCTGATTTTTAAATGTAAAAGATAAAAGCTAGAAAGTAATTCACCTTGGTATATTTTTATCTTTGTTTAGGAACTTAAATTATAATATAGTTGAATGTGCATGCGTGTGTTGTTTTTCAAGCTGTTAGGTTTTACAAGTAGGTATGTTTGTATGATAATATCAATCATATTTTGACGCTTTAACCTAAAATGTATCCTGCGTATACAAATAATTAAGTATATAACACTATTGAGAGGGTTCTTACCAGTGTGATTTTAAAGAGCTAGACATAATATATTAATGATATGCAATATGAAGAGTATCCGTGCCCCGTGTGAATGTGTGCATAATAAATTATTATTGTTCATTAATATAAAATATGAATGCACAAATAGACATATAGGTATATCATATTAGGATAACTTCACATGCATAAGTATATTTTCAAATAGATTCAAATTTGCAAACAACTTAACTATACATTCACGTTTACCCTTTTTTTAATTGTTTTTTTCTTCAATAATATTTGACGAAAACATATTTATTAATATATTATTTTATAATATTATAATATTATATTTGAGAAAAAAGTGAGGGAAAGTTTAAAATAAAAGAAAAATTCGATGTAAAGTAAACGTAGTGACCAATTCATATCTGTTTTCAAAATAATTAAGTAACAGATTATGGAATAATTATCTATATGATAGTCAAAAAAGGTACTTTTGACGTAAGTTACACTTATTTAATACCCCATTTATAACTTATAAATTTTTTTCAAAAATTCAAAAAACCATCAGAAGAATTATGAATGTTAATAAATTGTGTTTTGTTTTTCATGACTATGAAATCTAGTTAATCCTTTAAATATTTTTTAACCATAGTACTAATTTATATATCGTTATAATATATTCATATCGTTTGAGTTAGTTACATAATAATATTATAAATTATGATTGTGACGTTTCACGATTGAATATTATATTATATATTATATAACCATTTAAGCCATTTAATCTGAATCCAGTTATATATGTTATTCCAACTTTTGTATCATTTTTTTACTAAACTCTTGCACTTTAAGCATAAAAACAAAACGCATTCAATTTTATTTCTGTGGGTTTTTTTTTAATTTTTAACATAAATATATTTTTGGGCTGGATACAATTTTTTTTTTACCTATTTTCGTAACACTTTATATAGATATTTTCTTTATCATGATTACTTACACGAAATCGCCGTAAAATAATTTATAGTTTATTGTTTTACCTTCCCAAAAATACATGTATGATTCATAGGTTTTTCTTGTAAAGGAAAATATCATGAAGCATGCTACGTTTTTTTTAATAAAAAAAAAAAACGAATAAATTAAAATAAATGGTTTGGTAATAAATAAAACTGGAATGTAGATTGTAGGTACCTACGTATGACTTGAACTAGAGACCCATATCTTTATCAATATCGTACAGTATGTACAGTATGTACATAAAGTACATATTATTATATAGAAGTTCAAACCACACCCTGACTTTCAAACTCTATTCTGTAGGTATGTTTATTCAAGTGCAAATTTTTTTTTATTTAATTGAATACTTTTTATGAGATTTTATTAATAATTTCAGCCCTAAAATCTCTTTTACCAACTATAATTTGATTACAAACAATTTATTATTTTTACCTTTAACATATTTTACTGCAACTCAATAAAATATAAATAAATTCAATAAAATTTAAAGTCCAAACGTAGATAACTTGTTTGAGCCAATCACAACAATCACATTTAATTACTCATTGGGAATTTGTAAACCATAATGCCATTGCTAATAATATATTCAGAGTCTCAGATAATAATCGGTATTAAGTAATAACTAATGACTTATGAGTAGATAAACTAACCTGCCTATAAAAAACATAATACAATTTTTCTTCAAACAGAACACGCGAGAATTTAGTATTTACATTTTCCTCGCAGTACGTACATATATTTCACGACAAGTAGATACTTATAAAAATATTTTTACTATCAAGTTTAAAAGATGTATTTATATTATAGAGTTCAGGGGTAGGCAACAACGAGCTTTTTTAATCTGGCTTGTCCTACATTTTTAAATTACATCATACAATTTTAAAGTTTATCATCTATACTCTATATTCTATAATCTATATGTATAGTCTATCTTATCGATATAATAATTGTTATCATACATGATATTGAACATCGTTAAATGTCTAAATATCATAATTTAGTAGATACGCACACGTATAGCTTTTAACCATTACTGATAGTACACATTCGTATCGTGCTGTCGTTGAATTTATTATTTTCGTATTTTTGTAGTTCAATAATTTCCGCAAAAAAGCGTAAAATAAATAATGAAAATAGAAATTTTAACACCTCATGGAAAGATGACTACCTATTTATTTATTATTAACAAAACAAAAGTATATTTTGAATGACTTTTTTTTTGCTTTCTATGCTCTGATCCGCTAAATTTTTAATTCACTAAAAATTGACCTAACCTGACCGATCCTCTAGTAACTTTAAGTTGCCCATCTCTGTTATAGTTGTATAGAAATTTAATGTACGAGATCTTCTATATCTATATAATCTTGTGTATTTATAGATGCTTAGTAAATACCTATAGGGTTATACTTATGATACACACATCATCACCAAATATTATACACCTAAGTAAATATAATAGATAATACTACATATTACTAATATGATATTAGATATTAAAAATTGCACACGATTGTTATTATCTATCTGAGCTTTTATTTCATATCTATATCTATATGTATATTGTATATATATATTATATATATATATATCATATACGTTCGGGGCTTTAGGATTTGACATACTATAAACTATTTCAGTTCACAGTTCGCACATTAAAATATGTTGAACACTAGTCAATAAAGTAGTAACTAAAACGATAATATTTGTTTATACACTTGGACATTTTTCGCATGGTACCTAAACAGTGGCGCAACCAGGGGGTGGACCCTGGGTCCGGACCCCCCCCCCCCCTTGGATCATGCCATAGTATTTATTTTTATTTTATATTTTTAAAGTTACCCAAAAGTTTTCATCAAAATGTATTGATTATAATTATTATTAGAGTTGGTATAATAATATAATTGTACTTATCAAGCAATGAAATGTATTTATAATGTATATAGTATATACTCAGGAAGAGAATAGAAAAACAATATATTATAAATAAAAAATTTTCCTAGACCCCTCCCCTTGAATAAATCCTGGTTGCGCCACTGTACCTAAATCAGATTTAACTAATAATTAGGTGGGTAAGTATTTTAAATTTCAAAACCTCGATCGAGTCCATCGAAAAAAATGAATTTACCTACTCAAAACTCAATATTTGTTACCAACTTTATACACTTTAACATTTAAATGATACCACAGAATAAGATAAAAACTAGGTATCTTATTCCGTAATCACTTTTTTGCGAAATTAGGTACCAAGTTCAATTTTGGATTTGCTCATTATAATAGCAAAAAAAAATTGTTTTGGAAATAATTATATTGCAAGGGTGAACTACCCCCTCCCCCACCTGCTGGATGTCGGCAGATTTCTCAGTAAGTCAGTACCTAATGTGGCCAGTGATTATTGTTAACAAGATTAAATAAAAATTGCAGATATGTTTTTTGAAGATATTTTTTTTTTATTATTGGACCGTATGAAAAAGATGTACTAACTGAACATAATAATAAATATTAATAATGAAATTATTAACAAATCTAATTATAACAAGTGAATATTTAAAAAACTTTTGTTTTAGTTTAAAGGTACCTACCTACTTATGATGGGGAAAACACAGTCAAGACACAAATGCCGTTCTGCTGTTTATTAGGTGTCAAATAGGTCACTATTTTGGGTGTGTTAATTTGAAATGAATTATATATTAAAATATGTTATCATAGTATATGAAAAACGATTCAAAGCGGAGACGGTCTATCAGCCTATCTACGTATATGTATAGATATATTTTATAATTTTTTTATATAATAGCTATTAAATTAATTTATTTTAATTAAAGAGTTCCGGTAGGTTTGTATAATTTTTTCTGAAAATATTAAATTTATTGTATTATTAGTACCTACTTAGTCATTATAATATGTATTTATACCATATTATATAAACTTATACAAATAATGTCAGTATGTCACGGTACGAATACCGAAAAAACTTATAGGATACAAAACCACAAATAATTATTTTAGTTCAGAAATTTACAAAAGATATTTGGTTGGTAAATCATAGAGGATAACCAATAACCTAGGTTGGTAAAAATATGAATTTTTTTTCCAATTATTTGTTATTTTGTCCCTTACTTTTTACTCATATATAAAAATTATTATTTAAGTATACCTATTAACTATTACCTACCTACCTACTAGTATATTATATAGATACTAACAGATACATTTATATTATTATTAATTATTAGATATAGGTATATTGTGACAACAAATTTACATTAGGTATTATTAAATATTGTTGTAAAAATATTTATTATTTATCTATATTATATTATATACGTCTTTATAATAGCCAATTGATTTTTTAACATTGACAGATTTCGATTCGTTGACTATTCAATAATAGATAGGTACATCATATTTTTCACTGAAACAGCACCATTTTGAAGTTTGTAATACCACTAATGACTAATATCATATTTTAAAATTAAAATTATCAAAGTCAATCGCAGTTCAATAACTTGTAATAATAGGTATATACAACATATAATAATTAATGTATGTACTTATCTAATATACTTAATAAATAATAGGTATTAGCTAATATAGTACCTCTTATTTTTAAGTATATGATTATTTCTTTTTTGTACGAACAACGAGTATAGAGCAAGGGAAAAAATATTACATAATTGGTAAAAAATCTTAGGTATAAAAACAAACATTTTTATAATTTTCTAACAAAATAATTTTAATCTTTTTGAGGTTTTGGCAAATTTTTGTCAATATTCTAACTTTAAACTCTTACAAAAAAATATTGTGACTACTTATATTTTAAATAAAATAAAATTTTTAATTTTCTATAAATTATATGTGCTTAGTGTTCTTACATTCAAACATAGTTCTTATTTAATATTTATTATCATTTATAAAATAAATACGAAGTACCTACCTATATTGACTTTGGTGTATAAAACTACTATTTTCTCAAAATTGTATTATACATTTTTCTAATAGTAACCAGAAAAAAATACATCATTGTAAAATCAATACATTCATCGCTATCCACTCAGATTCTAAAAAAGATAGGTAGTTATAACTTTATAAGTTAAAAATAAATAATAAATTAACTAAAAATTCGACAATGTCTATTAAAATGTTTGCTCCTATCACTTATCAACTTTTTCAGCGATTTAATGTTTATGATACCCTCGATACCTAATGGCTAATTAATACCTACATTTTCAACACAAATTTCTTTTCTGATCGTTTCAACAAAAAATTAACATCAAAATATTATACTGTCAGCAGACCGTTTGCTATTGTTACCTCCGTGAAAACACGCTTTGTAACTGATACTATTGATAACAACCTGATAACACCATTTAAGTATTTCAGTATTTGATTTGAGTAATAACAAATAAGAAATTAAAAATAATAAATACACATAATTCAAATGCTACAGTGGTATTTACGCTTAAGAATTAAATACATATATCCAATCCAAGATGGAAATCGATGACGAAGATGTTGTAGTAGACGTAAGTACTATAATAATAAAATATCGCTAGGTATTTATCATTTAGATAACTAAACTGTAGACTTTACATATTTTGATCAATATTTTAGGGCACAGATTTGCAAAAGTATTTAAACGCTGTCGGATACTCTGAATTTCAAGTCTCTGAACGAAAGCATGTTGAAAATGTTTGTCCAATTGAAGTAAGTGTTATAAAGTTTTTAATAGACTCAACTACTTGTATTTATATCTTATAAATTATATTATTTAGGTACCTATAAAAATATTATTTTTTTAACAATGTAATTCGTAATTAGTTCAAAGTAAAACATAATGTTTAACTTATCATAACTCAATTTTTTTTTTTGTATAGCCACAAAAATGTTCAAAGAAAAAAATGAGATCGACCCAAAATCACAAGGTATGTTATCATTATTAAAATAAAGTAAAAATCAAAAATGTTCAATTAAAATTCTGTATCTTCTTACAATAAAAGAAGCAATAAATTTAAGATTACTAGACAAATTCCTTTAATTCTGTTCTATTATTTTACTATAATTTTCTAAAATAATAATTTAACTCATTATAGGATTTTAATTTGTGTGTAACATTAATCAAGATAATCATAGAGAGTCAACTTATTTTCAAAGAAGATACTTTATTTATTAAGGAATTTATTCCATCAGAACACTTTAAAAAATCTCTATTTCTTACAAAACAGAAAAGGTAAAAAATATTAAAATAAATCTTAATAATTTATTACTTATTAGTTATTACCTATATATAGAATAACAACTAAAGTCTTTGATTATTAAATTTATTGCATTTTTAACATTTAACCACAATATAAATGTATTAAAAATTATAGTATTTTTAGTTTTACAATACTCAATTTTACCATAAATTTTTTATGCTTATAAATTTATAATAATAATTATATCAAATCTAATAACCTTAAAAATAATATTTTTAAAGTTTTTAACCACTTATTCAATATTAGATTACACAATATATAAATAGTAAATTAATTTTATTTTAATAATATTTATGATTTACAATTTTCAGTTTTACTTTTCTTATATTATGCATATTTTGTGGTATTATGAATATATTTTTTTCAAAATACTGGGATGTATGGACAACAGTAGGCATGTTAATTTTTTGGTTTGGATGTGCGTTCATGGATGTATTATATAACTTAAAACAAAATAGAACAATAAAAAATACTGTAATGAAAACCATTCAATCTATGGAAAAATTATCTCTGTTGATTCAAAAGTCAACTCATTTTCTTCAAGAATGTAATAATCTTCATAACAGGTAATAACTTAATTTATTTCAATTAAATATATTATTCTAACTCAAATTATAGGTTACAATTAGGTACAATTATTTGAGAAAAAAATTTTAATTTTCTTCCAATATGTGGTCTACAAATATGGTTTTCCATAATAATAAGTTTATGATCTATAACAGGGGTCAGCATCTAAATTGTATGGCGGTTCAGATTAATTGAAATAAAATTTACGAAGGCCACAAAACACTTGAATATTAGTTAATAATTGTTATGTTATGGTAGCTTCATATAATAGGAAAAGAGCTGATGTATTATGATTTTTAAAAATTAAATAATGTAATTTTTTCTTTACTATTATGTACTAGGTAGTAATTTTCCAATTCAAAAGTGTATTAGTTACTATTTGCTATAAGTTAAAAAAATTTTAATCAATTAAGTTATTCAAATCATACATCTAGTATTGCTTATACTTATTTTAAAAATAAAGTCAATTGACTCACTCAAATGATAAATTTCAAGCCTCTTCTGAAGAGCCCACACTATTGAAGTTCTATCACACGTCATTAGAATTAATTGTATTTTATTAGATATTGCACTAATTATGGTGTTAGATTATCACACATAGCTTTTATTATTATTTATACATGTGTATACTTTAATATTACCAATGAGTTGTTTCCTAAGAAATTGTATACCCATAATTACTCTTTCAATGTATTATACTTTTTTAATTTATCCATTTTTGATGACATTTGTTTTTTTTATTATTATTGTTGTTTATTATAATATAATTTTTTTATTTTAGTTGTTCTGACACGTATGCTGGTAAAAATCCTAATGCCTTCAAATACTTATTGATGCCAGAATTAAAATCTTTACTTATAACTGTGTTACAAGATTTGATCAACAATCTTGTATATAATATATCTGATGTTCACACATTTTTCCCTCTAAAAGATTCTGTTTCCAATATTGCTTATTTATACCGCACAGACTGCAAAATTGATATAAACAACACTTCTTTTGAAAATATAAATGTAAGTAAAACTTGAAATAATAAATATTTTTATGTTACAAAATAAATTCAGATTCAATAATATTATATTATAATGTCAAACATTTATAAAACACAAAAAAGTTAAGACTTAGACAAAAATGAACTAATATCAAAATAATTGTTCTAATATAGATAATAGTTCACATAGTATTATTCCATTTTAAGTATTAAAATATTCATAGAAAAATATTTCATTTAAACATAATTATTTATTATATCTGTTTCAGAAAGCCAAGTATACTTATTTTCTATTACAATCAGAATTCTTGAAACAGTCTGCATTGTGTTTATGCCCAGCATTATGGACTCCTTACAGTTATTTTCATGTAAATCGTCTGATTAAAACTATTAGTGAAATTGAAAAAGTATATTTAAATTTATATAATGTTTTATATGATGAATATAAAGTATATTCAATGTTTAAAAATAATAATACTTTAGAAAATAAACCAGTTCAAAGTAATAACACAAATTCTGATCTTAAGTTAAAAATATATAGTATTCGACATTTCTTGCAAAACATGATGGTGCATGTAAGATTCATGGAAGACTCGATTGAAAATTCTTCAGTATTCAATATTGATGATATAAATAATACATTAAATGTTTTAGTAAAAGAAAGCAATGTTTTTAATGAACTTATTTCTACTTTACAAATTAATATACTAAAAACAAATAATCATCAAACAGATAAAACTGTATTAACTAATGATTCTAGTAGTGTAATTGATAATATAGATACAGAGATCAATGAACCAATTAAAGAAGTCTGTGAAGATGAATTGTTTTTTGGTGTATCTGAAGAATCTACAGAAAAAGTGGAAAATACATTTTGTAATGAAGAAGTATTTGATAAATCTAACAATCATAATTTAATGTTAGAATTGAAAGTAGCGCTCAAAGATAAACAAGACGAATGGAAACAACGAGAGTGCAAATTGTTAGAAAAACATCCACAATTAAATGATTTTTCTGAAGATGAAGAATGTAATGAAAAGCATGTCCAGTACTTAAATAAAGTGCGTAAAGTAGCATTAGACTTGCCTCCTAATGAAAGCTTTTCTATGCAATTACCTGATAAAAGCTTTGCTAGTGAAATTGCCATGATTGCTTGTAAACGAAATACAGCAATAGAGTGTTTTGGAGATGATTCTGATTCGAGTATATCAATGGACTCAAATGATTCTTAAGTAAAAAAAATAAGTCAAATATTGTTTCTTGAATTACTGTTTCTATAACTAAAATGTCTTTTTTCAGATTATTTTATCCAGCAAATTATTGATTTAGTCAGATTATTGAATATTAATAATATTTTTAGTTTTTGTGATGTGTTCTATTGCTGTTAAAATCAAACTTATATGCAAAATGATTTGGATTACATGAAACAGTATTTTAATTCAATTGAAGGTATTCTCTTAAACTTATATTGTTTTACCACCTGTAATATCAATGACTCTATAAATTATATTGTATACCTTGGGAACTTTTTAAGGTGTTCCTTTTAATGTCCTCTAAAATTATTTATAACTTTTAATATTTTATTAATCTGTAATTACTAATTAATTCTATAGGTATTGGAAATTAATAATTATAATATCATTATTAGATGTTTATAATTTTTTTTTTAATAGGTTCAAATAAACTAAAGTAGGCATATGAAAAATAATTCAGTTAAAAACACTTTTTTTAAAAACTGAGCACTAGAATACGCATTCTTAATTACGATGTTACATATTTCCAGATTCAAATAACCAAGTGACCATTTAAGTTGCAACTGATTTAAAGAACAACATGGTTTTGCAATGTTCTGATGTGCTTCCAAACTATTTGTACAAGGATTTTTTTTTTTACAATTGTATTAACAAATATAAATAAGTTGATCAATTATATTCAAAAATATGATATTATGAATAAAGATGAAAAAACAATATATTCAGATATTACTTAAGATTATAAATCAGCCTAAATTTTATTTCAATTTTATACAATACAATTGAATATGTTTTCTAGATTTAAGTTAACATAAACAAAATGGTTCAGATATGAATCAATAAATCTGTAATTATTTTATTGGATGTATATATACATAAATATTATTAAAACCTGGTCAACATTATAAATTAATGATCATATTTTATTCTTCTTTTAATAAAATAATTAAAATAATAAAAATAAATATATAGAATTTTCACACTAATGACAATAAACATCAATCCACCCTGTATTGGGAGCACAATAACAATACAAATATAAAACAAAAATATACTAAATAACTTTGACATTAATCGATATAATATATACAATAAACTTAATAGTGTAAAATGTATAAATTATGAATTTTAATTTATTTAAAATTAAAATAAACAATGTAATAGGCAGAATAATCAATAATAATAAATCATAATTAACTTAACTAATAAAAAATAAATACGATTTGCGGTATAAGTGTAATATATATATATAAAGATGAGGCACCGATATTACAGAAAAACTATCACCTTTTTGTAGTCAAATGATTTGGAGCACCAGCAAATATAAATTGCAATCGATAAGCTTCAGCTACTAATAAACTGATATCAGTGTCTGTCCAATTTTGTGTTTGCAAATTTTGTAACATTATCATGAGACCCTAAAAGAAATATTCTAGTCAATAACAAAGAATAAGGCAATCATTTAACAATTCAGTACCTGGAAATCTTTTTCTTCTAGTAATTCTTGTCGCCAATGCAACAAAAATGCAGCACATACATAAAGCTGAAAAGTAGCAAAACAATCAGACTCTGCTAGGTATGTATCCCATAACCTTATTGAACACCTCAATGGTAATTCTCTTGTTAGTAAATTGTTCATCCATCTAAATGAAAATTGTAAGTAGTCGATCCCGTGTTTCATTAAATGTCCATGTAATGTACCTAAATAAATATTAACAAATTATTTTCTTATTAAAACAAATAAAACATCACTCACCATCAATCCTTTGAATTAGTTCTTTTAGTAGATTAACTTTATGCTGAATTCCAAGCTGAGCAAAAATATAATTGTCCTGAATACCATCTAAGAACTTGGACAAACACCAAAATGAATCAGCTTCTAAAGAGTCTCGGTTTTTCTTTGATATTGAGCTTACATCAAGTTTTTCAATGTCTGTACCTTAAAATATAAGTTGGTAATTATTGTATGTTTTTTACGTTTTTAGTCATAAGAACATTGAAGTCGAATAATCAATACTTATATAAACAAAATAATAAAACATTCTCATTTTAAATAAAATATTATTTTATAAAAATTGTGCACATGGTATTTAAATATTTAAAATGATTTTTTTTAATTAGAATATATAAGAATGTATAGTTTTACAGATATTTACCAATAATATTAATATACTAGTACCTATAGGGAGATATTCTTGTAAAAAGACAACATAAAAAGGTGTAACTAAATCATTCATGCCTTGAACATAACCAGATGCAGGATGTCTGATAGCCCAAATGAATAAGATTCTTTCAAACATTTCTTGCACAGTTGTTTGTTGGAAAAGAGGAGTACTCATCCGTGGAATATCAATATGAATCTGGATAATAATTAATACAAAATCATAAACATAAATTGAAATAAAAATGTTTTCTAGACACAAACCTGTCTATACGTGTCTTTGTACACTTCATCTTTATCTGTATCATAATATTGTTTAACAAGTTTTGCATAATCAATACGCTTTCGATCAAGAGCTTGTTGTCTACGTTCAGAGCTAGTTGGCAAATAACCCTAAAGAATAAAATTATAAATAAAATTAAAATATAAATCAAAACCATAATTTGTGTAATACAAATATGTGCATCCTCTTTATATTTACAGTGATAATTTATTTAATTTCAATTCTCTTTATAAACTTATCAAATATTTTAAGTACTTTAATCACAAAATGTATAATTTAATTGATTCAATACTCATACAATATAATAAGTAATAACATTAATTATTTAAATATCCTTCTGCTAAATTGTTTTAAATTAAAAATGAATTATCTTTTTACATAATGAATGTACTTATTTTATTTTGTATCAATGTTAAACAATAGTTAATAATTATTCATATTTCAATGTTATTTAAAATACATGATAATAATTTTTAAACCTGAGAATATTTTGAGAGCAAATCGATAAGATCTAATTATATGGTTGGCTATTAGTAAAATATTATAAATTAATAAATTCCGTTTAAAATTCTCAATTGATATCTGACAAACAAATAATTTTTGTTCACTAATATTATAATAAAAATTGTAATCTTAAGAATCGTACCACTTTGTTTTACATAGTATGTAATGTACATTGTACATACTACAAATACTCTGTCTAGCAAGTAAATATAACACAGTCAAACATACATTTTCTTCTGAACATTCTTGCCATCCAGGCCACTTCCAACATGATAGAGTATTAAATGTATTAAACAATATTTAAAGATATATTATACGAGACATTCTTAATTGACTTACTGCTAATAATCTCCATGTCATTGGACGTACTTCTACAGGTACACCAGACCAGCTTAGTTTCTTTAAATCGTCTAACTGTAATAAGTTACTTTCAAGCAACACTTGGAATTTAGTTAATTTGTTAGTATCAACTTCAGAATCTTAAATTAAAAAATAATACAATGCTCATTAAATAGTTTAAATGCAATTAATGATTATAAGTTATAACTTACTGGAAAAGTTTATTCTATTTTCTGTGTGTCGAGATTCTTTATGCGTTTGTGAACTAGATTCTCCTTGTGCTAAAAATAAATAAAAACAAAAATAAATACATTAAAATTATTACTACCTACTATTTTAAAAATTTATTTAAAATGATAAATTATGTAACCAACAACAAATTTACAATATAAATAGTAAAAATTAACAATAACCTATAAATATTTCATATACATTAATATGTATAATTTACTTGAAATTCTTTTTCTAAAAAGATTAATTTCAGTAATTAAATAGTTACATAACTATAATTATTAGCTGAAGTAGTGTCACTGGACCCCCTTCACTCAAGCTGTTAAGCACTGTTAAAATATATTAATTGTTTCACTTATTGTATTTTTGTTATATACAGATTGTAAAATATATTCATGTTGTTAATAATAAAAAAAAAAAAACTATAAATATATACATATATTGACATATAATTTAGAAAAATTATACAAATTTTAAACAGATAGCGAAATCCCATTAAGCATAATCAAAACCAGAAGGTAAAATATTTCATTTCTAATTTGGAAACATAAACATTTCACTGTCTTCTTAATTATGATTTTTATCTTAATATAATATTACTTTTAGAAGAAATACTTATTCTATTAGTTCTTATATCCACATTTTCAATACTTTTCAGCATAGATATAAGCAATTTGTATAAATAAATAACCATGGTACATCACATTATATTTTACTGGTAATAGAGAATACTTAAGAATAATAACTATTATTATGTATGAATTATTAGTAGTTATTCAAAAACAATTAGTGAATTAATTCTTAATGTTATTAATTTTAAAAGAACATTGACAAATTACAATGGCAATTGACATACATACAAACAACACAATTTGATAAGAAATGATAAAACATATAAGCCATATATACAAATAAAATAAAGATGAAATTCCTAGAACAATAAGACTTACGATCAGAGTTTGAGTAGTTTTTTGATTTATGAATTTCCTCAATCGAAGCCTTATGATTATTAATTACATTGACAGCAGCAGAATGGGCCACACGCTTTGAGATTTTCACGTCTGAAATTCAATGGGTTGAAAACACAAAATAAAACTAAAGGGTGAAGTAATAAACATTACTATTGGAAAATATAATAAGCAAGCTAAAAAAAAATATGCATATAGTAGTATTTATAACTAAAATTGTATGAATAATTTATGTACCAAATACTCATTTTTTTAATTGTCTGGCATATTTGATTGCAATTTATGAATAATACGTAACTAATAGTTTTAAAAGTAAAATTACCATGGAAAATATTTAAAAGAAAAAGATTATCTATTAACTACAAATAAAATAGATCTTATCATTATGAGAAAATTGTTCCTGGGTTGAGGTTCATGCATTCTAATAAATTTAGGACAATGCGTTAGAACTATCTTTATTAAACATCCAAGTATTTGGTATTTTTATTAAATTTATTAAAATAAAATTCAACAACATAGTACCTACCTATCATTGCCAAAAATAATTTAATCCTTTTAAATCATTTGTGAAACTGATAACTAATAAGCATAAACAAACAATGCTATCTAATTTTAAAAAGTAGGTAAGTTTTTTTTTTTATTAATATTTAATATTGATTATTTTTCAATTATGATATATTAACATAAAATAAATATTTTGCTTATAAATTATAATGGTTCAATTGTCTGCATACTCCATTTTTTTTGGGGGGGGGACCAATTATATATTTGACTATTCTATTAGTAGAGATTGTCCAGTATTCTGTTTTATTAGTAAAATTAAATACAATAACATAATGTAATTATATTAAAAATTAATGGAAATTACAAATTATATAAAACATCGACTAATATATCATGGTCTCCAAAAAATTAAACCATTTTACACTTAAATTACATGCACAAAAAGTATGTCAAATTGTCATAACTCATAATCCAAATAGTACACTAAGTTAACAAATAAATTATTACATTTAAGCTTTAATTAAACATTACAATATACCTAATAATAATAATTAATAATCAAATGAACATTAATAAGATAAATAATAATTATACACAACATTTCTTTTTTTAGAATTAATTTAATTAAATTTTAAGAAAAAAAATATGTTACATTAAATACTAAAAATGATTATATATTATATGTTTATGATTAATTTTAAATAAGAATTGTAATTTAGGTATTATAACTATAATAGTAATCAAATGGTTAAGTTATTTTTCATAGAAAATATTTGTAAGAGTAGTAAAATTATTCCATTACTCTATATTACATCACTAAGCAATTGAGCAGATGCTTAACGCAGCCATGGCTCATAAAAATTACAGTGCACAATATGACTGTAAAAGTTATTTCTACGTTTAGATTTTAGGGAAATATTATTTGTTTCGTCAATAGATAATTACACACACGTGTGTCATGGACAGTATTCTAATTAAATATAGTTAAAATACATTTTATATTATCTAATATAAGATATAATAAAATATTTGTTTTTGAATTTTTTCATGTAATGGAATGACAACTAAAACTTTAAAAAAATATAAATATATTTTGTAAGTTATTTTTTTATTTTCACTAGAAGTAAACAAATTATTTTGCCACTTGTTTCCGCCTTGAATTTAAAATAAATTGATTAACCAACTTATATTAAAAGAAAATATTACAAAAACATACATAGTACATTATATGGAGAAAATTGGTGTATTTTTATGTTTACAAAAACAAAAGAACACAAAGACCTACATAAATTTTACTTATCATCAATAAGTACTTCTAAAAGAAATGATATATCTCAACATTTATTAGAATTAATTAAGTACCTATTTAAATGATAAAAAAAAATCTGTCAGTTATTAATATTTTACTTATGAACTGAGTGATGAATGTATTGATTTTGCAATGATATGTGTTTTTTTTCTTCTTGTGTCTGTGTACAGCAGAACTTGTCAAAATAATGCTTTAATTTTAAACTTTGGGTGTGGTTTCCGATGACAAAGTAAATATCCTTGGTGCATTATAGTAGAGGTCAAAAGTAAACATTTTCCAACAGTTTCCAAAAAAATCAATTTTTTATATGGTTGAAACTCAAAAACTAATTCACTGTAAATACTTGAAATTTTCACCACATATTTATATTACCGTTATTAACACACACCTAAATTTTCCAAATATTTTGACTTTTTTGAGCTACATATAGACCACTGAAATTTTCAATTTTTCTGAGAATTTTTTTTTTTTGGAAGTTTCGAAAAAAAAATTGTGGATGTCCATAAAATCTTGAAAATTTAATACAAGGTTCCTTATGAACTGTTCTTATTGTAGATAAAAAAAAATAGTTAGTCACATTTTTTTTTTTTTATAAGCCTTTATACTTAAGTAGTTGAAAAATCAGAAAATTGTTTGTGTTTATATCTAAGGTTAAAAAATTCAACACTAAGTTTTTCATAAATTTTCCTTCAAATAGCTATAGAGAAAACTCAAAACATCATAATAGGAAAAATGTTATGTGCGTTTGAATTTTAAATGTTTATGGAATCACGTAACGATAACGATTTATATTCAATAATCAAATTAAATATTTGTTATACATAATTCAAAAAGTAAGAGTCGTAGATACTTGAAAATTTCACTAGTTATTTAGATTGGCATTTTCTTTACATGATTTAATTTTAAAAATATTTCACTTATTTCAATGTTATTTATAGGCATTTGAAATATTTGTTTTTGTTTATTTTTTTTTTTTATAAATATCGATAAAAAAATTTTGGCCATTTTACATCTTGAGATTTTACACAGTATATTATTGGCTAACGTAATATTTATCATATTATTTCTACTGATAAATATAATATTAGGTATAAATCTTTTAAGTTATATTTTCTATCTAAATGTATAACAATCTTCAATCTAAACTAATTTTCTCGATGCTTTAGTGCTGTTATATTTAAAATTATAATGTAACACTAGTTGCCTAAAATTAAAACTAATAAAGCTACATGAGTTTTAAAAATCAAAACCAAAATATATCTTTCTACAATACCGTGCATACCATTATTTTTCCAATAATATTGTACTTAAAATTATATTTAATTATACCATTATAAAAAAATATGTTATACAGGATCAGGAAAACTAAATTATTATTTTTTACGTTTTTCATTTAAAATGTACACATAATAAATCAGTTATGAATCTAATTTCAATAATTAATAGAAAAATAAATATCAACTTGTTGGTTAAGAAAAAAATTATTTATTTATTAATAAATTAATATGAAAAGTACATAAAAATATAAATTGTGTAAAAAACCTCATAAAATATTATTTCATGTTCATAACTTATTTATATGGACCATAATTAATATAGTACATAACATACCTAATAAATAATTATAATTTAGGTGTGAATATAAAATATAATTATAATAACATTTACTATTTGTCATGATCAATTATCTATTACTCAATGACATTGTTTTACATAGGGACTAAAAAAAATTAATTAATCTAACAGAAAATATTAAACATATTTATAAAACAAAGATAGATAAATGAAAAACATTTTTATAATAATGTACAAAAAATAGGGTGTAATAGTTACAGATTTAATAAATTTAAAAAGAAATACATTTTGTATGATACTATTATTATTTTAAATTTCATATATTAAAACAATGTACTTCATAGCCAAATTATTTTTTTTTAAATATTTAGAAATTTAGTTTAAACTTTAAAATAATTATTAAAGTATGAAGTTTTTTAGGTTATAATATCATTATTTTCCTAACACAAATATTTAACATTTAAAAACTTAACAATAGATTCTTCTTCCTATTCTTAAATTAAATCTTTTCCTCAGCAATAAAATTACTTTTTATAAACTAATGTTAAGACCCATTTGGGCTGATGGAAATTCAGATATGAGGTTGAGCTAAAGCTATACCATCATAAACTATACTCTGTATAGCTAAAGAAAGCACCACGGCCTGATAAAAATCAGTTCTTCTCAGCATTCCCACATTCTCAGGACACCCAACCATCAAAACTGGTTAAACTATGACAGGATATTACACGGGGTGTGTAGAATTGGCGCATTCTCTCATGTGACAAAGTATAAAATAATTCAGGTATTACAATTTTTTACCCTTCATTTATTAATATAACCCCTAAGTACTTTTCAAACAACTCACTCTACAATGGTTTTACATTGAAACTATCAACAAATTTGCTTGTAACCATTACAAAAAGTTGCATGCCAATCTAACCACATATACCGACCCGCTTATAGCCATTCAAAGTAAAGATAATAACCCAGAAAATTCCTCCACTTGATAAAAAAAACACTGGTTTAAGGATTAATTAAATACTTAACACTATAATGCCACATCTAGAATATTCAGTTACTGGACAACCTCTCTTCTCATATTATTCAACGTGTCTATTTCTACAATTTATCATTTTTGCTTATTCTACACTAGCTACAGACTGTACATTATCTATTTTTAAAAATATAATAAATATACATAAGATATATATTATTAATTTTGTTTTTAAATAGGTTTCTAGTAAATTACATTAATTAAATAGTCAAATATCTCTATTATAAACTATCTGAAACAATAAGTTGCATTATTTTTTCATTTGAGAAAAGAAGTGCTAGTAAATTAAATGAAAATTGTATATACTTTATCCAGTGAGAGAACGCGCCGTGGGCCAACTAAAATCGGTTTTTCTACGCATCCCCAAACGTCACCCTACCATAGGGAAACCGGTTTCGATAGCAGGAACATGCAGGAGGATGAGCAGAATTGGCACATTCTCTTGCTAAACAGAGTATAGAAATAAATGAAAAAGGAATGGAAATGAATTCAATTGAGGTCGAAATATAAAAATAAAGTAACAAGTACTAAAAATATTTACAATAAAAAGAACAATTTTAATATATACATATTAAATTATATAATAACATTTCAATGTCTATAATCTATATGCTAGATAACATAAATGTGTACAAGGTATTTTTGCTGAATATACAGAATACTTTTAATAGGAGTAACTCTTCCTTAATTTTATAGATGACCATTCACCATACAGGATAATAAATGGTTTAAGTTAAGTTATAGTTTTTTTCATTTAATTTTTATGCTACAATATGAATTTTATGTTTTTATGTTTTACATTCTTCTGCAATAAAAAATTTTAACAATATTTCTAAATAAATTTAGAACAAGTAGAATTTTGTACAATATGTATATTCTGTATCATCACATAAAAAAAATTGTTTGTGACCTTATACTAACATAGGATACACAAAACAAACTACTGACTTCTTTGAAGTACAAAATTATGTCTGAATTTTATTATAATCGATAATCATATTATATATTTCAACATTCAAGAACAATAATGAGAGAAAACAATAGAGGGCACTATTCATAAATATATTTTAAGTCAGAAACAACAACTGAACTCAATTTCATTTTTAAAAAAATTTTCGAGGCATTTTACTTTAGTACCTATAAAAATGTTTTCTATTGTACTATTGTCAAAGTCAATTAAATTTATTATGTACAGGCAAAAGTATATATTATTTACATTTTCATCAGACCAAGACAGTACAGTATTAAAATTTGAAATCATAAGTTTTTTACCTGATATACGTAGAATTTCATCCTCGGCTTCAATTTCCCACGCATCACTAACACTTTCTTGGAAATCATCAAATGAAGTCGAAGCCGAAGAAGATACAGATTTGCTTTCTTTCTTAGGACTTGCTCTGTAATTCAAATTATTCTGATTATAAATATTGTATATAAAAAAAAACAGTGTTAAGATAATACCCAATGAGTTAGGTACCTATACAATATAATAAGCCAAAAACAATACATTACCTTCCAGGAAGATTTCTAATGTTTTTTTTCCAAAACGAATTCTTAAGGTTCATATCATTGTCACTGGTATACTTTTGTACATGATCGCCCATTTTGCCAATATCTAAACGCATCAATGTTACTATGTTAACAACAGTCTTTGAAGGATATTGAAAAAATAAAAAAAAAAGTGTTAAAGGTGGTATGGGTGATAATAATTAGAGAACAATGCAAATCAGACTTTTGTGCAAGCTATATGCACATTCTTCATAAATCACACCGGTGGACAGCAGTTGCCGGGAGTAAGTGGGTACCTACATACAATGAATACAGGATCGCACACACACACACCGTGGGTTAGGTGGTAATCGATCAACACCGGCTCCAGGCCGGTGGTCGCGACGGCCTACGGCAGCGCGTTGGAAGTCGTGGGAGGTAAACAAAACGGATATTATAATAATACGACACACTCACCTAAATCGATCATCGCTCGATTCACGGGCGCCAAGACGGACGGACGTGACAAGCACGAAGGTGGCTCTCTGGTCGTGACGGGCCCATGGCAGAGCGAGAACGCGCGATATTTCGAGAGTAGGTACGGTTTAAAGGCCGCGAACACGTAACGGCGCGGGATCGTGCCGTTAACGAGAAACGAACGAAATGTACACGGACAGCAGCAACGTTTGCGTTATCGTAGGCCACGGGGTTACTGTGACTTGTAACTTGTGAACGAGTAACGGTACACTGGCCGTGGTCACGTCGTCGTCGCACTCGCACAGTCGCCCTGTCGTGTTCGACGGTCGCCGAGAGGAGTGTGATACGTCGTGACGTCACTATCTCGCCAGAACACCGCACACGCTATCAACAACACAAAATATAATATTATTATTGTGTGCAGTCGGAGCGATGGGAAGGTCGCATCGTCGCATCGTTCGGTCGACTTGGCCGGCCGGCTGCCGCGGTACGACGTCGGGTCGACGGCCTGCGCCTCCACGCATACGACGTGACGTCACATTCCCCGCCGTACCGGCTGAGACGTTTTTCAATTCGCTTTTTCCGCTCTCTCTCGAGGCGTAGTCTGATTTGAAAGTAATTATAATTATTGATAATTATGAACGCTTGTCAACGATATGTGTATTTTACGTTCGTAAATAAACGTGTGATGTGTGGACGACGGGTCCGATGACGGGTGTTTACGATTTGTCGTTTGTCGTCGTTTACTGTATGTTTTTACGGTGCTTGGTTTTGATGACACTTTTTTTTTACATACCTACCTATATAATATTCCGAAGCCTTTTTTATAATACCTGATAAATTACATTTCGAGTTTTTATGGATTATCTAGTCAGTCCTTCGAAACCTGCAAACATAACGACTAAAAAGGGGAAGCATGTAACCACACACGACACACTGTTGTACAGTAAATAGATGTCGACAGTCGAATCACGAGTGTACGGTGTAGGTACCTAAACTATAGTTACTCAATTGCGAACTGACGATCTATTATATATTACATTTGAATTCGACGATAAATCATTACATTCAAAAAACAATTCTGATCACAGTATTATGCCTGTATTACTAGGTATATTAAACATACTTTTTATGATAAACATATTTACCTATATCTATATTAAAGTACCTATACTTAATATAGTAGATTACAGAAGATTATAGAAGCATTACAATTGAGAATATCTGAATATCATTACGTGCATAAATTTAAATAATTTATGTAATTATTCGAAATGATGCAAGCTTCTACGATTAATACTCTTCGAATTAGCTAGGTATATTAAAAAAAAACCTAAAATCGTTTGACGAGAAATCGTTTTTTTTTTATACACATGAATATCTAATTTCGTCTAAATTTAAGCTTCAGATATCAATATCATTGGAATTGAATTTGAATTAACACATCCATAAAAGTGACTCGATCGACGTCCACTGTAGTACTGTACAACAGAATATCAGATTGCCAATTGGTAGGTACCTGCTTGTCCACCTTTTTTTAAATTTTTAGAAAAAAATAGTAAGTTTCAAATATTTATAAATAACTCAAAAAAATAAAGATACCTATATTACCTATACCTACCACATACCTATCTGTATGAAATGCTAGTATAAAGATTTGGTGAATATTTTAGGTTTCTATAACTATTATCTTTGATAGTTAATATTTAATGCTATTACCTATATAATTTTTATAACAAAAAATAAATTGTCAAAAATTGATTTTGTGTAAAAAATTTAGTTTTTTCTGGGTTTTTTTTAGAAAAGTATTGGCAATTTTTTTACTTCTGAAGCCCTAAGGTATTACTAAATACATTTTAATACCAAAAAAAAAAAAATATATATATTTGAGTTGAAAATTAAGCATTTTTAGTGCTCCAAAAAGCGATAACAGATATAAAATATAAATTATATTAAAACAGATAAAACATTTTGAATATTATAGTAGGTAGGTATATTTAATGTATTATAAAAATTAATACAAATATTAGTTTTTCATTTTTGAATTACACCAAATTTACATTTACAACAAAACCACCACACTGACCTATGTATAAGCGATGTGCCCTGGTCACGGCCCACGGGCCGGGCGGGAAATTTACGGCCGCTATCCACCGCATGTGGACAAACGGACGTATTATGTAGATGTAGACAGACGGCCGATAGACGCCGCGTTACTCGTTTACCGCGTTTCGTGCAGTAAGCCACTCGAAAAGTCGTGAAACCCGGTGGTTACGGTATAACCGGCTCTCTATAAAGTAAACCAAAAACCCCACAACGAAGTCAACACACGGTTGGAGGTTCGCTTATACAGAGGCCTTGGCTTGATATGGACTTAACCTCGTCCCACCCGTGCTATCGTTCGTTGTCGTTATCGGTAGAACATAGCTCCCATCACCGCGGTTACCTATAAAAAGGCTTAACGGCCCGACAGCCACCAGAAACTTGGTACACTCACTCACTGCAAGTTCCTGGAGACATGCAGGAGTGCGACTAACTCTGGGACGCTCGACGATGGCGCTGAACTTGAATTTACCAGCCATCCATTATGCGTGGAAACAAATTGGGCTCGCGCATCGGTGGTACAAATGCCGACCGCTCCGGGTCAAATGATGTATGATAAAAAATTGTTCTAGTCCTAATTCACGAAACTAAATCATAAGTATAAGCTATCAGTATTTTATAAATAACAATAATACATAAATATAGTATTATAAATTATAATACATTAATACACAGAATATAAAAATAACGATTGCATTAACCATGTACCACGAATATAGTGGAATTGATTATTTTTTTCGTTTAAAAACGAGAACTTGACACTTATACACTTTTAAATTAGGTTCCTACTTCCTAGTTCATAAAAATAATAACAAAATCTACGTCTGAAACGAGTACTGCTATGACGCACGACTCTACCCTACTCTATACTGCACGAAACAGTAAATTATTCGAATCAATGATATTATATAATATCATTGTGTATTTGTGTGAGTATGAAAAACCATACTGATCGGTTATCTATATTCTATTCTAATTAGTAAATTTCATATTAAGTTTTTTAATAAGTAGGTATCGCTATATTAGGTATGTAAAGTAATATTTATGTAACTATTAGTAATAAAGTAGGTAAATTGAATTATTTTTTGTCGAAATACCTATACAAAATGTAATATTATAAGTAGGTACGAAAAAGTTTTGTCCCACAAATAATTTTTTTTTAACTATAACAACTAACAAGATAATAAACATTGTTATTCATAGTTTAAGCCGTTTAAGGTACCTATGCTATTTCGTCCAAATTTAAACTTGAAATTATATACTTACATATTTTTCGGTTTCAATATGATATAAACTAAGTACTAATAAGAAAGTTTATTTTAAAATTTCAAGATTTAGCTGTATAAATTGCAGATGCCAGATTTTATAAATTGTCGACTGTAAAATAATTTACAAATAAAAATAACTACTTCCGAAACATAGGTAATACCTAGTACCTACTACCTAGTAATATAAATAACATTATTAAAATATATTATAAATAAATAAAACAAATAATAATTTTTATTATTTTTTAATAATATGAATGCAACTTTAGATAAGTATAATTTTAATTACATTCATTTTATTATTGATATAAATTTGTAGTTAAAATTAATATCTATAATATAATTTAATATAATAGAAAAAACTAAAAAGTATATACCTACTAGGTAATTTGATTTTTGTGTTTCAATGTTTCATACAGTCATTTATCTATTCTATTGTTCTACGTTTGCATAAATGGATAATTTGTCAAAAATATATTATTATTTATTACTTTACACCAATGAATATAAATTGTATAATATATTTTTTAATATATATTTAATGCTAATTGCTAATGCCTATATCCAGTGACGTAACTTTAAAACTTGGGCCCGGGTACAAAAATAACCGCAAGCCCTTCCAAATATTAAGTTGGTAATATTAAATTATAATACAAAAACCATACATTAGCAATTAATTAGCCAAATAGACACTTAAAAAAGTTTTTAACATCACATCATTACTGTTCTGATGACTGATGTTTATAATTTGTAAATTAAATTTATTTAGATTTTAGATGTACAAAATGTATACAATGGGTAGATACGTAAATATACGAGTATATATTCTTAACAAAACTAGTATATTTTTCGGACTCCTAAAACGTTTTGGCCCTGTTACAACATCTGAACCCTTTTATTTACACCACTGCCTATTATTTTCTATTTCTATTTTCTATTAATAATATCAAAATAAAAGAAAAACTATTTGCTATAATATGACATAAATTTAGAATTTGTTTTATTTGTTAATAAACAATTTAAATTAATGAGTAAAGAATGTAATCAATTTGTTCTCGTGTTGTTAATTTGTAATATTTTAAATTAGTAACCAATCGGGAACAATCTTACAAGTATCAAGTGTCAAGTACTCAAGTATAGGTATGATTACTTTTAATGGTTAACAAAACTTATGATATACGAATATGAATATACTTGAAAGTAATTACCTACATTTAACATTGAAGAATGAACTACGAGCTATAAAGTATAAATTAATAAATACAATAATAATTAGCGAATAACTTAGCTTTTAAATGTTATTATTTAAGTTAAGTTAGTCTTTAGTGTCTTTGTGGTAGTAATACGTAATGTGTAAATATAACCATATAATCAATGTATTATGTATCGTTATTTAATACATTTTTTTGGTGATTACCACTAGAGAGCCTATATATATAAAAAAATAATCCTATAATCCACCTATAAATCCACCTTGCCTATAGTATAAGCCTATATAGGCTCTCTAATTACCATTATCTTTATTCTTGGTGGTTACATAATGATACTGATACATAACCTTCATGTCTAAGATGATAACAATAGTAATCAATATTGATAACAATTTTTTCATTAACAATTGTTTACAAAATAATTTTAATTAAATAGTCGATTACATTTGAATTATTATAAGTATTTTTTAGTTTATAAACAATGTTATAATATCAGTTTATCATTGCTTATACTTTTGATGATAACAGCTTTAGAATTTGGCTTTCAACTATAGGTAATTTTTTGAAGTCATATTAGTTTGTTGTATTATTGTATTTCGTTAATATTTTATTGAATCATTATTCATTAGTTTCTTTTGTATAGTATATTACATATAGAATAATTATTTTTTGTTTAATGTTAATAGAAAATGGTTTTCGTTTTTGTGAAGCACTGTATTACATGCGTTACTATTGACATTCTATAACAATTTTTTGATATCTATATTACATTCAATATTGATTTATAATGGATATGTTTAATGGAAAACGGAATACTCCAAAACTAAAAGACTCCATGGGTAGAAAGCAGAAACAAGATTCAGAAGTAAGAAAATTATATTTTGGCCTTTGATATTTGTCAGCTACTCTTAATATATATATATGTAAATATTCTTATTCAGGAAGAATCTGAATGCCCTGATCTTGAGTATAACTATGGAGACACAGACACTCATCTCTGTGAAATGGCAGAATTATATAGTTACTCTGAGTTAGAAGATTACCAGACCAATATTCAGGTAATAATCATTCTTTATAGCTATATATTATGTTATATTAATATAATCAAAACAAGTAATGTAAATATTGAAATATTATTAGATAATAATGAATGTTATTATGAAGTAAATGTGACAAACTCTCATTTTATTATAATAGTTGTTCTTCGACAAAATACTAATACCTATAGGCTATAGGCAAAATCGTTCTATTTCTTCACAGTATGTTAGCTTAAAATCTGTACATCAGTTGTCAATATACTAATACAATGGACATCGTTTATAAAACTCACTTTGAGACTAGCACAAAGTGAGTATTATAACTGAAAGAATCTTATAGGCAAAATTGGAGAATAAAAGTATATTTAAGTATTTTTATCATAACAAATTTGTTTTACATATTGACTGTGGATCATTCCAAATGTTGTTAATTATCATTGTTTGTATGTGCTAAATAACACCAATTGATAACATTTACTTTGCTATGGCCTGCCTCATCTAAAAATAATTTTGGCCAATACTGTTAAAAAAGTACAACGCTAAATTGTTCATAATATTTTAACTGTTAATAGGTAAACAGAAAATGTTATAAACGTTTAAACGCTTAAATTGAATAATATTTAAATTATTTTTAATGTTACATGCTCAATTGCTTATAATGTTTAAATTTCCGGTACTTTCCTGTTATACGAGACTACCTTGTTTTTCGACAACATCACAATCCTGTTATCTAAGACTACCAAAATGATACTTTCCTGTTATACGAGACTACTGCTATTTTCGCGACTACCACAATTAGCTGAACGATATCCATAGGTTGCGTTTTAGCGTCGCAAATATATTGTATTAATATAAAATCATAAAAACGAAGATGATTTGTCAGCCTAGGATATAATTTCTAGTGGTTGGTGAAAAAGGTGGTTTATGTTTTAATGGCCTGAATACAACAAAATTTAAGTTCTTTTATAATAATTGTAAGCTAAACTTATGAAAAACCTTGTATTAAATTTTCAACTCTTAGCTACATATACAAAAATTTTTATGAAATATACCTACAAAATAATTTGCAAATATTCATGGTTTTGACGAATTTTTGTCAATATTTGAACTTCAAATGCTAATAAAAAAAATTGTGCCTATGTATTCTTATAATTTTTTAATCACTATAATAATAACTTATGAGGAACTTTGCATTAAATTTTCAAGTATTTTGATAGGGCCAAAAATTTTTTATCGACACTTTAAAAAAAAATTTCTCAAAAAAATCGAAAATTTCAGTGGTCTATAAATAACTCAAAAAAAGTCAAATTTTTTTGAAAATTTAACTATATATAGATACCACTGACATTAACATTTGGTGAAAATTTCAAGTATTTTCAGTGATTAGTTTTTGAATTACAACCATAAAAAAAATCGATTTGGTCGAAAACTGGTTTTGCGTAAAAATTGCCGTTTTTCCGTCATTTTTTTTTTGTTTTTCTCAATTTTTTTGAAAACTGTTGGAAAATGTTAACTTTTTACCTCTATAATGCACCAAGGATATTCATTTTTACATCGGAAACCACCCCCATAGTATGAAATTGGAGCATTATTTTGACTAGTTATGCTGTACACAGACACAAAAAAAAAACACACATCATTGTAAAATCAATACATTCATCACTTCGTTCAGAATCTAAAAACGTATAAAAATTCATTTTAAACACGAACAAATGACGGACTATAATAGGTATTTTATAGTAATAATGGTACGTTTTTTCCGCCAAATTATTAGATTATTTGTACGATGTATTCATTGTTATACCTATGGATGGCGAAGCGATAACAAACCTGAGTGGCGGGGCTATTAAGTTTTCACTCACCACGCCGGAACTTAAACAAATCAGTACCGATATAACAATTGTGACTGTCGTATTTCAAGTATTTTTCGTTACATTAATTTGGATATGGACGTGTGGTCTCTACCTCAAACCGAAGAGGAAGCAGTAAGGCTGCTTCAGGAATACGGGATTTTACATTCTGAAAGAACCTGCAAGAATGGTCATGACGCAAAATTGTATTTTGGGAAAGTAATATTTTGGAAATGCAATGTTAAAAATTGCCAAAAAAAGGTAAGTGTCCGAAATAACACTTGGTTTGAACACAGTCGTCTTCCATTTGTTACTGTTATTCGATTCATTTTTGCTTGGACTGAAGAATCGACTTTGTTCATATGTATAATGTATAATTATTTGTATACCTACGTGGCCATTATTTTTTACTATTTTATTTGTAGATTTATCATTTTAACATTTTATATTTTATATTATATAATATCATTTTACTATTTTTGATCGTGTTTGGTGACGACACTAATATTATTTGCTTTTTTTTATATATTATATAATTTGAATATGTGGCCATAATTTTTAATTATTATATTTTTTTGTATTTATAATTTATTAACATATACATTTACGCCAAGTCTGGCTGTGCACCTCTAGCGTGTGCTGTGAAAAATATAGTACAAATGATTTCAATATTTTCATTTTCTTTATGTATAAATACAATTCAAATGTGGCCATCATCACAATACCTACAGATTAAAAAAAAAATTTATTAAGAAGATCGCCCTGCATGTACGACGTTCTCTTAATAAAAATAAGGTACCTAGTCTTAGATAACAGGATTGTGATGTTTTATAAAAAAACAGCGGTAGTCGCGATAACGGAGGTAGTCTTGGGTGGTAGTCGCGATAATAGCAGTAGTCTTGTATAACAGGAAAGTACCAAATTTCCTATAATAGTTAACAATATATTTTTTGATATAAACCCTTTCTTTTTTTTTATACACATACCTTATATGTATTTTCTTCTTTTTGCAAAATAAATATATTATTATTATTATTTAAACTAGACTTCAAAATTTTGAATTTGATTGTTTATTAAATTCTTCATTTTAAATTTTTTCATATAATTTTATTTATTGAACAAATTAAATTTGAAGCTAATTTATAAAACGTAAAAATTAATTTCAACTAATTGTTTGAATAATAAAAATGTATAATAATATTTAAACTAATGTAAATAAATGATTAAAATTATGCCAAAAACATAAATTTGAAAATTTCAAGTCAATCATACAAAAAAATTTCATAGTTTATGTACTTATAATATATATGGAAAAAATGTATGATCTCATAATTCATGTATCAACGCATTGTGCATAAAAATTAATATATAACATTGTAACTTTAGGTTTTTTCTTTTACCCATAACTATGTACCAAAGAAAAGGTCAATTTTATACACAAATAACATAAATAATAGTAATAATATGGTGAAATTTCTGAATAACATTCATTATCTGTCAAAAAATTTGTGTACACTACTTGGAGGGGTTTTAGTTTAAAATAGCTGGATTAAGAATTATTATGTAGTAAACTATACTAAGATAATATAGATAATGGAAGTATATTTTGAAATATGACTTGTTTTATTATTATTTTTATCATTACTTATGTTTATAGTTTGTTTAAAAAAATTATAGGTTAAAACCAACTTATAAGCGTTATAATAAAAGTGTAAAATGTATATTTTAATTCTTTGTTATTAATTTTAAATATAATTTGAAGAAATGTTCTATAATAATGATAAAAATTGCTCTTATAACAAATAAATCTATCAATGCATTTTTATTAGTACTTTAATTCTTATTTATTGTTTTCCAGCATTAATGAAAAGCTTTTATTGAATACAATTTGTTAATAATTCTAAGGTCACTATTTAAATAGTTTTAATTATGTTTGATTTAAGCATTATTTTTTTACTATATTTTTGTTCAAGCAAACCCTTTTTAATACTGACTTGCCATAGGCATTATTTCATAAAATTAATTTAATTACAAATATTTAATATTTACAATAATTTAAAATCATTCTAATAGAGGTCCAAATTAGCTGATAGAATTAATCAATTTGTAGAAATTAGTTGGTTTCGACATTTATTGATTGAACATCTAGGAATTAAAAATGAATAATTTGAGCTTTATTTACCATGAGTTAGATCTATATATAATGTAATATTAATAACTCTAGTTTAAAATATTTTACTCAGGAATTTGAAAGCATAATGAAAGCAATGGACTTTAAACCATCATGGCATAATTTAAGTATAGAAAATAAAAATATGGTTGCATTTAAACTACTTGATTCATTAGAAGTATCGGATAAAACAAAACGGATGAATGCAGCCAGATGTGTATTATATTTGTTACAAGTTTGTAATCTTTTTTTATGAGATATTATCTTAGTTAATAATTAAATATATTTTTAAGTTTAATATGTTTTTTTCAGGGATGTTGGGCAGAATGTCAGTCAGATAAAGATCAACAGTCAAATGCCAAAGAAAATGTACTATTTTTATACAAATTTGGTATTTTTAATGCATTTGTAAATCTGCTGAATATGGAAATAGAGTATGATACTTATTATTGTTAACATTATATTATGAATCTTGAACTATAATTTATTCATTTATTATTTAAGGTCAGTACAATTTCATCGAAAAACTCAAATTAACTGTACAGATTCTACAAATTTAAGAATCATTTTAAATGTGTTGTATACTTTTATTGAAGTACTCAGAGTGTCAGAATTTGAAGCAGATGTTGAATTCAAAGAATTTAGAGAAAATCTTTTATCAGATATAGGTAACTATATGATATTTTGTTAAAAAGTTATTTCAAATACTTAATAGGACTCAATGTAAAATTCTAACCTATGTTTAAATTTTAGGTTTACCTTATACAGAAGACCATATAGTAGTAAAACTATTAGGCATGATTACTAAATTTTGCAGTGGATTGGCATCATATTATCCAATGAAAAAAGTTTTATTGTTGTTGTGGAAATTAATATTAGTTCTACTCGGAGGAATGGACACTTTAGCCAATTTAAAAAGTAAAAATTTTTCTTATTACAAATTTTCTAATTAATAAAAAAAAAATCTGTATGTTAGACGAATACCGAAAAAAAGTAGAATTGCCAGAACTTCAAGAAGATCCAATTGAAATAATTAAATCAATGCGATCGTCTTCACCACCACCAAGCTCCACAGATATGATGAATGCACAAAAACGTGGCACCCGTCAAAAGAGAGTAAGTAGAATGTTTTGTAATATTTTAACTTAATTGTTCTATGATAAAATATAATTAAGATGTAAGATTAAATTATCTAATAAAACATGTTTAGATTTCTTTATTCTTCCTGAATTTTTAAAATTCAAAATAAACACTAATTAATTAAATGCATACTTTTTAGTATGTTTTAATATGCCTGTTATTTTTTAAAATACGTTGATCATATTACCTAACAATTTTGTATAAGATCTTTTTATATTAAAATGTGAAAAGGTATATTATATTCTGGTTATTTGATAATCCTTTTGCTTTGCTCATCTTTGAAGAGGATACTTAGTAAAATATAATATTAAAGAAATGCTTAAAATTAATTAATTAACTTAGTATGTATTAAAACATATTGTGATAAATGTAAGAGATTTTTTTTGTTAAAAATAAATTACATTTTGATGATATACTTTTTATCCACTAACAAGAGTTTTATAATTTTTAGAGTAGGATTGTCAGTTAGGTTACATTTAAATATTTTAAAAAAAAAAGTATATTTAAGCAAAATTTAAAATTTTGCAAAATCTATAACATAATGTATGGTATTATTCAATAACTATTTTAAATAATAATAAAAAAAAATTATTTTTATTTTTTTCAAATATGAACATTTTTATGGTTGTTAGTATTTTTCATTACTTTTAGAAATATAATCAAAAATTGAAAACATTAATTAATGCAACTAACTTATTTAATAAAAATTCATTAATTCCTGCTTAAATATTGTTTTTATAAAAAAAAAAAAAAGTTTTCATTGTAACAAGCATTGAAAAACTTATAAATTCTTTTCTCCATTGAGAATTTAAAAATGTTAATGAGATTAAATAATTGTAATCGTATCATATTCCTAACAACAATTTATTATGTATATTATAAAGATATAGCATAAAATGTAAATCATAATTCATTTAATCATTTAAAATAAATAAGGAATTAAAACAAATTACTTAATGCTTAAAAACTTCCTATTTATAAAAATAATTTTTTTTGTAAGACATTTTAATGTATTTTGTGACTTAAATATTTGTAAATATTGAATATTAAATATTATGGTTTATATCTTATGAATTTTTAAATAAGTATAACTTTTTTAAATAATGTGAAAAATCTTTTATGTTATTAAACATGACATAGATAAAAAAAAATTAATAATTTTGTGTGATAAATATTTGATTTCAAAAAGTGAATAACTAAATTGTGTAAAAGATTACATAATGTTAAATTGCAGTGAAAATTTAACCAATTATTTTTTTATTTCATTATCTGTGCTCTTTTTTGAACAAAAACTTTTGTTCAAATTTATAATTTTCATTTAACAATTTATAAAGTATATACTAACTGCAATAACATGGTTAATATTTGATTATAAAATCTTATAAAAACAAAATAGTTGTTAAATGTATTTCTCATTTTATACTGAAGAGTTTTAATTAGTTTCTTAATTGATAAATTTGAAAAAAAATAATTGATTATTTCTTAGATGGCGTATAATTTAAATGCATTATCATACAGATTAACTGATGATTCTACTTCTCTTAGCATTTGCGAAGAGGTAAGTTTAGATAGTGCTGACTATTTGTCGTGTAACCATTGGAAAATCATTTAAGATTTGTGGTCCTGTTTTTGTATTGTTCTGTCAATGTTATAATGTATATTGTATTTATTATGTGCACAGTCATTAATTGCACAAATGTTGTATCTAATTTGTTTATCACTATGAGTTATGTGTATATTTAACATTTTAATTAATCTAAATAAGTTATAATTTTTTTACTATAAATTTAAATATTATTTATCATGATTATTTGACATGTAAAAAGTGCATTCAATTCAGTTTAATACCTATCTAATAAAATAAATATTAAAATATAAATACATTTGAGTTATTATATAGAGTGGGTAAATATATGATAAAGATGAGTTGTTTTAACTCAAAAAACTTAAAAAATATTTTATGATATTTTAGGTCTTATGTAAATACAAATATAGTTAGAATTAATTTATGGTTCTTATACGGATAAACCATTTGTGTAAATATGTCTTGCATCACAGCATATGTTCGATTTAATAATTATTTTTATGTTTCAGACACAATTAATTAAATTTTATATTTTATATCCTTTTTAGTGTTTTGGATTCAAAAATGTTTGATCCCTAAACACCAAAAAGTTATCTTACTTTATATTTATTAAATATATCCTATTATAATTATAAATATTGTAAGATATTTCATAAAATTATAAGTTTTTTTTTTTAATTTGAAAAATATTTTTTAAAACAAAACATTTTTCATTATTCTTAGGTAATACATATTTACTTACTTTAACTAGAAATTTAGTATTTATATAAAAATATAACAATATTTTAAAATATTCCTGGAAATTTAAAAAAAAAATAAGACAGAAATATAAGATGCCCTTTTAAGGCTAAAATTTTTCATTGTGTTAAAAAAAAAAAAAAATAATTGAAAGTAGAATTTGTTCTAATTATTTACTTTATATCAACTTTATTCTTAAATTTATATTATGTTATATAAATGTAACATTAATAATATTTATTTGAAATTTATATTAAAAAAAAATTAGATTGAAGGTAAGAATTGGGTAAACAATTGTGGTTATTTTTTTTTAAATCAATACAATGAATAATATTAATAAATTAGCTCGGTAACATAATTTTTGGAATTTGAGTTCTAGACAATTTTAATCTATCTGAAACTGATCTTTGAGACTCTAGTGCTCCTTGACAAATATCCATAGATAAGTTGCATAAAACATTTCTTTATTAAATGAACAGTAACTAGTTGTTCACTCATTATTTAAAGTGGTTATTTATCTTAATTAAATTTTATAGTATAAATAATGCAATTTTTATTTTGTAACAAATAAATATAATTTGTAAAATTTGTCATCAATGATAAATATTAGATATTTAAGCTCGTTGGTATTCATGTTCAATATTTATCAGTATCATAAAATGTTTAGAAATTGTTTTATGCTAAGAGTATTAAATAATAATTTTACATGAATATTTTGCATTAATTATAAATTTATAACTGTTTATAACTTTCCTTAGGGCCTGATAAAACAGAGTTCATTAGACGAATCTCTTGTAGTCATGGATTTATCCTATCAGAATGATGAAGATTTACAAGACTATGAAGATCAGCAACTAGGAATGGATGATATTTCTAATATGAAAAATATTCAAGAAATAAATGATTTTAGGCCACAAACACCACCTACACCACTAATTATAAAAGGCCTACCATGGATACCTAAAGTTCGCCATAAAGACTTACAATTTTTTTTGGATCAAACTAGAATTAAATTTCTTGGTTTTAAATTGGACAATGATATTGATACACTAATTGGCTTACCTGATCCCATACATGAAAGTGTAGCTATTCTCAAACAAGTAAATTTCTTATTTAATTTTTTTTTATGTTCAATGTATACAAAGTATTATGTTTTCAGTATATGTATACATCATTAGCTGATTACCAAATAAAAAAAGAAGAAACAATTCAAAGAAATCCGATAATTATGGGCAATGAAGAAGTTGACCAAACACCTGCAGAAGTTTTATATCAGGTCAGTGATTTTTTTTTATCATGTTTTTTTACTAAATAATTTTAATGTTGTATTTAACTATAATTTTAAACCTAACCACAATTTTAAAAATTTTAGGCTATGTTGCCAAATTTACCTCAACATATGATTGCATTATTAAAAATATTATTGGCTGCATCACCTACTTCAAAAGCTAAAAGTGATTCAATTAATATAATTGCTGATATATTACCAGTTGACGTGCCGTATGTAACAAAATCAGTATAAAATTAATTTCATATATTGATAGTTATCAATAGCTTAATATTTTTCTTTGCAGAATGTCATTTTCTGAGTCAGTTAAGCTGGAAACTGATATTAATAGACAGAAAGAAATTGTAGTAAAAGCTATAAGTGGTATATTGCTTTTATTGCTGAAACATTTTAAAGCAAATCATATTTATCAATTTGAGTTTATCTCACAACATCTAGTGTTTGCAAATTGCATACCACTTGTAATCAAATTTCTGAATCAAAATCTCGTATCTTATGTATCATCTAAGAACACGTAAGTAATTTAGTTTATATTATAATTTATTAATAATAATTTGATTTTAAACGGTTTTAGGATTCCAATACTAGATTTTCCAACATGTGTTATTGGTGATGGACCCGACCTTTCATTAGATAACATTGAAATAGGAGAGTTTCCATTATGTTCATGGAGAAATGTTTATTCTTGTATCAATTTATTAAGAGTCTTGAATAAAATAACAAAGTGGAAACATTCAAGAATTATGGTAGCTGAAATACAATATTTGATTCATAAGAATCTTAATCAAACTTTCTATGTTTATGTTTTAGATGCTGGTTATATTTAAATCTGCACCAATATTGAAAAAATCATTAAAAGTAAGACATGCTATGATGCAGCTTTACATTTTAAAACTGTTGAAAATGCAAGCAAAATACCTTGGCCGGGCATGGCGAAAATCAAATATGAAAACAATGAGTACAATATATCAAAAAGTTCGACACAGACTAAATGACGATTGGGCATATGGGAATGGTAAAAAATAAAATAATTATATTTTTATAAAAGCTATTATTTTTATACTAGTTTCTAATTAATTTTCTTATTATCCAAAATATAATTTAATTGTTAAAAGTTGGTCAGGTTAATTAGGTCAATGGACTTTTTAATATTATAAAAGTTTTACATATATGTATTTATATATATTTTTTTAGCTAATATCTTATTACTATTGAAAATTAAGTCTCCTATCACAACTAATTTAATTTAATATTGAAGTTGAAGTTTGGATTAATTTAATTTTTGAATTCCTTAATATATTATTTCAACAACATAACAAGATTTTCAAGATTTACTAACCTCAATCAGAAAAATCTGGATGTTTAATAAAATGTTCCTTAGTGTTATTATTCATTATTTATTACCTATAAACTTCAATTTATTTATTTAATATATTAATAGATTATGGGGGCTAATTTAATATTTTAATATTGCTAGTTTTAAATTAGGGTTAGATACTTATCAAGTATTAATGATATAAAATATGTTAAATTTATTTAGATCTTGAAGCACGCCCAACTGATTTTCAAATTGAAGAGCGGTTTTTGAGATCAGCAGTTGATAAATTCCATGCACGACGTTACTCTCCACAATATGTAAGTATAATTAATTCATAAAATCTTAATTATTTTTATAATAATATATTATATCAAATTGTTAATTTTATCAAACTTTGTGTTTCAAGTTCAAAATAATCCATGTATTTAAAGTTAGTAATAAAATCAATATTTCCTGCCAATCTTAATTCTTTATCATAGTATTTTATATAATTGTACAAACAAGTATTGATACTATCAATTTTATGTATAATTTATTATTAATGTAATAATATATATAATTAAAACTTTATTAAAAATAAATTAGATAATTATGTTTGATAAAATATTTATTTGATAAATTATTTGATTAAAGGATGACGAACTTACTCCTAGTGATTTTTCAATCAATACTGCTTTGGGAAAACCTATTAAGTTATCAAGTGAATTCAGACAGCATTACATGATTTGGTTGGATCAAGAAGTGTTTCAGAATAACATTGATTGGAATGCATTAATCACGGACTATGAAACTTAAACTAAAAGGAGCATAATAGTTAGATGTAATACTTTTATATCTTTTTATTAAATGCATAATAAAATAATAAAATTATAATATCCAAAATAATCATAGTATTTTTGTTTTTATAAAAAATATACATTAATAGTTATCAATTTTTGATTAATACTCGTATTAGTCGCATTTACTTTATATTATACTCTGATATCCATATTCTGAAAAAAATGTACTTGTTATTCATATACTAAAATATTATGAACATTATTGGATATTATTCAAAATACTAAGTGTCTCATTTTATTAACTATGCAACTATATTTAATAAAAACAAATTTATTTTATAAAAGAACTAGAAAAAAATTTAAAAAAAAAAAAAAGTAATAGAATTAAAAATACATTTTTATTTAAAATTTTACTTGTGGTTAATTTTTATTTTGTTGGAAATTTAAACAGTAGTGCATAATTACTCAAAACCTTAAGACTCAATTATTTGGAAATTCTCATAATTTAAAATTCCTAATTAATAGTTTTGATCAACATGTGATTAATGTTACTTAAAAATATAACAATTGGTGTTTTCTAATTATTTTTTTATTTATTTATTTTTTTATCATAATTTACAATTAGAACCAAATTTGCTCTTGTAATTTGACCAAAATAATAATTTATTCTCGTAATAAATACACTTTTATTGTAATATGCTACCTAAAAATTGTAATTATTTCTTTAATATCAAAGTTAACCCCAAGCATTTTTATATCCTTTCAACTTTCATAGTTTAATAGGTGTGTGCAGACCTCAATTTCTAGTCGAGCCTGAAACAATTAGTGCCCCAATATTTGAATAGTGTCCCTATTTTTGCTTTTAACACATTTAAGTTTAACATACATTCTTATTATAAATGAAAAACTGAGTAGTATTTATTTATAAATACGTATTTAATTATTTTAGTTATACTTACACACAACATTAATGTACTAATTTCTAGACAAATTTTTTAAAGTTAAAAATAAAATGTTATGAATACAATTATGTATAACAAAAAAAAAATACAATACCCAAAATTTAAAAAAAAAAAAAACTTGATTTAATATGCAAAATTGTATATTCATATTATATTAATACATAATACATACAATATGTACCTACATAATATATGAACTTAGTAGTGTATAAATGTGTAATTATGTAATAATTTCAATTATAGAAGGATTATAAATGAATTTTCCTATTTCCATAAGCCATAGTCTCTAGTTGTATTACGTAGTTTGTGCACAATGTTTTTGTGTGATGAATAAATTGATAAAATGTATGTAGTGGTACACAAATATTTTTAATTTAATTTCATTATTATGACAAATATAATTTTCATGATCTTTACAAACATATTGTTATAATTAAAATATAATATACACAAATTTGAAATTTTACTATGCCCCTAAAAAGATTTCTGTTGAGCCAGGTATCGATTGGATTGCCCCATGTGCACACCTATGATAATCATTAAAATAGTATTGAGATCTATTAATTTAAATAAATAGTAGTATGAGGACGACCATATTCATATTTTTTAGTTTTCTTAATTGTATAATTATTAATTAATATACTACTTGATAAAAATTGTATGATTACCAATATTTTTATAATTTTCTTTTTAATATTAACTCATTTATTTTATAAATGACTGAATACTATTCAAAAATAAATATAGTTATTTATAAAAAATAAACCTAATCTTATCTTGTATTTTACTAAGCATGCCCAATGCCCATTTAAAGTTAGTTATGATTGTATCAAATAATTTATTTATGTACAAAATTCTGTAGCTATATTAAGCGTGTTTATTTTATTAATAATATTAATTGCCTTATATTAATAAAAATATTTATAACTAAAATACTATTAAATTTTCTAATAAGTAAATACTATACAACATATTTATTGTATACCCAATATTTATTTTACAAATAGTCATAATTGATAGTTTATAAATTGAACATTACATTAGAATAAACATTTTACTTATTCATAGTCATTATAACAATATTAAATTAATTTTCTTGCATGTTTATTTTATATATGTTTATACAAACAAATACATAGTATGGTATTTTTAGCATGTAACACTTTTTTTTTCTAACAATATTGTTTTTTGTATTCTTAATGACCCTAATGTATTTAGGTTAGTTAAAAATATTTAACACCAAACTTTGTCAATATTTTAATCTCATTAGTTTCTAATATTTTTAAATTTTAATGAGTTATAGATGTTTATAATCTTTTTAATTTTAAAGTATGATATATATGTAATCCGTTTGGATTGATTAAAAACGTCAGAATATTAAGCAAAATGTAGTGAAAGGAAAAATTATTTTAGCAATTTAAATAAATTGTAGTAAATTATAGTAATTTAAATAAGTTAAAATGGTACCTATAAACTATAAGTTCACTCGTAATTTAGATCATAATTATTAAATTTTATATACTATTTGTCATAATTCATTCTAAGAAGGTGCTAATATTAAAATCAGAGTGAATTGACTACTAAAAATATTATGTAATATTATGTAGATGAGCTTCTAATTGGTCTTTATTGATTTTAAATGTGAAAATAAGTTATTCATGAATTATAATTTTTTTAAAAGTATAAATAAAATCCTATAAAATGCATTAGATAATATTTTTATTTTGATGTTTGTCAATTTTGGTAATAAGTTAATTTATTCCAATATTAAAGCTAACATTACAAAATAAGTTTTAATACGTGTAAATTTTATAAGTAGTGCCATATTTTTAAAACGGATAGAACACAGGCAAGGTTGTGACTTTCGCCTGATTAAAATACACCAACAGTGCTAAAACAAATTTTAGTTAAACTTTTGGTAGAACGGTGATCACTACTTTAAAAATATATTTCTTTAAATTGTATCACATTAATAATACTAACATTAAACTAAATTTTATACACTATTGTTAATTTGATGAATTTTAAATTTAGGAATATGTATAATACATTAAGAGATACTCATAATTATCAATCAAATTATCATAGTATTTTATTAATAATAAGTTGAGTGATCACCATTTCTCAATAGATCAACACAATTTTTTTTTGTCACACACTAATGTATTTTAGTCGATAATTCGACATCATGCCTGTTTATGATACTATGTCTCAAAAACGAACAGCTTAGGAAACGTATATACAACAAAACCATTAAAAAAAAATATTGACAATATTATATTACTTTAAATTTAAAGTGAATCGTTATAATAGTTATAATATGAAACTTAAATATAAAAACAATATTTATGTGTTCATATATTTGTTTTTTATACGAATTATGACCAATTTTTTTAAGCTATTGAAATATAATCATGACTTAATTAAAAAATAAAACATCTTAAAATCAACAAACAAAACTACGAGCACAGTGCACAGATAATGTTTACATAATCATCCTAATCTAATGTTTAATTTTGATAGTTGGTTAATTCACTCAAAACATCCTCTAAAATCCTTTAAAGAGATAGGTAGTTTTAATTTTAAACCAAAGAACTGGACCACTAGCTTCCACCATCATTAAATTACTGTAGGTATTTACGTATTATTATGGTCGTTTATGATAATTTATATTTTAATTAAATATAATAAATACACTGCTTATACGTGATTTTATCGAGTACTAACCTATACATAATATTTAACCACAAATAATGTTGTAATTTTCATAAACACTTGTATCAATTAGGTGTTATAATATTGTATTATTTATAAATGTATACCAATAATATTATATAATATACTATTGCCTAGTGCCTTTAAAATAATATATAGACGTACAAAATTTTTTCTCGTTGCTGAGTAATAAACAATCATTTCATTTAACGTGCGAGTGTTTTTTTTTTAAAATCAATTTCCTTTATTTTTTTACAAATCAACACAACCTTTTAACATACAAGTAAGTCGATCATTGCGTTACACACGCACGCACGCACGCACGCACGCAAGCACACACTCACACACAAATCTTAAACGTACGCCCGGCAGCAGCACAGGACACAGGTATACAATAAATAAACCAATATATATATAACCACCCGAGAGGATCGATAACGTACCCACCTACCTACCTAATAATTTAATCCTTCACTTGCAAAGACACGCCGAGGATAAAATGGAAGTGGAACAAGAGCCCGTCGCCGCGATAGTGAAAACGAAGGAAGAGTGCCTGTGGAAGGCGAAGCTGGCGCAGGAGGCCAACAGGTTCGAGGACATGGCCCGGTACATGAGACGGGTGGCCGAGTGCGGGGAACCGATGACCAAAGACGAAGACAACATGATGGCGGCGGCGTACAAACACCTGTTAGATACGAAGCGGTCGTCCAGGCGGACGCTGGTGACTGTCGAACAGAAGGACGGCATCGCGTCCTGGGAGGCCGCGGCGGCCCGGCAGTATCGCGAGCGCGTCGACGACGAGTTGCGCGCGCTGTGCACCGAAGTGCTGGCCGTGGTCGACGAGTGGCTGACGTCCGACCGGTCGAACGCCTCGGACCCGGCCACCGGCGTGTTCTACTGGAAGCTGTGCGCCGACTACAACCGGTACGTGGCCGAGGTGATTGACGACCCGGGCGACCGGGCGGCCGTGGTGGCCAGGTCCAGGGCAGCGTACGAGCGGGCCGACCAGATAGGCCGCACCGCGCTCCGGCCCGTCGACCCGGTCCGGCTCGGGCTCATGCTCAACTACTCCGTGTTCCTGTACCAGGTGTGCCAGCAGCGCCGGCAGGGCCTGGACGTGGCCAAGCACGCGTTCGACGAGGCCGTGGCCCAGATCGACACCATCGACGACCTCATGTACGACGACTCGACGCTCATACTGCGGCTCATCCGCGACAACCTCAATATCTGGATCCAAGAGAACGGCGGCGAGTCGTACGCCGCCGCCGTGGCCACCGCCGCGGCCGTCGTCGCCGGGACGGACGACCCGCAGCAGCAGCAGCAGCAGCCGCAGCAGGCGCTGTCCACCTTGCCCGTGGCGGACGACCGAATGGCCGTGACCGCGATCGCCGCGTCCACTGTCATGCTGTCGCTGTCGCCGCCGAACGTCGAATCGCAGAACGATGACCTCGATCGTCAAACGTTGCGGGACAACGTCAATTAAAAGTCAGGCACTATAATATGATGTCCTGCTATTACAACATATAGTAATATATCTCAACGTTTTTTTAAAATAAAACCCATCTTCCGCACACGTTGTTATATGTATACACACATAAACTATTATAATATATAAACTATTTTAATACAATAGATATTTTAAAAATCTAATTTTTTTTAACCCTCTTACTCTCGTTCCTCGCCGCAGGTCATTAAAAACAATCGTTAAGTGTTTACACGGTGTTACATCGTTTACATAAAGTTTATACCCTATAAAGCGTGTCCTTACTCCTTAGGCTTTGTTTTTTTTTTTTGCAGTTATTTTACTCATACGGTTGTACGAGGTTTGGGATATATGCGAGTGCACGACTTACGTATTATGATGCAAAGCGTATGAAAAATAGAAAAACTAAAAATTAAGACAAACCAGTTTCTGACAAAATTAAATTTGTGTTTTCTTTGAAAATTATAATTTATAATTTAAAATGTACCTACATCATTTTTAGTTTTAGTAGCTGCGCTTTAAAATTAAATTAAATTTTTAACAGTCAAAATGTTTTTATGAAATACCTATGTATAATTTATACTTTATAAATTTGTTTTAATATACCCATCACTCCCTTTTCTGTAATTTCTGTGTATATCTATAAGCAAAATTAAGAAGGGCAGAAAAATGAAAAATCTCAAAATATTAATGTAGTCATATAGATACGTTTACTATTATACTAAATATTAATAGTTTAAAATTGTATTTTAATTATGCAAATAACTGGTTAAAATAAAAAAATTGATAAATATTATAAGCGGAATTCGCAGTTAAATCAATAATCAAAACATAACTTTATAAAAGATATACGCCTGACTGAAGGTCGATAGGCAACTTAGTTTTCTTATGCTAAATGGGATGGAAAGTAAGCAACTTTATGTACACGGATGAGACTATGAGGAAATAAGTAAAATGAACAACAAGAAATGAAACAACTTCAATAATAAGGTAACATTTATAACAGCGGGAGGAAACATGAAAAGTTTTGTCTGTTATAGTGCCCACAGAGACTCATAAGCATAAATTGATTTCTAAATTTTTAGTAGGCTTCAATTTGTCTCACACACCTTTGTTTAAATTTTATCCTATAAAAACTAAACATATTTTTAAAATGTAATTTATTAAAATATTAAAAAATTAAAAAATTTTAAGTTTTGCAATTATTATAATTTATAACATTATTTATACATACCGTCCGGTAGTCCGTGTAGTTGGTTTAATATGAAAACCTTTTTAAAAATTTGAAAATTAAATTTAAGGTTTAACATCAATTTTAATTCAAAAATTAAAATATAGGTTTCAAAAACATTAGTCACAATATTTTTTATATGCGTTTAAAGTTAGTATTTTGACTAAATTCGTAAAACTATGAACATTTGCAAATTATTTTGTTGATAGAAATTCATAAAAAAAAATAATTTGTGTCTATAACTTGAAAAATTAATATAAGATTTTTAGACATTTTTCTACCTATAATAAAAAAAAAATTACCTAAAAGTTATATTAGTTTTTATTATGAGTATTTGAAATTCATATTTAGACAAAATTACATACTTGAATAATAATTTATAACAATATTAATAACTTTTTGGTAATTTTAATGTTGTTTTTGTTTTTTTGTCCAAAAATCGGAAGTTGCTTGAAATTTAACAATTAACACATAATATAATGCATTTTACTATACGTAATGACATCTTCAAAATGTATACATTACTTTTAAACTGTTACCTATTTATAGTACCTATTCATAAATTACAAATTATTCACACTGTTATACAGTATGATGGTATTGACTCAAAAATTAAAAATACTGTATTTTATAATATGGTATAAATATTATTATTGTTTGTTTATTTTTTCAAAAAGATAATGGGTCCCATTGAACAGATTTGTTGTTTGTGTGAGACCCAATAATTCACAATTTACAGTATTAAACTTAATATAAACCTTTACCTATGTTAATACAATTTACATTTTAAATGTTTTATAATTTTAGACTTATACAATGAAACTAATTAAATCATACAATTTAGGAAATAATAATTAATATAAGGAGACTAATAGTATAATATAATGTTTATAATAAATTACTAATAAGATACATTATTTAAGCAACTAGATTAAAGGTATATTACAATATTTAAATTTTTATATTTTGATCTTTATGAAGCCAATTATTTTTTTTTTTAACTATTAAAGGATTGGATAATAAGTTGTTTTGATTTCTAACACCTATATTATACTATTATGATAATTAAGTATTAATCATATAATAAATGCAATATTCTCAGTATAAATTTAATTAACCAACTGTAATTAAAGGTACTAGTAGTAAAATAAATAAATTCAATACCAGTACAAAAAAATCATATTTTAAAATCTACCTAATGATATTGAATCCTTTTTCATGTGCAGTAATAAAGGTGTTAGTTTGTCATTATACTACACTACTATAGTGACAATTGACACCTACTATACAGCTGAACACTGCTTATTTTTTTTTTTTTTTTAGGTATTTAATAATATTTGACACACCTACTTACAAAAATATTTCAGTATTGCTCAAATACATCAGCTTAATTAATTAGTATTCCATAATATGAATTTTAATTATTTTTTAAACACTGTCTACTTGTAAAAAATCTTAAACATCTTACAAAAAACTATTAGTACATCATCCGCAGGCGGATCTTATAATTTTAGATCACAATATTGATATTCATAATTCTACGATCAAGTAGAAAAGATCACAGTCACTCATGTTTTTTATCATTACAATGTTATATTATTTTTTATTGAAAATATTGATGTATCAATATTTATAGCAGAAAAAAAACAATAAAAAAAATTATTAGTAAAACATTCTAATAACCTCTAAAAAAAAATTCTATATGACGATTTGAAAGAACAAAGAATTAATAAAAAAAATTTGAAGTTGAGCCAAAATTAAAAAAATTAATTTTTTCAATATTTTAATAAGCAATATTATATCAATTGAACTTATTTTTGAGGTCGTAACCTACTCGCTCCCATTTTCCTAAACGGCTCCCGTCGAAAAGGTTTTACAAACAGGTAAATTTCTAAACTGCTTGGTTTTTTACATTACAAGTTCATTTTCATTTCATACAGACTTAAAACTGTATCAAAAGAGGTTTGGTTAAACTTTTGTTGGTGTAAACTAAATAAATTATAAAACTTAGATAGAAAAACCATATATTGTGATTTTTTTACTAAAATAATATTCAATTTTAGTGTTAAAAAAAATGCATGTATAAGTAGAAATATAAAAAAAAAATCATACAATAGGGATTTTTTTTATGTAATCCATACACAATACTGTTATTTTACTAGATGAAAATTTGTCTCCTAATGAACTCTAGTTCATTTAAAAATTAAGTGTACTGACATGACAGCTTTAAATTTTTTTTATGGGAGCCTTTTAGGTATTTAACTGTTTGTTAGACCTTTTTTGATGGGAGCTGTTTGGAAATATGCAAACAATAGACAGGAGCCGTTTAGGATCCGATGATTTTTGTAGTTTAATTTATTAATATATTACAGGGGTGGCGAACCTTTTTTGGGTCAAGTGCCAAAATTTAAAATCAAGTTTTTTGGATTATGCTCGCGTGCCAAAAAAAAAAAAAATGAATTTTACTAGGTAAGATGAAAAGAAAAAGCATGCAATAATTACACACATTTTATTAGGTATATAATTTAATAAATAAGTAGTATATATGTAAAGTTTTATTACAAACTTATAAATTTGATTCTTAAAATTTCTCATAGGTACTAAACTTTTAAATATAATTTTTTTTTAAGATAAATAATATTTGCGTGCCACTGAAATTTGGTCAACGTGCCACTTCTGGCACGCGTGCCATAGGTTCGCCACCCCTGATATATTACATTAACCTCTCTACCTATTAATTATAGTAAATATTTTTATAATTTTGTAATATTTTCTTTCATTAGAAATTATACTTTTATAATTAAAATGTATGACTACTAAATTATTATCATGCTTCAATGCTATTAATACTATTCTTTACTACTACAAAAGTACTATACAATAACATAATTTACTATTTAAATATTTTTAATATAATATATATGAATACATGTATATTGACATATTGTATATATATTATATTTAAGTTTCTATAATTATAGTCAATCAAATGTATATTATTATTCATGTTTTAATTTATTATTTATATTCATATGTTAATATTTTATATTGATAATTTTTTGCAAATTAATTTAAGTTAAAATTGAATAGACTCAAAATAAGTCAGAGGATACTGGCAAACACTTTACTAGTTGCTTTAATAAGCGGAAACTAATCTTATTTATAGCTAAGTAAAATATAAATAAAAATCACAACACCTAATAATAATGAGAAGAAATGGCAATAATGATAAATGTGCCATGTTAAATAAATAAAAAAAAAAATTTTATAATATTATAAGGAACAAATTGCATTATAAAGACTTTTTGGATTTGATCTGAAATGGATTAAAACTCGGTATCATTGGGTTTTCCAATACTTTAAACTCGGGTGCTATTTTCAAATTCGGTTTGATACCTGAATTGGCTGATTCTTGTGTTTGCTCCGTTTTGATTTCATTTTTTTTTCCGTATACTCTCAGAGAATTGGACTTATTGGCAACAGTCCAGTTGGACACTATCTTGTACATGGTTACTTTCTCCTCATCAGATGTGAGCTTGATTTCCTCCATCACTCGCAAGAACATTTGGTGGAGGTAATTTTTCACCTTAGTATCTCCATGCTGTTTCCCAATATAGTAGTTGTTAAAGACACGGTACAAATAATAGTACACATTTCTAAAGTCTATAACGTCTGGTCCTGTAGTTTTCGGTGGTGGGGTGCACTCTGACATGATCAAGAATGAGCTGGACAACAGTTTAAATGTATTAAAAGAGTTTGGCTCCTTGTCATAATTTTCTTGAAGGTAGTCCATCCACTTGATCATCACATCCTCGGGCTTGGTGCCGCTGACCAAGAACAAGTCATCCATTTCATTGAGATCGATGAACGACGGGCTTTTTTTCATTTCCTCGATTTCTTTTCGGTTTTCAACTCTTAGCTGTGCCAACTTTTGGTTCACCTGTTTGAGGTTTTTAGTGGGGACACGAGTGGCAAGACGTTTTGGAAAATTTATACCGTACATATCAATAGCTTCAGCCAGCTGTAGCTTTTCGTCCTCCGACCAGACTACAGGTTGAGAAGATTTGGACCGGGCGCCCTTACAATTTTTTCGTTTTATACTTTTGGAACTGGACTCTCCATTTTCGGCCATAATTTTTGTTCGTGTGAAAGGAACAAAGTGCAAGCTATTAATGATGTCGTATTCTACCTATGTATAATTCTGCAGTCAGTATTAAGTACCTAGTAAAATAATAAATACATTACTACCTAAGAGATTATTGGTGGACAGTGAATAGTGAGTGAATCATACCAATTTAAATAGAGATCCGACAAACGATTGCACAGATTCAATCGATTCGAAGAGAAGACGATTATTAATAACTATGATAATTATTAAGTATTAACACTACTAATACTATGGAAAAAAATAGAGCAAGTACTAAACCACTATAGTCTATGACGATAAACACACGATTTATATTTTATGTACTATGTATAAAATGTAATATGTCTGTGAAAGTGTGAAACATTATTTAAGTATTTAATATTTATGCGAATTCAAAATATATTTTAAATCGTGCTCTGGCGATAGCTTATCACAATAAGCCGGTAACCGCAATACTGTATATTTTATTGCCTATACATACAATAAAAGGAGTTTTATCTACATTTTATTTTTCAGATAATAATTCAAAATTCAAGATGGGTAAATAATAATATTATTTAATTATTACCTATTGTTGAGATTATACTATTGAATGTGAAGAATATATCGGTAATATTTAAACAACTATAAATTGTATTACTTATAATCACTTATAATCATTAATCATATTACAAGTATGTACCTATATAAAAAAGTAATTAATAATTATGTTTATAGAACATAACATAATGAAACATTTTCAATCATTTAACATATCTTAACCCAACAATTTAAAGATGATTCCACTAAAAAAATAATTATAAAAATATAAAAACGCAAAAATTCAAAATAGCATATTCCTGATTTAAAAGTTTTCTATTTAAAAAAAAACTATATACCTATATAATATACATATTATGATTGTATACAGTATATTATATTTTTATTTTTTTGAAATAACAACAGTAGATGCCCCTTTGATTTGATTAATAATGTTATTATTATCAAATATTAAAATCTTAAATAATTATTTTAAGTTAGGTACGTGTCAAGAAAATGTTAAAATTTTTTTTAATTTTTAGTCATTCATAAATTGCATCAAAGACACGTATCTACTAAGTAATAATTAAATTTAAAATTGTGTTTAAATAGTATCAGACCTACGATATCGTGTAATTCGGCTTAATCAAGTGAATCCGATAACAGTTAATAATAAATATTTTCTTAACTCAAGTAAACAAATGTATAACTATGCATAATCTAATACCAAAGTCTTAGACTCTAAGATCTATAGGTCTAGTTTCCATTTTATTTGAAGTTTTTTTTTAATCGAGTGTCATTTATATAATTTATTATATTAAGGTTTTATGATGTATATTTTGTAAAATGTAATAAACATTTATACTACTGAAATAATACAGTCTTTGTGATTTATGATGAAAAAAAAAAATAAATAAAATCCACTACTCGCGTCTTAATAATACACCCTAGATAGAGGCGATAGAGCTATAATTTAAAATCCTTAAGTATAGCAACTGTGCCCTAATGTCACTACTACCCTCCACTGCTCATGTACAAAATATTAAGTATTTGTGGTAGTATAATATAACCACGTTTATACTACCACTACTTACATTATACCACGGTATTAGATTCATACACACCCCATCCCCCGTTATCTTATTCATTTCTGATGCATGCGCAAATAAATAACAATCCATTATGCATAGCGCCGAACCATTCGTATATTATATTATACGCCTTGTTTGACTTCTAAAGTATAATCAAACATTTTTAGTCGTTGCTCGTTGGTCGCCGTCACAAATTATATTACCATAACGTAAGTACCTATTTAGCATTTAAATTGCATTCATTTTTAATAGTTAACGTGTCTGTACTGGTCTGTCATATTCCCATCACGGCAGACAAACAATATTTTCGGACCGTTTAAAAATGAACGATCAATTATATTCTAGAAGTAGATTGTCATCATGCCATTTAGAAAATAATTCATCCTTCAGAACCTATTGAATTATTTAACCGTTGCATACGTCTCGTCGTCGCGATCATTCTTTTTAAAATCGCCTTACAAGCGGCAAACGAAATAAAAATCCTTAACTCTATGAAAAAATATTCACCGAAATAAAATATTACGGTTCTTGATATTTTGACCATAATTTAAAAACTTCAAATGTCATTGACGTAATGACGTGTACGGTCGCGATGTAATGATGTGTATTTTGAATATCAGATAATATAATATACACCCATCTTGACCATCTTGTTTTTAATAGGCTCACAAACACGATTTTTACATTCATTATGATTATATATAGGTAGTATAATACTATGTAATGATGTAATTCAATCTAGTTTTATCATTAAGTATTTAATTTAACGTATTGACCAATCGAAATATTATTTATACTTTCATTTTTTCTACGATGTTCGATGGAGAAATTATTTAAGTAGGTATACCTAATAATTTTATTTTATTTTTTATATACTTGTCGTGAGTATAACTTTAATAGGTAGATACTCTACAAAGTAATTTTTAAAACTACCTCTAAATAAATTATTTTTATTATAGTTGATTTTTCTTCTACAATTCCTTTCGAGCATATTGGAAGCTCCATTGATATGTAATCTGTAAAGAACGTTTTTAATTTTTAATACGTTTCAAGTCTTTTAACCTTCAATATGCTGGATATAGGCCGAGTTTTATGCGTTAGTGCAAGGTTATGCCACTTATTGTTTGCGGTTAGCTTAACGAATTGTAGATCTTACTAATTATGGTAGGTCGTTTACGACACCGTAACCCTAAATTAAACAAGACTTTATTGTAGTATTTAATCTTTTTTTTTCTGTTCCGTGATTTTTAATAATTAATGTATTAAATCTATTCTGAAGTTCTACAGTGGTGATAAAATTTAAAATTTTTACGTTCCGCGGTGAAGCGATAATATGTTATCAAATCAGTATCGAGATGTACTTACATGAATGGGATGGGTACAATTGTCACGAGGTTCAACTGTACGACGCCCTTTCGTAAAATATTACATACATGATTCCGTGTTCATGGTGTAGTAAGCTACTCGTCGTATGGTTATCGTATATCGGTTAGCCGGGTTAGGTGATAAAGACGGAGTGTTAATAATCATACGACATACACGGCTGTTGATATTTAAAGCCGTGATATATTATGACATTAATATGATTAATTTTTTTATGATTTGTACTTTGTAAGGTGACAGGGCATTGACTGCATTTGGCTTTTACTGCATTGGCACAAACTACCAGCGACAAGCGCGGATTACCGATCAATAGTACACTGCACACGGGTGTGTATACTGTACAGTATACGGCACATTACTACACGAACTCGTTTTTATACACTTTTGGCTTGTCCGGATACGTTTTAGGTGAGTAAAATATGATTCAATAAGCCGACGCTTTTTTTCTAATCGATATTTGATAATATTGTGGACAGAGTTCGGCATTGTTCCGATTAGGTACCTCGATTATCAACCCTCTACAATTTATTGAAGTACATATTTACACATTTAGAAGTAACTTGTAAATTAAACATCAACATTAATTTATAAACCTTTTGAAATAACAAACACCTGTAACATATTTATTGGAGACAGTTCTTAAAGAAAGCATTGTTGACGTCTGAATGCCATGCGTATAATACTACAATATGATAATTGTTTTGATCAACTATTGGTTAAGCGTGTGACTTAAGTACTAATACATTTTGTGCATTCACTTATCACCTAAATTTTACTTCTTTCATTAAATTTATGAATTTATGATGTATTATGCAATTATTCACATTATACTTACAAATTGATCAAGTTAAAATGTTAACGACAAGAGTAACAAATAATACCCTTGTGTATTATAAATAATTTCACAGGAAATAAGTAAAGATAAATCACTTTATTTCTCGTGTTAGTATTCAAACTACATTAACATGTTTGCTGCGGATGACACATATTTGTGTCTGTTTGGTATATTTTTTCAATTGGTAACAATTCAGCCGTGTTAGGTAAAAACTTATTATTTTCTTCAGCATTATTATATAATGTGTTATAGAATGTGCGATAACAACTCGTATAAATAAATAATATTATTGTTTATAGATAATATAACACTTAATTAACTAAGATAATATAAGTAATATAATAATTTTTTTTGAAAAAATACAATTATGCTGTGATTATGATTTTGATTCATATTCAATTTATGTAATTTTCAGATCATGGCATCCTGGTTATTTGGAGTTTCTAAACTAACAGCTGAACAGATTGTTGATACAAAAGATACACCACCGGTTCCAACAGCAGTTAATCCAGAACCTGCGAAAACCTTACCTACAGAGCCTCAATTACTTTATAATTTACAGCCACCTGAACCAAAAATGTCTGATTTAAAACCTACTAGTATGCTGGACAATATTCCATTTGTTTTATCCAACCAAATTATTGTGAATACTAACAACTATAGTTATAATTTAGAAGCTACTAAAAGAAATTTATTGTCTTTAAAACAAATGCTTGACTCAGATGCATTCAATTATGATTTTTCAAATGATAAAAGACTGGTGAGCGATACTTCAATGTATAAAGCTTAAAATAACATTGTATACAATACACTTCAAATTAGTATAAGTTACTAAAAGTTAAACAAAATTTGTAAAAACATATGAATATTTCTTATGTTTTTGAGCTACTTTTATTTTTAAGTATTTTATTGTTCAGTAATTAATAATAATCAAAATTTAACATTTTTTTGTAGCATTCCAAATTAGTGAGCAACATAAATAACGACAATGTCAATCCTGTATTGTTAGATGATGATGACCATCATTGGTTTCATTGTATTTGTTTTAAAATTTTTCATTAAATATTATCAATATTTATATAATTGTATGTACTATCATCAGCTTGAAATGAAAAGACACTAATAATTAAAATTAAATTTTTAAGAAATAATATTTAAAACTTTTACTTACAACTGTCCCATGATTTTATCATTGGCTTATTATACGTTTTCCTATTTTATTGGATAAAATGAATATGATAAAAATAATATTTAGTAGTTTTTAATCATATTAATTATTGTTAAAATACCATGATCAAAGTAATATTATCGTATGTTAGTTTTTCTAATAATGTTATTTGTACATACATAGGTGTATTATATTAAATCACGCTAATGGTAGTTTTCAAAAATATAGTATTATTAGTAATATAATTATTTGATTCAATTAGAGGATGTATGTACTAATTATATTATTATTTTAATATATTCAACCTAATTATGTACAAATATTATTATTCTTTATTATTAATAAAATAAAACTAATAAATGATTATTGTATTCTAAATACTAAAATAAAAATGTATTTAAGCTAATTATCTATTAAGGATTGATGTTCCACATTTATAGCTTTTCATGAATCGATTATAATATTTGTCAGTGTTGGGTAAATAACTTTTGAAAAGTAATAAAATCACATTATTTGTTACATTAAAATATGATCTTTAACAATATTGCTAATCATTATCTAAAAGTCTAAAACTTTTGGATTTTTTGGTAAATTTAATTGATTTTTAGTTTTTTTTTCGAATATTTTATCACTAAGTTTTGATGATTTGTCATTCATAACTTATTTTAATAACATCAAAAATAATGTGTTACACCATATATTATATAATCTACACTTAAAATGTAATTTTGTTACAGTAATTTGTAATTTGCATCATGTTACTACCCACAAGGCCATAACTGGGGGTCCAGGGGTCCGTACCCCCCAAATGTTCAAAAGTAGAAATATTTAATGTAAATTATATAGATAAAAATGACAAGTATTTAGTTTCTAGATATTTAAAAAATGTTGGACCCCCCCAAATTTTTTTTCAGTTATAGCCTTGACTACCAAACACTGGTATTTGTAGTATTAGTTATCAAATATTCCATAATTAATTTATAACTTTTACATTTATCTTGTTATATGAATATATTATTAATTAAACATTATATTGTCAAAAGCCAATTAATGTGTTTATATTTAAAATAAAAATTGTATTAATTGATTTCCTGTCTGTTTTAAGATTTTCAGTATTTCTTTTCACTTTCAACTCATTATTATTAAAAAATAATTAAGTACTCATAGGAAAGGTAATGTGAATAATATATGAACAACTATTGTCTATCAGCATGAAAATAAATAATAATTTTATTATACAGTTATGCTGTTTAACAAATTATATATAGTAATTGTTAGTTATTATACCTATCTAATAATAATAAAAAAAATAATTTAAAACATTTTATTATTGTTGTTTGATTGAATTACACGGTGTTATAATAAAATAGTATAGCTTAAGCGTACAATCTGTAACAATAATAAATTGGATATAAACACAATACAATACAAAAATGTATTTTTCAATTTTTTTCTTATTTTCTTATCTAATTTTTATTTTGCATACAAATATTTGCAATTTACATAGCTGTGTAAAAAGTTAAAAATATAATCAATAAACGAGTAAACTAAAACCAGAGATACTTGTGTAATCCCATTACTGAGGATAAAAATGATAATTGTAAATAGATAGTAGGTACTTATTGATATATTTGCCTATGTAAGAATGTAATTAGCCTTTATATGCATTCACTTTATTATAATTAAAAACTAATCAAAGTGCTAATGTACAAAATAAATTTATAAAAATAAGACATGAGATACTTTTAATCCAACAGATAAATAATATCAATAACAATATAATATGTTGGCATTGATCTAATATAATATAATGTTACAATGTTGAATATATAAAATTTATTTATCTAAGTAAATAGTGATTGTAAATACAAATATATAGATTATACATTTTATAAATTTATTATATAAAAAATTATTAACTCTTAAAATAATTGTTATTTTATTTAAAAAAGTAGAAAAAATATTTTAATATATTATTTTGTTTCATACAGTTTTAAATATAAATTATACATTAAAAATATAATAATATTACTGACGAGATCTTTACAATAATGACCTCTTGTAAAAATGTAAAAAGTTACCTTACAAAGTAACTGTCTTAGAAATACTTCCCATATGAATAAAGTCCAAAACATACAAACACAAAAATAATAAATGGACACCAAGTTTTAAGCCACGCATTGCAACTAGAAATACAAATTATTTAAATTATTTTTATATATATATATATATTGTAAATATAAATGATTAATTATATTGATTTTACCTCACATATTTTCCAAAAATAAAAGTGTACAAAGCTAATTTAACCATATTCCAGTTTTTGCTTTTATTGTAATTCATTAATGATAATGCCATGCCAACATGAGAGTGACAATTATCACACAATAGGTTGTGCTAAAATAAACAATCATAAATAACATTAATAATTTAAATTAGCAGCTTAAGTAATAAATTATAAACATATAAAATATAGTTTAAAGTTATATATACCAATCATTAAGTTATTTTAACTAAATTAAATACATTTTTTAATATTACCATTCTATTAAAATATTCAATGGATGCCTCATTAACAGCTTTATCCCATGCTTTAGAACCACCAATTACAGTTCTTATATCCAACTGCCAGAACTTAGTAGGAGAGCCGAACGCCATGTCATCTTCAGCAACATAGAACGATCCAGAAAAATCTCGTATTACTCCAGTGGATGTAGTTATTCCCATATGACCAATGAATGGAAATAACCAACTACAAATTGAACAAACAACATTTCCATTGAAAATCATAACATCAACAAGTCATATTAGTCAAATGTTAAACCAATCAGGTAAAAATGTCAACAATTATTAGTGTAAGCAAGCTAAATTAAACCCACTTAACTTCCTAGAATTTTTTCTTTTACTTAACAAAGTATTTGTTACAAAAACTTAAACATTCATTATTTTTGTTTTTAGCTATTTTACATTGATGTTTTTAAATTGAGTCAGAAAATTCTTGTTTTTATAATTATATTACTAATAAAAATTGTTTGTATACCTATGCAGATACTTGACCATCAGTCATAAGTCGTAACTTATAATCATTTAACCACACCAATGAAACTTTTAGAGCTGCCAGTTATATTTTTATACTTTTTCAATAATTTACAATATAGGTTATACTGTGTAACAAATGCAGATGATTAATAGCATGTTTAGTTGTAATCTTAATATTATAAAGTAAATAGTAACTAGTGCAATAGATGTATACTTTTTTTAAATTAATATTAGATATTTTATTTTAATGTATTCATACAAAAATGATTAGAAATTGTTAAATTAAATTATATGTTTCATACATCTAAGACATTTAAGTAAAAATCATCCAAAGAAAACTCACCTTATGAATGGTATCGGAGTCCAAACCACACTGTGAGGATAACGACGAGTATAATGTTCATCAATGTCCATATTTTATTTTCATAAATTATACTTAAATTTAATATAAATCAAAACGAAATCGTCAAAACATGACAACAATATTACCTACTCAAATCTAACACGTTCGAGACCTTGTGACATAAAATTAATTGTTTCCTAACAAAATACAAGAACAACAAACGTTATCACTTATCACTTTAATGTATTTACTTATCAATTATCATTCTTCTTCTTCATTTTATTATTGTAACTGATGATTATAACATAATTTTCATTTACATATAATAATATATTCAATATTCATCGTGAATTAAATCGAAACCAATATCATAGTTGGACAGTTAATTGTATATTATAACCGAAAACTACATACTATAATGGTAGGTAATATTGGTATCATAGCCATTTGACCATTGTGTATTATACTCTATGAATAGTGCAGTGGTGCATACGTCCTAGTATCCCACACAAATTTGAACTTAATAATTTAGTAAAAGTAAATGAAAAATGTGTAAATTCAAAATAGGAACTATACATGTAATATATACTCGACGGATAAGCAACATAATATTTTAAGTTTTAACACAGTATTAAAAAAAAATCTGAGAAAATATATTCAACTTAAGACAACCATTTCTGGCAGGAAAATCTCACCAAAATTCTATGGAATAAAATTATTATAATGGGTGATTGTTCTGAGAACAAATTAACTACAAACAAACTATCCCAACTTCGGAAATTCGGGACCTGAGCGTATTAAATGTGAGGGGGAGGCAACCTCTATTTAAAGTATACGAAATACAAAAATATAATTTATATACAAAAATAAATGTAAAACAATACACACGGGTGTAAATTACTATGAAATATATTTTGATCACCTGCTATATTACATTATTGTTGTAAACAAATTACTGATTATAATAAATGAATAAAAATACAACAGCAAAAATGTTTTTAATTTACACACTGTATTTACAGTAGTGTTGGGTGGGTAGTTTTCTTTGTATTGATTTGACAACTGAAGGAATTAAATCGTTGCGGTATAAAGGGTAAGTTTTGTAGAGATGTTTGCATTGAATAAATAATCAGTATGTATGTATTGTAGGTAGGTATCTACTATTATAATAATCATAACTCGTAATGTTAGTATAGTGATATACTGATATACCCAATATATGTTCATATATGTATAGACATATAGTTAGTGTAATAGTATATAATACTACAACTTTGTTGGAAAATCAATAATTCATGTTTAATTACAACATTAATTTCGGTAATATTAATATATATTAATCTTGATGTTTGATGTTTGATGTTTGGAAGTCATGATTTGGAAATTTGTTCTATTAAGATTTGTATCAATAACAAACATACACGAATATATGGTAAAGGATATAAAGGGATACAGTCTATCAGCTTATATCACTATATATGTCTGTATAGTATGAACCTATATAAGTAAATTATTACATATTTACACTGTTATTATTAGAACCAATGTTATAAAACACTTCTTGTTCAATTCGACCCTTAGCTATCGGTTATTTTATAATTTTTTAACTTTTAAATAATATATACATTTTCGTGATTTTGACAAATGTTATCGACATTTAAACTTCAAATTCTAATTTTAAAAAATATGTCTAATAGTAAGTACCTAATATAATAAATATTTTTATTTTTTAAAAAGGCTATAATAAAAAAAATTGTTCATGTTGGGGAATTTAGTCAAGTTTCTAAGTTTTTGACCTTTTCAAACAAATTTAATCAACACTTAAAAAAAATTTTCAAATGTCAATAAATAGCTTAAATGAATTAAAATTTATTAGATATATATAATTATAATTTAAGTAAGTTTGAAATATTTCAAATTACTACCTACAGTTAATATTTATTGTTATAAAAAAAAAAAAAAAAATTGAAATCGTTAATTCTCGCGTGAATATACAATTTAACAACCATTTTAAACTTCAGATGCTCATATCAAATACTTGTGGGATTGCATTCGATTTTTATTTAATTCTTATAAAAAAACTTAAACTTATAGGAAACCTTGTATTACATTTTCAAACTTTAAGAATAAATATTAAAAATGTTATAAATTTAATACTACAATAGTTTGCATATTTTGACGAATTTAATGAATTTCGTAAACATTTGAACTTTGACCATTAACAAAAAAATATTGCAGCTAAGTATTTACAATATTTTTTAATTGGTGTATGAAACCTTATATGAAGGACATTGTAAGTTGTAACTTACAATTTCAATATTTTATGATGCCAATAAAAAATTAATAACGGGAAAATATTATTGAACATTTAATATCAAGTTTCATACACATTTTTTTATAGAAAATACAAAGTTATAAAGTTTTTGAAGTTTAAATCGTCAAAATTCGTCAAAAACAAGAAAATGTGCAAGTTATCTAATAGCAATATCATTAAATAAATCAAAAAAATTACATAAAATATATTTAGTGACGTATGCTAGTCGTTGATAAACCGTCTTTGATCAGAATCATTTTTCATAATAATACAATGATATTATATAATATGAATTTTAATTATCTAATTAAATTTAATACATATCTACATCACAGCGTGAGACCCACTTTACATCTACCGTATATGGCACAAAGGTATAAGTACTTACTTACCTATATTTTTTTATTTTAATAAATAAAGCTTAACAATTTAATACGAGTCAAAAGTCATTACTCAAAAGTTATTCTTATTGGAATTTAAAAAAAAAGTAAAGATTATTGTAAAATTCCTAGAATAATTATTCATTTATAATATTTTAAGATTGAGGTTTTAAGTTATCCGCCATCATCTTTTAGAACAGTAAAAATGCTTTGGGAATGGTTTCTAGTAATAAATTTAATCTGGTTGGTACTCTGAGAAGTCAAAAGTAAACGAATACATGTTAATATTTTTGATAAAAGTTTCGAAATTCATTGAATATTTTTGAGCTATTGATAGAAATTTATAACCAATTTAAATTTTTTTCAAAAACTCAATCACAATATTTTTTGACAAGCATTGGCAAAAGATTAATACTATAACACAATACATACAACGAACAATTTTGCATTATCAACAATATGCGTGCAAGTACGGGACACGCTCCACTATTTATTTTACACTACAGTTTACAATAAGTACACACTAATGATCACTATATAGCTATCCAGTACCCAGACGTTTATATAAGCTTTTGAAAATTGCCTATATTTAACTCCTTAAAAACAGTCGGTGTTGAATTGTTGAAACTCGAACATTCATTATTATTATAATTTTACAATACACATCAAAATTTTCTAAAATCTTTGACAATAACAACCAGAATAAAAATGAAATATTTAAGCAATACCTACAATAGTTTTCTATTACCTAAATTGTTTTTATATATATATATAACATTAGGAATTAATATTGATTAATGAATTTAAACTATATTTATTTTTTATAAAGTATAATGATGTTAGCATTTTATAAATTTATATAAGATACATGAATGTATGCTGTGTAATTTACAGTCTATTTTAAGCTATATTTTATAACATTTACATTTTTCGACTTCTTAAATTATTTTCAGATGAACAATTTAAAAATAATTTTAAGTTTTGCATTAGTTTTTCATGCAGCAATATTATAAAATACGCTAAATACATAATCACAATTATTATATAAGTTCTTTGAAATTAAAATGTTTTTAAAATTCGTAAAAATTACAAACATTGGTAAATTACTTTGTAATTAAAAAATGTATACAATTTTTTTTCATTTTATTACCTTTAAGACTTGAAAATTTAACAAAAATAGATTGCTCGTAACAACTTATTGGAGCTGGAATAAAAAAAAGAAAAAGATTAATCGTAAAGAATGACGGTGATTGATAAGTGTTCACCTAATCAACTGTATGGATAATGGACGGTTAAACGGGTCGTCTTGGCGAAGGCGTTCTATTACAGCGGTGTGTGGGTTGCTGACATTATTACTTGTGTTTTGAAGCGAATCATATTTTACAATAAAATAAATCATAGATAGGTACCTTTTACCAAGAATCTATCTAAACGCGAAAAACATAGTTTGTTAAATTGATAAAATGTTTTTTATTTTGTCAATTTATATCGACACATTGTCTACATAATTGGAAAAGCGGATCTAGACGATTCAGTCACGCAGCAAGGGCTTCATGCTACCATAACCAATTAATTGCGCCACTCGGCTATTTATACTTCTCTACCGTACGCCAGTATAGATTTTTAAGTTAATAACAATAATATACAATATGGTATAATATTATATAATAGATAATTATTATATAACATTATATTTGATGTTTTGAGAAAATATGTGTTCAACATACCGTATTAGGCGTATTAGATAATGGAAAAATATTTAACTTAAATACTAATAGTTATAAATAATATCATCTCAAATTCTTATATAACAAATAAAATGATAAAATACCCTTGAAAATAAAGTCACAAATTAAAAGGAATCAATATTCTATCTCCCAAATACTTTTAAAGTTATATTATACAATGCCTTACCCAATTAGCAATAATATCAGTTGTGAGTAATTTAGTTACAATAGTGTAGGTATCTAATTTTTAACTATATAATTCTAACTTTTTGTTTAATTTTATAATTTTTTTTTTTTGTTTTTCAAATAATTCTTATTAGAAATTACATATTGAAATAAACAATAGAAATATGTAAATAATTGTTTCAAAATTTCTAAGTATAATAATTGTTCATTAATTTATCCCCGTTAAATACTTTGCGTTATTCAAATTAAACAATCTTAAAATCTAATTATCGACGAAATTAACCAAATTATTTAGAAAAAAAAAATATACGTTTTTGAATAATGAGTCGTTATACGGTATTCGAGTAAACAATAATAATAATTATTAATTATTATGTAATAACTACAAACGAATGGAAGCTAATACCAAGTAAATTACGTTGCTTATAACAAGTTACTTCAAAATTATTAATTCGTCCGTTCGAATAATAATTATTACAGTAGTTATTATATGGTTTTTGTTTTATCCAGCAACACGTCGGGTAGGTATAGCACGTCGGTCGTTTTTTCAATACCCATATTATAATTATCGAATTCCGCGTAAAAGATCAGCAGCTATTCGTTATGATATAACATTATTATAATATTGGCCTTTGATGTAAACCAAGTGGAGTAGGTTAATATTTTTATGAACATTAATTATTTTGCTAAACGTTTTCTGTAGGTACACTATCACAATCTAATATTGCAGATTGCTATGTTATTCTATTAAAATATTATTATGTAATGGGTATAGTGTTATATAACATTTTCGTGCCGTTTTATCGCAAAGGTCTGTCGAAACCATTAGCGATGTTCTACGTGATCCGAATCGCAACGTAATAATATAATAATTATAATTATTATAATAGTGCAAAACGAGAGCCGGTCGTGTGTTATCGATTCGGACGCGCGCGGCGTTGAGTAATCAATCGTCAGGCGCGCGCAACGCAACACAACGTACTCGGCGATCGATACGAAACGGTATCGACGGAGCTGCCGAGTAAGGCGTACACACCCGTAGAGTAACGATACTCGACGTCTGTGCGGCGTACACACGAGTACGCGGACACGTGTCGCGGTGGCCGCCACAAGTTACCGGCACCCGCCGGACCGCCACTACACCGCCACCGCCACAATCGTTACCCACTCTACTACCAACACGACGACGACAACAACAACAACGACGACGACGACGGCGGCGGCAACAACAACGGCAACAACAGCGGCAGCAGCTGACGGCGGCGGCGGCGGCGGCGGCGCGTTCCGAGAAATTATTGTCATGTGCTGCGGTGCTCGAGCACCACGCGCGCGGCGCACACGCACGCGTGCCCGATCGCGCGCTACGGCGCGTACGCACATGCGCTCGCCGCTGCGTCGCAGCACTGTAATTTATACGGCCCGAACGAACGATAATATTATAACCTACGCGCTCGTGTTCAGCACCCATTGATTACAGAATAATAATAATAATAATATAGAACACGACGACTGTCGCCCGTCGTCGTCGTCGTGAAATAAAACTCCCGATAGATGGCGATAAGAAATTGGAACATTAAAATAAATTCCAATTATTTTTTTTTTTTCGGCCGCCACTGTCAACGGTCGGGTGCGGCGCGGGGAGAAAACAGGTTTTTATCGCGTCACTCGACTGCCGCCGCCGCCGCCGCCGTCCGCACCGGGACCGTCCCGGGTGTCACCGATCGCCGACCGTAAACATTCAACGTTATGCGCCTACTAAAATACATTATTATTATTATTATAAATTATAATATTATTATATCAATACCATAATATTGTAACGTCTGTAATACAACGATATTACAAATATTATCGGTAATGGAATTCTCTCGTTCTGTTTGTTTTCCATACGCAAACAGTAAAAATGCGCATAAGCCGTTACCAAATATTTTCGTGTCGTCGTCGTCGTTTACAATAAAACGATGATAATATTAATATTATATGGTTTTCACCTGTTGTATTTGAACTAAATGTCGTAAAACGTTCCTGATAAACTCGTAGAACGGTCGTCCTAAAAAAAAAGTCCTGTTTGTTTAATATTTTTGTTTTTTTTTTTTGTTTTTCTATTTAACAGTTAATTAATCGATGACGATATAATATTATATAATGTGTAATATTATTGAAATCGGGGTAGCGAAAAACAAAACGACATAATATTATAATTTGTCTGAATTTTCTGTAGCGCGTTAAACGTGCCGCGGACACGATAATTTTACGTACGGAGAATACGTTTTTGATTTGATTTTAATATGATACAAAATTAAAATAATATCATGCTGTACAGGTCTAGACAGATATTCCGCGTGATAAATATTACAAAAAAACTCGAATTAGATGAAAAAAATTGTATTTATACACGGAATTCTACGTCATAGATTTTTACTATGGAAATTAAAATTCTATTTGATTTTTTACACATTTTTTTTTTTTTTATGATGTCAATTATTTTTGATAATATTTACTAATATTATTATACAATATTATACATTTATTTATTTATTTTTAGCTGCATTTTTACAACGTTTATTCCTCGCCGTCAAATTTTTCCATGTATATGTATATTGTATTTATATACGTTTTGGTCCTATTCCTAAACAGAAATTCAACAATATAAATTTATTTGAACTTTTCAATTATATTTTATGGCTTTAGAGCTTCGCCGAAAACACGGCTAGTGATCGATATACTTAAGCGTTCATAATCAATAGGTACTATGGTAGCACTTTATAGCACACCTACATAGTACATATATAACATTAAATTGAATGTGTATTGTTATGGTTTATAATAATAATTATTAATACATATTTTATACATTGCATATTATTATTATACGCACTTGCCAGTGGGCCAACGTACGGATATCAGTTACGGCGTGTGCGTTGTCCGGAAACACGTAAGTACACCGCACGCAAGTGCCTACTACAGAAACCGACTGCCCGTTCGTTGTCTGTCTGGCATTGGTATTGAACATAATTTAATATCAAATTGACAAATTCTATTATTGTCATCGTCTATCGGATATTATGCAGTAGTCCTTGTCCGTGCGCGACCGAAAATAATATCGATAATAAAATATAATAATACAATACAATATTAAACGTCGATATCGACATTGTACAAAAATAATGTTTGATTATGAAAGATCAAAGAACACAATATTGGAATGTCGTTCGTTCATTCACAATTCACACGAATCACACGCGCCAAGAGTATGCGCGGTGGTTAGTTTTAGACGCATCGCTTGGTTAGGTTTATAAAATCATAATTAAATTTTAAATAATGTTACCCATACATATTTTACAAATCATTAACAAAAAACTATAGGTATAATATTTATTTTTAATAATTATTTCTATCATTTACTAATATTGTAATACATAAATATTATAATATAAATTATTCGTAATTAAATAATATTATATTATTGTTAATAATATTTTGTGTGTACAAGATCGTGCGCGAGTGGTGTGTATGTGTGAGTGTGTATACTATTTGTCATTGGATAATATTTTATACTGTTTAACTTAACATCAATTCGAATAGGACTTTTATTTCTTTTGTTTAATGTGATATAATATTTACCGATTGGTGTTTATTCTATAACAACATTGTTTGTGAGGCTCGAGTCGCTTATACTATCCGATAAATGAAATATATTATATATATATAGGTAATATTAAATAAATAATAAGCCTTCGCGTACACGTCGTTTGTCGTCTCTTATTCCCCCTTCTAGACCCCCAACACCATCACCACCGCCGTCGTCGTCATCAGGCCATCGTCATAACTCCCCGCGCCGAGTAAAATAGTTTCAGTCATCGGGCAACTGGTTATATGCCGTCGCGGTACCGTGTATCGTTTAAGAAAAAAAAACAAAAACCCGTAATATATTATACAGACACGCTCATTCTTGAATAAAATTATAAAAATGTAGTAAATATCATATGCATAAATGAAATTATGTTAAGTATATAATGATATTAATTATAGCCTATAGGTTGGTATTGTCATGTTAAGAGAGGACATAACGATTTAAATATTTACACTCGGTCTCGTTTTTCGACTACGGGTGATCTAAACCTGTAATTTCCCAGAATTTTCTATTTTACTTCGAGTTCTGTAAAAATTATCGAGGCCCAATGCACATTTTTTTCAGTTTATTATTTACGGTTTTTAGTATTTCTCAACAGCCTGAATAACCAAATAAAGTGGGCAATTAGGAGCCGAATATTTTAATGCTTGTTGTACCTGTATCAAAGTCGATCTCATCGTATGCTATTTAATAATCAAACAACAATTTTGTTCGCATACATAGGTTCATCAATACTACTCAAATACTTATTAAACCAAACAAACTTATAAGCTGCAGTCCTGTACAAATACCGAGTAAAAACTGTTTTAATACTGTGCAAATTGTTTAACGCTTACTATGTCTAATTTTTCTTTTTCAGAATTTGAACTGAATAATATAATAATATATTTATTATATAATATTAATTTAACTATAAAAAAAAAGAAAAAAAAAGTGATTAAAAGCTCAAAAATACAATAATAATTTAATACGATTCAATATTTTTATGAATAAATAACAAAAAAAACAAATAATATTTAGTACAAAAACAGTTGTATTGGATGTTTAAAAAAATACTTAAAGCAGATATTATAAGAATGTAACTAGTTGTCGGATAATATCGAATACCATCAGGTTATCATGTCGTATTGATAAGAGAATAACGTAAACACGAGCGGCCTTACCTCCACGCACATTACGGTGGCGGCCGACTTCAAAGTTCGATATCGTTATACAACTGTTGCTATCACATGCATATATATATATAATATTATCAAGTCCGTGGTCGCTATCTAGTGTTTTATATTTGCGGCACTACGTCGTCCTATCATAGAAATGCGTAAAACGAAAATAATATTTGATGATGATAACGAAAAATTTAAGTGATATCCACGATTCATTCGAAGTGTGGCGGGGAGGGGATATATCAATAACAAATATTTACCGTATCCGGCCAACGATGTCCATTACAATATATTATGGGTATGTATATTATCTGTGTTTCATTCGCGACAATTATAAATATGTCGTATTCGTGACTTTTGGAATGTAAAATGATAAAATATCACTTTTTTTTCGAGTTCGGCGATCCCAATTTAGTAAATAGTAAGTAATTGTTTTCCTTTACGCGATTTCGTCGCTTTCGAAAATTTCCCTGCGCAAAGGGAATTTCCCTGTCGCTTACCGACACTGGATTCCGTTCGTCGTGCGCACGTTCCAAGTCGGCGAAAAATACATTATTATTGTGTTGTCGCGTAGATGATAACATGGACGGCACAGGGACAATGGTATCCTCGTCGGTATTGCTGATAAGTGCGCGCGCGTGAACTTTGCCGTGTGGACGAGGACGACAGTCAACAGCACCGCCAGCAGGTAATATGAGTTATATAAGTTTTGTTATTATTGTTGTGAGGCACCTTACCTATATTGCAGTTTATTGTGTTTATTAGTGTACAGCGTACGTTCCGTTTTTGTGTGTGAATAATATTTGTAATATTTTATATACGCACGCGCGCGCGTGTGTGTGCGCGACTATTTTCGCTAGTCTCTTCGGCAAGTTCACGTTTATAGGTACTTAATTGTGCACGATTCAAGTTTGTGCGTGTGTATTTGTAAGGTACGTATTCGTCCCGAATCAGTATATTATGTAGTTGGTGCCTCGGGCTCGTCATTGTTGTTTTACGATTTTTTTTTATTCTCGCTGTAACGCCGATTCGAATGACCAGATTTTCGGGTTCATTTAATATTTTAAGTAGCACCGGGGGTGACGACGATGGCTTCAAACATGACAATAATTATTATTGTTTTGATCCGACTTGCTGGTTTTTGTTCACTGTTTCTGTGTACTGAGAAATTGTTTTTTTTAAACATTTATTTTCAATTTTTGTAGTCATTACATAGGTACATTGGTGAATCCTAGTGCGTCCTATGACCGTACATTGTACATTTGTAACTGTTGATCTTTACAATCATATTTATTTATACTTATCAATTTTAGCTTAACAATGATTATCAAATAATTTATATTATTATGTTATTGGTGCTATGACAACCGTCATATATTTCTAATTTTTTATGAAGAACTATTGATGGCAATTATTATTGTCGCATCTTTGAATGTAAATTATTTTGCCTTTGAATATTATTAGATTATTATCCAACAGCTATTTAAAGTATATCTGAGTGATAATCATTGGGTTTTATTGAAATTAATTAAATTTAAAAAAAATATGTTACTATATTATACATAAGTAAACAATATGAGCTTTTCAAAATAAATTCTCATTTTCTATTGAATATTTTTGTTTTTATTTAACTGTAGACAACATTTTTTATATTTTACTCTAATCAGATAGAAAACTAGGTTTAGGTGAAACACAGTCACAAATATAGTATTGTATTGACAGCCAACAGGTGCTTAATCCCTTTTATCTTTTAACAGAAAAAAAAATCCCACACCTTCTTAAACCAACAAATCAATATATTATTGTTATTATCTAATAATTTATTAACAATTTTATTATATATTTGTATGTATTATTAGTTAATAATATAAATTTTTATAGTTAATTAATATGAATTAATAGTTAAAAACAGAATTTAACTCATGAGTAAGTTTTGGAGGAAGTAGAAGTAGATATAATCAGGAGTGCTAAGTCTCCAGCTCCACCCTAGTGTGTCTATGATCATGATTTAATTTGATTCAATTATTTTTTTAAGGTATTTTTAAGCCTTTTTTGAAATTAATTACGATTAAGTTAATATAGACGTTATGTTACTCATGATGTATCATAAATAAAAAATTACATTTTTATTGGGATATAGGATTGGATTTAGGAAATTATCTAAAATCGTAATTTCTATAGTACCTTTATTTTAACTACTTGATTTGTATTAAATTTAACTATTTTCTATTGCTCCATTATCATTTAAAAGATATATTTTATTGTAAGTCGTATCAAATAAAGTTCAGAGAGTTTTGGAATGAGACTACTTTTATATTCAAATAATTTTTAGTGTATTTATTTTTTATTAATTTACCCATATTATTTTTGAGTTATTCTTATTAACATTATTAATCTTGAATTATTTACATTATTATTACCATCACTATAAAATAAATATTTTTATTATTATAAATATACAATATTACAATCTACCTATATGTTGTATTGTATTGTATATTAAATAGTTTTATCGGTTCAACATGCATTGATAAATGTTTGTTTTATGCATTCTTATATTTATTCTATTAATTATTAGAATACCTATGCCCTATATATTTCTTTATTTTTTTGGTACTTATTTTAATTTATTATTGGCCCCGCTACCTCATCATAATAAATTTAACGCCCTGCCATCCTGTTCCAGATTTATTAGAAAAAACATTTTTGTATTTTAAAAAATATATCATTTACCTATCATACAATAAATAAAACCAAAATATATAATTTTAGCAGATTGTAGGAAGCTTACAACAATATATATATCAAGCTAAATTGTATCATAATACAGTTAACCAAACTCCTGATTTTGTTGGTCTGGACACAGGGGCACATACTCAAAACATGAAGAGGTTGCGGGGTTCTGCTAAATGGGACAATAAAGAACATCATGGACCCAATAGAAATTATCTGGATTCATATTTGACAGGATTCCTATGGAGAACAGGACTTAATGGGCAAGATGCATTTGAAACTATTTAAATATATCAGAATTCTAGCCTCCATTATAATCAAATACTTAAACATTTATTATATTTCTTTTTATTTATTAACAATAATTATATATATTTTATTTAATAAAATTATGTAATTTTTCCATTATTATTACAACCAAGAAATATTGAAACTTTTATTTAGCTAATGGGGCAATAACAAACAAGTTTCTTTTTGTCTATTTAAACCTTCCCTTGATCTGACTTAATAATATTACTATGAAAATAAAACTATACTCATTAATTTTATAATCAAACCAAAGTTGATATAAGAAATTATAGAACTATTAATGTAAATACATTAAGATTACTTATGGACATTTTTAATGTAATGTTCAAATGTTTATTTAAAAATTAAATAAAATATATAAAAAAAGCAATTAAGGATTAGGTTTAAGTGAATTCGATAAAACTGGGTAAAGTAATTGAAGAGAATTGTGGATTATATTTAATTTATATGTTAAAATATTACATTGTTAAACAAATTAATGTTAAACATATGAAATAGCAGTTACACCTAAATCTTTTTTTTTTTTTGTTAGAAAACTGGGAGGACAACATTCCATTTTCCCTTCTTAAACTACTTCTGAAAAAAGTTGTTTTAAATACAAAAAAATATCATGCATTCAATCTTTATTTAAATTGTTTTATTTTATAGTAAATACAAGATCTATTAAATCACATAAAAATGCCTAAGAAATTATTTTATTTTTAATTTAAAAACAAAATATACAAGTTTACCAGTTAATATAAATATATATTTATGTAATAAAACCAAAACCACTGTTTATAGTTATTAAAAGATATATATATAAAACAATTATAAATTACTTTTACATTATGATACAAAATGTACAAATTATAATAATTGTTCCTTCCATTTTAAGTAAAATACAATAAAGTATTTTATTTGTTGTATTACAATAGTACAATTTAATATTTAAGAGTTCTAACCTTCTCTTAAAGTCTATAAAATCTATAAACCTATGAGAACGTTTTTGTCTTATTGTAACTAATATTGTTCTGTGATTATGATAAATCCCTTTACTTTATTTTTTGTGTGTAACTGAACTATTATAATACTTAGTAATACCCATGTAAATAATTGGTATTTTTATCTTAATTCGTCGAATATATTTTTTTTTATTTTATAACATGCAAACCTAAATTATTTTATTCATACAATTTTGAAAAACTGAAAATAAATATGTTTTCAATTAATAGTGTCGCAGATTTATATTTATTGATAATACACAGCCATTTGTTATTTTCAAAATTTTATAGATATTATAACAAAACTTTAAACTAATCTCATCATTTTTGGAATGCAAAGTTTGGATGATCTAATGGTATACCTATAATATTATAATATATAGGTATTCACTGTTCAATTTTTTGCCCACGGTAGTTTTTAATGTGGCCTTCACTTAAATTTTAAAATCATCAATTATTTGTATATATTATAAAAAAAATTTTTTCTAATTGAATATAATATTATGATAAAAAACTGAATGAATTTAATTTATACACCAAATAAATAAATAATTAAAATGTATGTGACTCACAACATTCTACTCATATGATGTGGCTCAGTCTTCACAAAAGGTTCGATACCTTTGCATTATGTGTATTATTTTGTTAAAACTTGAAATCATTAATCTTAGCCACAAATGTAGCTATTATATACAAATGTTAAAATAACCATGCTTAATATGATCAATGTAATTTTTAGAGTTTTTCCATATTGTATAATACTTATCTTTATTTATTAATTTATTTACAACTATTTACTTATTTATTGTCTGTGTAAAATATACAAATATTATTTAAGTAAAATTTGAAATAAAAAGGGACTTGCAAATTAGTCTTCCAAATATGGGTTATTATTTTATTAAGTTGTAATTACATGAGTTTTTTGTTAGTTAAATATAAATTATATCATGAATAACTTATGTTCCATCTTGGATTTCTGAGGTTAAAATAATTTTTTAAATTTAAAAACCTATAAAAACCTTTAAGTAAATAAACAAAATAATTTCATAGTATGTACAATTAACTAAAACTTGAATTTAAATAATCATATACATTTTGGTATTCAATTTTTACTGTGTAAATTTAACTCATAAATAAATATTGAGTTGGCTATTCGTTTGGTATATAATTCATTCAGTTAGCTAAAGCATAAAATCTGCTCTGACAACTTACATGTGTTATCTTTCTTTATAGAATTTGATCTAAGAACTGTGTTCAAGTTACTACACTTGTCTTGTACACTTGTGTCATTTTAGTAATAACCATCATGATGCACACTTGTTCACCTATAACATTTTAGTATGCTTTTTACAATATACAATTGTATAGTATTATTTACACTAAATTAAATATTGTATACCTATGTAATATGTATATTGTATATTACTGCAAAACATTTCTATGAGTTAAATATTTTAAAAGTTTTTAAATTATATTTTGGTTATGATAATGTAAGACGATATTACTTGTATAATATTAATTAATATACATTAAATTAATATAATAATAATTATATTATTACTTATAACATAATATATCCCCCCTCCATTGAAAGTTCTTGGACACGCCACTGATGTTCATATAGTATTATTTATCATTTTAGTTATCAGGGCTGTGATTTAAATGCCCTAAAAACTATGAATATTTATACATGCGCTTATATATTCAAAATTGAGATATATTTATTAAATAATTTAAAGTTTTAAAATTAATGGATTTAAATAAATATATTTTATTCAAAATAGTAATCAAATTTTTATCTAACTTATTTTAAATTTAGGATGAAATTCATTGGTATATAGAGTAATATTGGGAACTTCACACCCATGTATGTGTTGTCCAATACTATTTGTGTTTGTACGTAGTTTTTTTTTTACGATTTTTCAGTTTTTAAGTATTGACTAATAGTTTTTGAGTAACAAAGTATATTATGGCTTAAAAATGTTCATAACTCGCTTAAAATTTAAAATCTGTGTTTAACATAGAATATCTAACGTTTTTACTAAATGTGTAATGATAGATCAATTCATTCTAATTATAAAGCTAACGATATAAACTTAGATAGCAAATTTACCATGTTGTACATTATTTTATTAACACTGAGACGATAATAATATATATTATATAATATGCGGGTTTGAGCGTGTGACGCATTAAGATATGGATTGAACGTAGAGACATTTGAGGACAACTGTTAGAAAAAGACTGTAGACAACTTAGTCCTATCATATTTACAGGTATTAGAACTGAAATGGTATATTAATATGTCTATTGTTTGTCGTCCATCTTAATAAATTAACAAGCCTGATTTTCCCGTTATTAACCTTCGGCTGGGCAAATTTTAGTTGTGCTCGGCAGTTGAAATAACAACCGTAATATTATTAAACAAAAAAATACTAAAATAAGTCAATATTATTTATTACATTTATACGTAGAATTTTTTTTGGGTATTTATATAGGAAATACTCGTAAATTATAAAGGGAAAATTGTGTGTGCGGTAGCAAAATACAAACGTTTTATATGTACTTTATTAACATAATGTTATTTGATCACTAAATCTGAAGAATTGTAATAATTTACTTTGTACATAAATATTTGTTAAATTATAGTTAGGAAACTTCTAATTAAAAAGTAAATTCAACATCCCTTTTTTAAAAATAATTTGTTATTGAATTTTTACTATAGTTGGGTATACAAGATAACAAGTTGTAATAAATTCTATCGGGTTGGTTTATGATTAATTTATGGATTTTATTATTGGTTTTATTCTTATTATCATAGATACATTTTTATAGATACAACGAGTATTCTAAAAATATAATAAGGTGTATAATATTTAAAGTCAGACATAACAGTATATTTAAAACATATTATGTTTTAGAACTTTTCAATTACTTTTAAAAATGTGGAAAATTTATTTTGTTCATCATCAGTTTTTAATGATTTTTTATTTTTATTTTAGAATTTAGCTGATTTTTAGCTTTACAATTTTTTAATTACATTTTAAAATATAAAATATTATATCAATTTTATTTATTATTTTTAAAAAAATAATCATTTTGGTTATTATTTTTATAAGCATAATATGAATTTCTGCAAATATTTTACTGTTTAAATTCATACAGTTGATTCACTATTGTTTTCGAATTTAAAATAATATAATAGTTTATTCTTTAACTATTATGAAAGTATAGTTGTATTTTGTTTCTTCGTAATTTTGTTTACTTCAATTTTGTTTTAGTACAAAAATGTAATCATTTATTGTAAACGATTTAATGAATATGATTAAAGTAGAACGCAATTTAACCATTATCAGAATAATTATTTTTAATTTAGAGGACGCTACATATCGATTTCTTATCTTCATATATCATACCCGTAATAATATAATAAATTACTTTTTGTTTTACTAGAACTGTGTGTGCCCTGGATAAAAATTAAGAGTTTATTGTGTTACTTATCAAAAATAAAAACAAAAATATTTATTTTTTTGTAGTAGCTTTGAATTTTTTGGGTGTCATAGAAAACTCAGATTAAACTTTAAGAAGATTTAAGTACGATTTTATAAAATGAATAAAATATATGTATAAAAAAAAAATTTCCGATGTGATGCAAATAATGTTCTGATTTATACATTTTAATGATTGTTTTAACTTCTTGGTTTTATTCTTTCAGGAACATGGGTCGCCCAATACAAATTCATTGACAAGATACCACAGATGTAACGCTCATTTTATGAAGGCTGTAGCCGATTTTTTTTATTGAAATATGTCTGCTGATCATTCTGAATCAAACAGTAAGATAACAGGTTGGTGATGCTTATAATTTAAATAAAGTTATAGTACATTTTTAATATTAAATGGTATAAAAATAATACAATTTTACACTAATTGTGTTCATGATTTATTTAACTTAATTATCTGAATAAATATTATTTCATTATTTTATTTTTTACTTATATGAATACAAACGAAAACTATTAATATGTGGGTTCGTCGAGCTTTGAATAAAGATGACATCACTATTCACTAGACTATTTGTGGTTGAATATAATGGTGGCTAATATTATTAATACAATATTATATTAATAATTTTTAAACGTACAAAAATATATGTCTATTTTAAGTGTTGTGTTGTCCGGCGTTTTAATAATTACAAATGAAAATGTGTAAGATTGCTTAAACTAGGGATTTTCTTAATTATGTATTTAATTGTAATAAAATAAAAAACATCTACTTGATATAATATTAACTATTCGTATTTAAATAAAACTATCAAAAACCAAAATTAAAATATATGGTTTTACCATGTTAACTCACGTGTACTAGAATAATTTTGGATTAAATTATTCATTTTTAATTTATGGCGAAGAAAACAATTAATTATGTCATGATTGGAATTCGCCGAATTAAGGTTTTCCTACGAGTTCGTTCTTAATTGGAAATACTAAACTATAAATAGAAAATTTGTGTCAGTATATTTTACCGTTTTTAGATTTTTTAAAAACTCTTTTAGTATTTATACCTAATTAATACACGTGAAGAGTTCAAATAATAATATGTAGGTATGTAGCATAGGATTTTGAGGGACATTAAATATTGATTAATTTATTTTATTTTCTTAACTTCAATATTTTTGGCGTTAACTTTTATAAAATAAAAGTTGGATATTTGGACATACAAATTCATCATTTAGTATCTAATTAAACGTCTATTCGCCATTCGGTATACGTAGTTAAGAACTGTTATTTTTGTCATTATTTTATTTATAAAGCAATTGATAACATTCATTTCATGCTGGTATTTCTTAAAAATGTATAAATGTATAGAGTATAGACTGTAGGTTTAGTACTAAATTTTAATATACCTAATGACAATGTAGATGTAAGGGATCCGTCACTTATTTGAAAAGCTTATCGATTTGATAAATAAAAAATTAAAATAAATTATATTATGGATTCTTAAAACGAGTTGTATATTGTATTATTTTTTTTTTTTTTTTTTTTTTTATTAGATACATAATAATTTATAACTATAAAAATCGAATACTATTGGGTTACCATATCATTGAATGACGAATCATGTTGACTTAAAAGATTGACATTTACTTATTAGTGATATAAATATCTATTTTATATTTCCTATCATCCCATATATTATATTTAGTATTTAGTACATCAATTTTTAATGGAAAACAAGAAATATTTTATTTTTTACCATCTAATGATATTTTAATTTTCAAGTATTGTTACTGTAAAGCATTTAGCGATAAATAAACAAAATATTAACTAATTAACAAATTCATTTGATAACAAACAGTGTTAAGTTATAAGTAGGATTTAGATAAGAATGGAAATAAAACATTAAATCAATATTGACAATTCATATTAACTGTTAAACTTAATGAAAAATGTGCTTACTATTTAAAGTATCAATTATCTTGGTTTAGGGAGCTAGAATGTATTCTTAGATTATATTTTTGGAATAGTAATATTAGTGTATGTTTTGTAAAATTAAAATTTTTAATGTATTATTAAACAATGATTTATATAATTACCATAATTTAAAATTATATCTTACCTAAATAACTTATTTTAACTTTACGAACGATTGAAAATGTATAAATATTTGACAATGCACTTAACATTATAATAGTATCCTATAGTTATTCAATTATTATCAACACGGTGTATATAATGTTGGCGATCTTTAAATAAAGCAAAGTGTTGACCCCAAAATTTACTATAATAAATTTATCGCGTTCTCGTCCACCAGATTCTATTTCTGTGTTGCGTGCCATGCGGTATGCCTTCTCCCGGACATCGTCGCCACCACGAGTTTAAAACTCCAACGTCACTTGGTCGTTTTTTTTTTAAATATAATTAATCAGTTTACAGTATGGTTAATGATAATATTAAGTTATATTTGTAAATTGTAAATTAAGTATTTAAGTGTTGATAATCTAGTGTGCTAAAATAATATGAATACATTGGATTATATCTAAACTTCGGAGTACTTTCTTCTCTTTCGAGGTAAACCAATAATTATTAAAGAAAAGAAAGATAATTTTTAAATTGAAAAACTTTTTTTGCATCTTTAAAATAAAGTTTCTTTAGTTACTTTAAGAACTATACGTTTGGTTTTTATGATAAGAAAAAATAAATACATTTATACATTTTAGTACAAAATATATTTAATTGTGAATTTATTATGACTACAGTCTACATTGTTAAATTGTTAATAGTTATAATAGCAGTAAAATCTATATAGGGGAGATATTTTTCTTTTAAGTTAAACGAATACCCTTCTTGAACATTTTAAAGGAAAGTAGATAGTCAGAAAATATTTTGCGAACAAACATGTTCGATAAATATTTTCATCCTATTGTAGAATCAGCTTAAAATATAATGCAAAAAAGTGAGCAAGTAGGTTTTACTCTTTGTTGTTCATTAGATGTCGAGTAGACTAGGTACTATTATTTATAGGTGTGTTGAATTTGAATCTAATGATATATCATTTTATACGAAAACGATTCTGAACGGAGATGGTCTGTCAGCCTGTATCACTAAGTATACCTATTTCATAATACGTATTTTTAATACCTATCGTATTCAAGTAATTTATTTTATTCTTAATATTACAGTAAGTTGATAAAAAATTACCGAAAATATTGTATTCATTATAAAATAACATATATATTTATACCATATTTTATCAATCTTTATAAATTAAAATCCACTAACGTATTTTTGTAAATACCGTAAAAGTGTAAAAATAGGTTCATAATATAAATAGATAATATCTTAAAATAAATAGTATAGTAAAGTTTAAAAGTATTATGCGTTAGTATTAAGTTCCCACAAAAATGTTTTTAAATTACAACAAAATAATTATCATCGTCATTTATCGTTTAAATATTAAATAATTTTATCCAAATTTGAATTTAAAATATTTTAAAATAATCTTGTATATATTTAAAGATTTTATAGTGTCACTCAGGTTCGGTGTAAATTACTTATGAGAAATCTTGTATTACATTTTCAGAACTAAGTTAAAATCTTTAAATCTTAAATCTTAAAATAAAAATATTTATAAATTTGTAACTATAAAATAGTTTTTTTTTTTATAAATTTAAGATTTTCGTCTAAAGTCTAACTTCAAATATAAATAAAATATTAGTTAATGGTCCTCAATAAAATAAATGTTAAACTCCATTATTTTATAATATTTTAATAGTAATTAAAAATAAAAATAAAAGAGTGGTCAAGTGATTTACGTTCTGCTGTACAGTAGGTCACTTTAATGGATGTATTCAATTTGAATCCAATGATAGATATCATTGTATACGAAAAACGATTTTGAACGGAGATGATTTGTCGCCTAGGATACATTTTCCAGTAGGTGGTATAAAAAGTGGTTTATGTTTTAATGACCTGAATACCCCAAAATTTAAGTTCTTTTATAATTATTGTAAGATAAACTTATGGAAAATCTTTTATTAAATTTTCAACTCTTAGCTACTTATACAACATTTTTTTTTATAAATTATAACTACAAAATGATTTGCAAATATTTATGATTTTGACGATTTTTTGTCAATATTTGAACTTCAAATGCTAATAAATGAAAAGTGTGCCTATGTTTTCATGTAATTTTTGAATCACTAAAAGACTAACTTATGAGAAATTTTGTATTACATTTTTAAGTATTTTGACTAAGCCAAAAAAATTGTATCGATATTTATATAAAAAAAAAAACGAATACTTCAAATGCCTACAAATAGCATTAACTCTTTCAGCACTGCGGAATAATGTTTTTCCCACCCCAAAAATCACATTTTCAGCACGGTGGTATATAAAATAACTCACCTAGTAAAATATGTTTTCCCAATAACTTGTATTTATAATTTTACAATAAATGATTTAAATAGTTTTAATAGTCTTATGTGTATATTAGTATCCAAATAAATCGAAAATTAATACATTTTGAGTTATTCTTAGCCATTTTTCGTTTTTTTTTTTTTTTTACAACCCACTCATAATTTTATTTAACACTATATAGCTTATGCATATGAACGATAGTATAACATATGATAGACTATATTATATAGTGTCGTTCAGTGCAAGTTAAATCATTTTATCGTTAGCGATTTGTCTGCTACGACGTAAAATCGAAAATTTCAATTGTCTTAAAATAACTAAAAAAAATATTTTTTTATAACTCAAAATATTTTAAAAATTTAAATGTGTATAGATAACCCAGTTATAAACATTTGGTAATATTTTCAAGTATTAACAGTGATTCATTTTTGAGTTACAACCATATAAAAAATCGATTTTTTGAAAACTGTTGGGAAATTCTTACTTTTGACTTCTATTATGTACCAAGGATATTCACTATGCCATCAGAAATCATCCTCAAAGTTTGAAATTGAAGCATTATTTCGACAAGTTATACTGTACACAGACCCGACAACAAAAAAAAAAACACACACATCACTATAAAACCAATACATTCATCACTTTGTTCAGAATCTAAAATTGTATATATATATATTATATTTGTATTTAATAGGTATACAGATATAGGAACAACTTATGTTTGATTTTTTATTTGATTTTCAAGAATTTTGGTTCTGCGAATAATTTTTATTGACATTTATAGAAAAAAATAACTGAAAATATTTGAACATTTCCCATACATATACATAATAATAATATTTTGAAAGTTTTGTCATGTATAGAAAATTATAATATTTATATTTTGTTAAAATTGTAAGTGTCTACGGTTGTTTTTTTTTAATAACAACTGAGACATAGGAGGGAAAAAATTATTGTACGGGTAAAAATCCGTTGTTGTAACAATTTTAAATTCAAATGATCTAAAAAAAAATTATTGGTTTTTTCGATAAAAATTTGTTTTTTTAATATATTTTGAAAAACGTTTAAAGAATCTTGTATTAAATTTAAGGTATTTTAGGTTAAACAGACATTATTTTATGAATTTCTAACTACAAAATAGTTGGTAATTTTTTGTATAATCAATTTCTCTCATTTTTAATTAAATCATTGTATCAGTATTAAATTATATTATTTTATAATTAAAACACTAAACGCTTCTTGGTGTATATTCTGTAGCTTAATAAGGAGATCTACATTTTTTAAACTTTTAAAAGTTTTCTTTTTCATATTGACTCTTTCATACTTTCATACCTGGGTTCAGGGATAACATCTTATTATTTACAGTACTTTTCACTGTATGAATGATTATTCATTTAAAAATAGTTTTTCGAATTAAAATGAAAAACAAATAGTGTAGTTGGAAGACTTAGTGGAAATGGGAACCATTTAATTTAGAAACAATTTATTGCTTATTGCTTGTTTTAGATAATCAATGTCTGGAATTTGGAAGACAAAATTATTTTAACATTTAAAAAATATCTTACAATTTAAAAATAATTTTTCTCTTGTTTAATTTTAAATACGATGTTGTAATATCTTTCTTATTGGACATTTGAATATGTAATTTTTATTACTTTAAACAGTCTCAATTATCAATTTTCCATAAACTGATTAGTTACCCTACTCTCAATAGTAACCTAATAACCTAACATAAGTACTAAAAGTGATAAAAAAAACTTATGATTTTATTCTGAGAATTTTTATTGTATTTGTATATGTATAACAGAGGTATGTATCACAATAGCCAATGATTTAGTGTTGTTTATATGCCAGGACTTCCCGTTTTCTATTTTTTTAAACATATTTTAAATTCTGAGTGAGGTAAGGAAGTCATTAAAGCCATTAAGATAGTTTTGAATTTGTTTATTTATTATTACTTTAAAATTAATAATTAGGAATACACGAGGAGTATTGTAAAATATAATAGCTATTTTGATGTTCAAATCGAATAGAGACAAAACACAATTTATTTTATTTTTATAGTTCCCATTTTTAGTTTTTTTTATTAATGATATCGTACAATGCTTTTCTAAATTTAATTGTTGATTTTATATGACATAGTGTGTCAGTTTATCGGGAATTCATGTACCAACTGGTTAATTATCTTGTTATTTAACTCTCACGGAGTTCGAGAACGTAAATCCTAATACCTACAATATTTTATAGATAGAAAAATATTTATATTTTATTTTGTGATATATATTAGAAAACATTTATTATTTATTAGGCTATTCAATAAAAATACAAAATATATTTTGAATTTTCCATGAAATAATCGTATAATGCGTAAGGAATCTGTTTAGGTAGTTTATTCTTGTAAAAAATGGTTCTATATGTTGATATTTTCCATGTTGTAATGTCAGTGATCAATCAATAAATTTGTTAAAATAAATCTTTACAATTACTTTTAAATAAACTTACGAATTTTCAAGCTCTTTTATAAAGTTAACAAATAACTATCAAATTTGAAGTCGATTATTATGATTTTAGACTAAAGAGTTGGTAATCTCAATCAAAATATAAAAATCAAAATAATGATCAACAAGTAAACAATTGAATACCTGCCTGTAATAAATTGTTATTATACTATGTGCTTTGAGGAATTCGCATTTATAAGTATATGTAATTTTATAAAAAAAGTCTTGATAACATTTTATCAACAATATTTATCGTTTTGTCTATGATTTTTAAAGTCTACAATAAATTTTATGTAGAAAAAACAATTACTAATAATATACTTGATAATGTTTGTGCATAAATATTTTATATATGAATTCATAGATGATATTGCGTTGAATAATATAAAAATTTAAATTAATTTTAGCCAAAAATAATTAACAAGAAATTATAAGAACAGATAATTTTTTTGATAATATTTGAAATTTGATTTTTGAAATTCGCAGTATAAATTTACGAATTTCTAATGTGAAACTTAAAATAATATATCAAAGTCGATGTATGGAATTTTTTTATAAAAATTGAAAAACTTTTATTTAATAGACTAAACATATATAAAACATATTGTTAATATATTATATTATAATTTTCAAACTATCTACTGTAAAGTTCCCTGTATACAATTTGCCAATAATGAATATTCTCTGAATTGTTTTTTGAGTTACGACTAAGAAGTGTGAATGTAGACATACTGCGTATTTGAGTTTTGAATATAATAAAGGTCAATAAATATTATAGCAGGAAAAAGGTAAAACACACATTTTTAATGTAATTAATATTTTTACTTAAAAAAATTTTAAAATACCATTTATATGAATAAATTATATTTGTATGATATATTGTGTTATACTACTTCTATCTACTAAGACACTGAGAATGAATTATATTACTAATATTTTGTATTTTATATCATGTAAAATTCATTCATAAAGATATATGTCATAGAAATTAAGAGTTTTCAAATCTGTTTTTATTTTATATATATTCAGTTATTTATACAATTATGTTTATATTATTATATACATCTTCAACAAGTTGAACATTTTTAATTCTTAATAATAAATTCATGAAGTGCTATATTATGTTTTATAAACATTTAACTAACTTATTATGAAATATTCAACATAACTATTATTAAACATTTTTGATTGCATTTATTTTGTACAATATAAGAATATAACTATAATGTTTCAAAATTTTTATATTGAATCATAAATAAATATATTTTCATATGCTTTATCACTTCCCCGAAAGTAGTAATTAGTTATTTAATAATTATTATTTATTGCCACTCTTATCTTATATTTATTTATTTAAATATACAAATCATAAATTAATTACTAACATAAGGTTAGGTTAGGTTTCAAGTCTTGGAAAATATTTTATAACATATTAAGTACTTTTTGTAAAATAGTCCTTTAAATGATATGGAATAATGTTTCAGTGTTGTATAATATTGCAACTCAGTTCATTGGAAATTTTTTTTCTCTCTTGTCCATAGACTATATAACACATTTATAAATATGAAATATGTTTTTTTTCACTCGGTTTATTTTTTTTGTCTCCCGTTCGAGTTTGTGTAAAAAAAAGTACGATTCTTTTTATAAATGAATAATTTTTACAACGAGAAGAAGACAAGGGATTGCGTGTGCGTGTTGGGAAGTGAGTGAGAGAGAAAGATAAAGGATTATTATCAGAGAGACACTCAGTTATAAATAGGTGCGTTTATATTTGGCTTGATGCAGCTTTCTTTGTCAGATAAGCCACGTGACCTTGTGCTGGTCCGCTATTTATAATTGTGAACATTGGGCTGCCGCCCGATGATTGGCCCCACGCCACTGCCACATAATCATAACCCTAGGGTATTTGTTAGTGTTATTATTATTGTTATTATTATTATCATTATGGAAATATATAGTATAAATTTGAGTTTTGTTCACTTGAATAGATGATAAAATACTCTCCAAAAATTATAATGCTTTTAAATTTTAATTATTTGAAGTAATTTTATCCATCATAATATTATTAATAGGTATTAAATATACCGAAAATCTACGTACCCATACAATTCTTTATAATATAGTATAATATTTTACTTAAAAAAAATTATATTAATGATATTAATCAATATCTTGTGAACTGGCTGTGTAAGCATTTCGGTTTACCGTACATTTTAAGATTGTTTTTAAAAGTTGAGATTTTTTCTTTCAACCCTAAGTAATAAGTACAGGTATACAGATTTAATTAGAATCTACACTTAAAAGTTAAAGATAAGATTACTCTATTGTACCGATAAAATATTGTATTGTAAAACAATTACATTCATCTGAAATCATAGATAGGTGTATTATACTATTATTTGTTTAGTATATAATTTGTAAATGGTTTTTCAAAAGTCAAAACTAAGTGTATGTTCAATATTCCATCACAATATCGTCTCAAAATTTTAGAATATCTGATTGACTTGTATGATTTTTTGTTGAAGATTTAGATTTATATTTTTATTGTACTTACATTTTCAAGATAAAAATAAAATTTATAGTATAGTAATTAATAATTATTATATCAATTAATAAGTATAAACATAAAAAAAACATTTTTTTTTCGTTAATTTATAATAAAGAAATTTAATACATAATTATAGTATTAGAAACCTGTAAATATCATCTAAGTCCCACGTTGTGTCTAAAAGTCAATAATATTATTTAACTTATATTTTCTTCCATCCATAGTTTGTCACTGTATCCAATTAAATAATAATATAGCGTACATTTTACAGTGTGTTGGTTTTATCATTAGGCCCCAATTATATAAGAAAGTTATTTGATTTTTATATTTCATATTAATTCTAATTGATTGTGTACTCAGTGAAGCCTCTCCACGTATTACATTATTTATTATGAAACAATTAAAAATTCTATTTCTGTAAAAATAATTTACTAGTAACTTTAATAGCAATTTGAAAAATTTTTTAGAAAACATCATGAATAATTATTTCTCAATCGTGCCGATCTTTTTTTTGTCAATACGTTTAATTGAGTGTAGTTAAAAAATAAAATATCTCAAAATAAATTAACTTTCTGAGGTAATATTATTAGTTTTTTAATTAATAACTAAAAAACATATCGTATAGTTATTTGTTTGTATAAGTATAATCCTGAATCAGCTTTATGAGTACTTACCACTTACCATTTACGCATTAAGTATTAATGTATATAATATATTATATTATTAATTATATATTTATTTTATATTAAATATTATATATTTGATTATTTTTTATAGTTGCTTTTGTATAGTATAAATATAACATTAACATTTACAAGTTTTATCTTACTATTCTAATTGCAAAGTTCTCAAGTTCTCAAGTTCTCTATTGGGATAAATTTTCTATCATATCATTCGTGTATAATACGAGTATAATATATTACTTATAAAACTATATTAATTTATTACACCTACGGGCTGATTTTTAAAAAGTTTTATTATTTTTTTATTGTTATTGTTGTTATTCTTTTGATTGATAACATATATTTTTAATTGCGTGTTCTGAAATAGAATAGTTTGATATATTGAAATCGAATTTCGAACGAATTGTTAATAAGTTACTTATATAAGTATTTATAGTTTGGACGAGAAGAATAGAGTGACACAGAGGTATTTCGCTAAATGTTGTTTAAACACTGTTTATCAATACTAATTTAGTAATTAACGTTCATAAATGTTTAAAATTCAATTTCTGCAAATTAACGTCTTCAAAAGAAATAATTTACTCCAAAATAGATTATTGTATGTTTTCAATTAAAAACATAAACTTAAAAATATGTATAAAAATTGTTGTTTTGTAATAACTTTGAATTGTGTAATAAAATATATTGTTAAAAACGTTAGATTAGGTTACTTTTCGAGATAATGATTGTTTACTATTAAGAATCACTCAATGCAAATTATAAGCTATAATACTATAATACATTTTAAAATGAATGAATTTTTAAAATTTAAATACCTATTGAACCAATTTCACACCTATAATATATATGTATAATGTATATGAATAAAGTATGTTTTTATAAGTAATAACTAATAAGCCTATTTTATTACCATATCCGTAAATAAGGTTTTATAAACTTGCAGTACCACTGTATTACAGCAACTCCTATAATACTTGCAATTTAGAGTTCAATAATATAACATCATAAAATATTGATTCATTAAAAATCTAATATGAAGAATCTATAAATTTGTATATTATATTAAATCATTAATTCTATATTATGAATGTTGAAAAGCACATAATTATGTATATATATTTTTTAAATTATGCTTTAAGTGTTCTTGTAAATAAATAATCTTAATATTGTTATAATATAAAGTGGTTTATTTTTATTATTTTAGTTTCAGTATTAATAGTAATAGTAATTTAAATATAATACTTTGGTTACTACTTATCTAAGTAGATTCATTTTATTAAATATATATATTATATCCTTTTTATTCATTATTTTTCCAGAAGTGAGTTTTTTATATTATAAAAATAAATTTATATTTATTTATATTTATTGAAAATATTATTTTTTTTTACTTTGGGTAAAAAATATACAAATCATAATAGATTTTTCTTCTGAAATCATAAAGTTTTATATGTTACCTATTATAATACTTATAATACTTGTGAATAATTACAGTGAGGCTGTATATCTTTCGATAATATAATTTTACTTAATAGTTTATTAAGATAATTAAAATTGAATTAAGATACCCTAAAAGCTGGGTGTAATACTCGTATGTAAGGATTTTTTGTTTTGTGTGTATTACATAAATACTGTTCATATTTTTTCTATTGTTAATAAATATTCAATATTAAGTTTCTATTTATTATTTATATCGTTCGTATTATTTAAATTTATGAATCTAATAATATTATTGTAGTTACATGTGATCATTGTAAACAGGTTAAAAAATAATTATTGTTAATTTTAAAATATTTTGTATTGTGTCATATATTTATTCAGATTACTGAATTTATATGTCATTCATTTATTATGATAAGGTTAGAAGTAGAATATCAAATAAAATTGTGATTAACAACTTCTGAGATATGACCCGTTTTTCATCTTCCTCCTACGATTTGTTTTTATTTTTAATAAAAATGCTTGTTTCTATAGTTTACAGATAAAATGTGATAAAATGTCATTTTAATTTTTTTTGTTTCAACGTATGAACCGCTCATTTAAAATAAAATGTTTTAAAACAACTGTTGTGGGTTCTGGATTGTATAGACGTGATAAATTATGTTATTTGGCCGTCTTTCATATCCGGTTAACAAAGAAGTACGGTAATATAGTGTTAGGTATAGTGTGAATATCAATTTCAATACTGAATAAGTAATTATTTTTAAACATGATACATAATCCAGTACCTATGGACATAATTGTAATCGTGAGGTAGGCATTAGAACTAAATCACTTATTTTTTATTCATGCATACTATATAATAAATAATAATATATTATACACACTTGTATTTTACTTAAATTGTTTGTTATTAAATTTTATTTTTACGAAAGAATACGGGTTTCCAAATGGTATTAAATATAAATGGTAAATATAGTAGATACCTAGTAGAAACATCATATTATGATTTAAAATATTTTAAGAAATTGAACTTAATTTGCATGTGTTTTCAAAAAGATAAATTAATATTTAAAAATCTTATTGTATATATACAGGGCGAACAAACCATATAAGATCTTTATAATTATTGTTTAAATTTTAAATACTGTTAAAATATAATATTTCTATCCTTCTAGGAATATTATCTAAAAATTATACTAAAATAAATTATTACAAATGTTGATTCTAAATTTTACCGTTTATCTTATTTTATCAGATTTGTTGTTGTTGTTAAAAACCATTTAAAACAAGTACAATTATTATTTTAGAATCAATTGTATTCAATTTTGAATACAAAAAAAATAAAAATATAACATTCTATTTTATACTTTTTACCACCAGATTCAAAAATTTTACTATAATCTTAATTATTAGATCTTTATAATTGGTTTATGTTCATTCATCTAAAATTTAAATATATACTATTAGCTAAAATACATGTATGGAATCATACTGACAGAGGCGTATTTAAAAATTAAAAATGAGGAGGGGTGGCACAAAAATACACCAAATATTGAATCATATAAATAAATTTAAAAAAATAAATCAATAATCTCAGTTTAAGAATATACGCTTTTTTAACAATATAGGTTATAAAATTATGTACATCTTAATTTTATACTCATTTGTGTTTAACTTATCAAAAAAAAAACTCATTATACTACATATTACTGTAGTATTATACACTTATATATGGTCGATTGGTAGGCACCAGCCCCTTTTACCCCCGGTTAGGTAAAATGCACTGCATAATGATATGACAATTTTTATTTATTAAATATTATTTTTTTATTAGTTTCTTTTGTACGGACAGCTTAATATAGCTATATATTTAAAATAAAAAAATATGAAGTTTATTTCAATTAATTCTACGGATAATGGTCGCATTACATAATATTATGATGTTGTTTTATATGTATATTATTATGAGTAAAAGGCATAAGGTTCTATGATGATGTACATATTTCCATGTTTTTATTACTTCGGCGTTCGTCCTCCAAAACGCGGCGTATTACATCTGTCGCATATATAGCTACTCTGATATAAACCAACGCATTTTCAATTCGACGGAAAACGCCGTGAAAAACGACGCGGAATACGCCGTGTATAGTCCCAGCCTAAGAAGTTAAAAAGAAATATAAGTGTTCAAATTTTCCTGCCTTGTACAGGGAGTAATTGTCTCATTACTTAAGTAATCTATAAGGTATAAAGAAATCAAGAGAGGATTTACATTTCTCAGGTAGGACTCGTGGATTTTCTAAAATTAATGTTAATTTACTCCAGAGTTAGAATCAGTATACTATCGAAATCAATGTTTCAAGTTTTACCTACGAATTAGATATTTATTTAGTTTAGTTGGTACTTCATAGAAATAATTTCTTAGCTCCGGATTAAATCTCTCTATTTATATGCGATTATTTATTGTTGATCTTATATAATGTATTACTTATCTCAATTTAAAAACCATTATTCCAAACCATTATAAGGTAAGATCCTTTTTTTTCTTTTTTTCGTCCGATTTTGAAAATAAAATAAACTATAACACATATTTACCAGGCCCGAATTCAGGTGTTGGTATAGTTGTTACACAATTTAAATATTGAATAATTTTTATATAAAGAGCTAATTAAATAGGGGCCAATATATTTTTCTCACCATACGGGGTACTATTATAGTTGTTAATATAATACAATATTAATTGACAATCGTTGTTTTATTCATTATGATTGACTATTTTGTCGTATTTTGTTAATTAAATATACATTTTTTTTTTTATATAAGTGTGTAGAAAGGAATTTCTTCTTCCATAATATTTTCATGTTTATAAATAAGGAAATTATCTTAATTTTTTTTCAATTATGTATTTAATCAAATATTTTCAAATATCTTGTATATAGACATTACATTATTTATTTAGATAAAAAAAAAAGTTATAAATCTATTTTCAATAGTTTATTTATTTACATAGGAAAAAAATCAATTTCAGTTAAATACACCTGTGCATTTGGCGTCATAGCAGAAAGTTTGTAATTAATTATAAAAATAAAAGTTACCTATGTACACCATCAATAGCCAAATTTTCATAATTAATTGTTTAATATCGCTTGATAGTATTTTCGATTAATTCAGATATTTATTTATAACTTTGAATGTAAAAGGATAAGTAATTTTTTAATTTAAATTATTTATAATTCATAAGTTTTATTGTATTACACATACATAAAAATCTGTAGTTATATTAACACCAACGAGTGTCGATTTAGTACATATTAGCACGTCGTTTTTGCGCTAAGGCTCTTTTGTAGCTATCACAACTTTTATCTATTTTTTTAAGTGCACTTAAAATTTAAATGTGCGATATTTTTGATTTTTATTTAAAAATACATTTTCAATATAATATATAGTCAATACATTCATAATCGCGAAATTTACTGTCTTGAAATATTTATTTCATTTTCATATTTACCATAACTCCATCTTAATTACATAGAAATTATATGAGTAATTTGACAATCAGGATTAAAAACGATTAGCCAAGAGTTGGTTTTTTTTTTAAATATAATTGAATAGTGGAAATCTCGTTAAAATTTCCATTATTATTCTAAATTATAATTGAATACTTCAAATTTCTGTCTTTGAATTTATGTTTATTAACAACCTGTGTGGTTATTAATTTTGAATTTAATTAAACAATGTTGTTTTAGCTTAATACTATTCACGTTTAGCTAAATATAAATCTGCCACTGTCAAATATTCTATTTTCATATTGTTTGCGCTAACAATATTAGGACATAAATAGGTAATGTGTAATAATTAAGTTTACAAAGGTTATCTTAATTTAGCATTAAAGGCCACGTGTGAGATTCAGTCACGATATATATGTCTGGGCAAATAACGTAAACAATGAATGCTAATTTAGTTGACGCATACAAATAACGTTTGTATTTCTTAGTATTCCACGTGAAACCATTCAAGACATCAATAGTGTATTATACAATTGTTTTAAAATACATTGGAACCCGGCAACCCGCCATTCCAATATATTCAAAATAGTAATTTATTATGCAATATCTCCATAGACTGGAATAATTGTTACATAAAGTTGGCTCAGCCATTGTTTTACCTCGTGCTGTGAATTTTTAAAATATATATTCATTATTCATATTTTTAGTCTGTTTTGTTATGCGTATATTATTTTCTATTTGGTTTGTGGAGGTGTAGTTATTCATTATTTTTAAAATAAGCTATGTCTCAAAAATAAATAACGCGTTAGGTCTTAAATCCAAATAATCCGATGTCGTATTTGATAAAAGTTCAAGTTCCCTTATTACATATACCTAGGTAGTATATTACTATATTAACTATTAAGTATTTTAAATTATATTTTATCAAGTACCAATAATTAATACAAATAGTAAATAATTTTAATTTAACTATTTAAGTAGTTTTGTTTTTTAACACTTACTTACAGTTATGATATAAAAGAATGTATTATAATTAATTAAATCATTTTTATATCTAATAGTTAGTAAAATAACGATGTATTATAAACTATTTTATATTGTACACAAAGACTATGCATATTTATGACATTGTTAATTTGAATTGTTGGAAACAGTTTTCGGGTATCTTATATGTGACTTTGCCGAACCAAATAAAAGTAACGCGATATTTATTAAAGAACCATGTACACCAACATGTCCACGATTAATGATTATATTAAACATGTACATCTTAATTTTATAAGAATAAATATAAATATAAATATTAACTGTAAGTTTGTCAAACTATTTTTGTGAAGAAATTTAATCATCGTAAAAAAAGTATAAAATTATAAAATCTAAACTATTCAGTAAAAAAAAAACAAACAATAATAATAAATTAGTATTTTGTTAGATATTTTATAAATAATATCAAACAGTTATAACTTATAATTAATATAAAAATAAATAAATTATAATAAAACTGAATTGTAATTAATTTAAAACTACAAATTACTTTTTTTGCTTATCGCAACAATTTTATATTTTATAGCACAATTACTAAGTTTTAATATTACAAATCGACTTTTTAATGAGTAATTACTAGTTAATTAATTGTAAACAATTGAAAATTATATAAGTGTGGTAGAATGATTTGGCACAGCCAAATGTTGGTCACTCATCATAATTAAAAATATTTTAAATTAATTACTTGTTCAAAATTGAATTTTTTAGGTATATAGAAATTATCTGAAAAATAATCTGTTTTGGGATATAAGATTTAGAATGAATGGTGTTATTAAAAAAGTATAAAATTATTATATTATGTTTCACAATTGTTTTGTAATAACTTTAAATAAAAAAAAAATAAAATCATTTTTAAATAAGTGTTTACTGTTACTCTCTGTATGTATATATATATAAACAAATAATATAATGTGCGTCACTGAAAAGTATTTACGTTGTAATTCAGATATTTATAATTTTATATCACTTCACTATTAGTTTTAGAAGCTCTAAAAATAAAAAATATTAGTGAATATATTATGTTAATATAACTAATATAATGCAAATTAATATTAATAACATTAATATTTATAATTTACTTGACTAGTTTTTTATGATTCATTAATATCAATAGTTCGTGAATCGCTGTTATTACTTTAATAAGATATCAAAATGTAAGCTTAATAAACAATTTATAATTTTTTTTTTTCAAATTTATAACTTTATTTTCAAGTTTCAACCATAATATTATATGACTGTTGTAATATAAATTAAGGTAAATTGTCTAAGCGTCTTCTTTAAGTGGCTATGAAATATACATTATACAAGTATCTTACTAGACAAGAGTTAAAATTATACTTACACAAACATCAGAGATAATTTCTATTTATTTGAGATAATTCAAAACTCCCCGAAAAAAATAATTGGTCAATTTGTGCTCCAACAGTACACCGCGCGTCTATCCCTGCCGTCATCAAATTTGTTGTCTACTAATTTACATAATAAACACTACAGTATCTCTTCTTAACTGGTCATAATAAGAATATTAAATGTAGTATTTGTATTTGTTAACGGTGTATCATGTATCGTTAAGTCTTTATGTAAATCAAAATCTTCCGTGAATCATTCTCAAGGCCATTGCTATTGATAATATCGTTAAAATCGTTAAATTATAATTTCTTTCATCTGAAATTTTAATATAAATTAACCAAAAATTTGTTGTGTTGACAGTTTGAGAAAAACATTATTCAGATAAATAGTTTTGTGTGTGGGTTTTGAGATTTTACTACAGTAAGTAAGTTTATCGCGATATTAAAAAATCATTAATAATAATCAGTTACTATTAACATTTAATTTAACTTTTTTTAAACAAAAGTGACTTATCAAATGATTATTTTAAATTGGTTGTTTTTATCGTGTATTATAATATATTTCATTAAGATTAATTTTATATTTAAGACCCAATATCATTCTACTATAATTTTATATTCATCTAAATGTATGTTTATAATCTATCTAATTCTACAAAGATTTCTTCATAAATATGTACAACTGTACATTGTACAATGATGGATACCTATATGATTTTTAACCTAAATTTACCTTACAATAATTTGTTTAAACTTTCTTATTTGAAGAATTCAAAAATAACACCCATAATTAGTTTTTATTTTTGTATTTTGTAATATTTTAATGATTACAAGACAACTATTATTTTTCGGTTATTACCATGGTTAAAAATTTAAATTGTAACTCATAACCCCATTTAAAGTAACTGTAAGAATATTAAAACAACGATGTTGTGATTGGTTACGATTTCGTCGTAACTTTTTGAAATAGACATTTTATCGTTTGAACCTTCATTTTTGGCACTTGACAAGGGAATGTCATCGTCATCAGTGGACGTAAAATAAATATAGTTTAACTTTGTTTTTATTTTTTTGCAGACCCAATAAAAGAAAAAAAAATCGATGAATTGGTGTGGTCTAGGTTTTAGAGCACTCAGGTAGAATTTTATTATGCAAACATTATAATAATATTTCCTAATTTAAATATTTATCTTTGTTAAGCATTTATATTTTTTACTACTGTTACATTTGTATTAGTTTTTTTCCGAACTACCTAGTGAATTCCATAAAGTATTTTGGATTAACTTGACTGTGTATTCCAATTTCCAGTTGCGCGGCAATACGAAAAAATCGAATAAAAAAATTCAAACCTCTCAAAGTATTGATCTTCCCAACTATAAACTACATATGAATACAATATAATAAAAATAAAAATAATAATCGATTTAGCCAAATGTAGCCAAACAGTAGTACAAATTCTCTAATCCGTAATCTGGACTCTACTACAATACCTGGCCATTTCTCAAGACGTTATAAGTACCTACATGGAGTGTCGTGATATTCTTATGTATCTATAACATAAAAATATTAAATTATAATAAATAGAAAATATCATCAGTTCATAGTTTATTTAAAAAAAAAATGTTTAATTTATTAGGTATGTCATATTTGTTATTTTTAGGCTTATATTATTATCGTGTTCAATAGTACACACACACACACACACATTTATATATATATATTTGAATTTTAAATCATGAAAATTATTAAATATCATATTTTTTTAGACTGATAGTTGTATAGTATGATTATTTATTTTAAATGTTTAAAGAAAATGGTTTAAAATTAAATTCGCTATAAGTAATAATGAACTTTTTTCTCTAACATCGTTCTCCGAATATTAAATTATATTTATTTTAAACATATATACATACATAGTAATATAATTAAATAATACTCTTAGATTTTTCCTATAAAATATGAACTTTAATCTTTCTCATTAATAATGCTTAATTTAAATAGAGATAACAGAAAAAGGTAAAAAAATTAAGTTCGTCTTTGTGTTTTTGTGTTTTAAATCTCAAACATTTAGTATTAATAAAAACTGTATATTGTAATGAATTATTATCGATGATAACCTTAGTAGTTTTTAAAGACAAAATTTAAATTATTTTTTACACTTAATGTTATTCTGATAAATAAAAACTGATACTATCTCTTTGTTTATTCTGAGTAGATGTGCACATTTATTAGTATTTTAGTTGTTAATACTACATATTATAATTTAATTTATTATTGCTTTGGTAAATTATAAACTGTGCAAGAATAAAATAGTACATTTTATACTATAATTAAATTATATACCTGTACCTAATAATACCTTATGTTAAGTTTTCTCTGATAAACATAGCAGCCCAATCAACATATTTTTTATAATTGTGTAAACCCACTTATCTATCGGAAATAAAATTATTGATATAGGAATTTAATAAAATAAAGTCAATTACATTATATCACCGCACTCGAAAACAATTGAATAAATCAATACACTTCTGAAAACCTTCAATTTATTTTTGAACTTCACTAATTTCTATTTTATCTATTATGTATATTGTATATTATATAAAATTATATTTAAAATTTAAACACAATAGGTACGAATGATATCAATTGTTATTTCAATATTAATACAATAATATCTTCTAGATAATATTATAAAGTTTCATCACACTATACATTATACAAGTTATTTGTATTTGTTAATTTTCTTTGATTGCTTTTATAGACAATATATCTCTTCTTACTAATATCATATGTATATAATGTAATTTTTCTGTCAATTAGCTTAAAATAACATTTATTTATAGATCTGTAGAAAGTTACTAATTTTTACATAAATAAAATAAAAATATGTCTACTATTAATATTAATTACCTATTGGCCATATTATTATTATTACAAGGAGTATCTTATTTTCTTAAAGATATTCCATTATCATATTATTATATTTTGGTAATAAAATTTTTAAAATAATTATTTAATTTTTATCACTAATATCACTGTTGTTATCTCATTATTGTTAATCTCTATCATTTTATAACTATTTATTTATTCATTATGCACTCGAAATAATTAGTATATTCCATCGTCATTCATCAGTAATCAATAACCACAGATGCATACTTGGCCCGCCGTGCGTCGGTATACCAGGTACCTCTTTCATTTAAATTCAGTAGTATGTATTATTTTTAATAATTCTAATTAATAAGTAAGAAGTTATAAAACTAACAACCATCATCTATACTCTATAGTATCCGTTGAAAATACAAAAATAATGATTTTCGTTAGTAATAATTCTGATAACGCCTTCACGGATGTTAGCTTTTTGAAAAGAAAAGAAGAAAATCGTTCTTGATGTCCACCATTCCGAAATCTTAACTCAGACCACACAACGTTAGTCACTTTCGAATTTTTACAGTAATTAAAACTCTGCTCAACAAATATTTAATACTACTTAATAGTATTTAATAGTTTATAGTGCTTATACCATTTGTACTTTATATGTACCTATAACTCATGTAAGTGATTTCCTTCTACAATAACTAAATATTAATGTTCGTTCAATCATTATTGCTGTTGTGAACTCAATTTAGTAATTAAAAAAATAAATAAATTTCGATATTGCAACTTTTGGTGAAGAACTCAAGTGGATATACTTATGTTGTGTGTTCATCGGAAAATGATGTATCATAGGGCATAGACACTCTCTGTCTAGTAGATATTATAAATAGTAATGGGTGTAGTATTTGTATTTGTCATTTACCGTTATAATTTGCGTTGTTATATTTAATGATTGTATATATGTATATATTTTACTTAAATTAAACAGAAAATTACTTACAGGTAAATAATGTTTTTGATTTTCAGAAAGATGGTATTTTATAGTCACTACGACTTACTTTAATAATAGGTAGATAACTTAACTGATGTTATAGAAATAAAATAAATTATAAAAATTATATAATATATTATTTCTATTTTCTAATTTTAATAATATTTAATTTATATTTCTCGTAGAGAAATTAATTTCAAACGTTTTATTTAACTTACAACTATATAAGGACATTTATATTGTTTTCTTAATTAACCAAGTTATTAATTTCTTTGTGTATTATTTTGTATACATATACATTTATTTGATGCATACACAATTAGCCAATGTATTTTAATCATTGTTATTACAGACAAATGATTAGGTATGCCGTGAGTTCGAAAGTGTTAAATTTTAAAAACACATTAATGCACTTATCTAAAAATTAAAAAAATTAAAGTCTTGTATGATTTACGAATATTTTAAATTAAGTTAATATTGTACTTAATATTCTGGATTTTTTTTTTTTTAATAGAGCTTTAATCAAAAATGTTTTATTTTATGTATCAAGTATAATACTCACCTAAGTGTTGTTTGATTTTTTCATAGGACATTGATAGGTGGTAATCAATCGTTATTTTATTTGTCTTTATGAAGTTTGTGAGATGTTTATAAATGTAAAAATCATATATAATATAAATAAATATTTACTTAAGCATGTTATTTAAGATTTATATATATATATATTATAATTATAAAGAAATGTATTATAGTATAACAGTACAACTAGAATTTTTTTTATGGATCATCTAGAAGGTTTAATAACTGTAATTGTGGGTCGCCGTGTCCTCAAACTTGGGAAACACTGGCTTATAACTGCCGGTTATAACTTAGTTTTTTCTTTCGTTATAGACGTCTAAATTGTCAAATAATTGAAATTATTCTATCTCTATAATTTAACTTTATTATAATAATCTATATTTTAGTATTTTTGAGTTCGAGAATGTTTTTTTTTTTTTTTTTAAAAAAAACTGCACATTTTTATATAATTATAAATGATATTTTATAATTTATGTACTATTATTTATTATACGATAATAATCACTTTCAAATGTAATATGATAAATGATAGCGAATCTTTAAATTAGCACAATGACCTACCTAGCGATAAATGTTTGTTTATACTTCATTATTGCTACGTGTTAAAAATTACAATTTTATTTTAAATGCATTTATTTTCCACTTGCTATAATTTTTTATGGATCTTTTTTTTTTACTTTTTAAGAAATATTTCATATTTATAAGAATTATTACGGAGAAATAACAATGTTGATATCAAATTATTTAATTAATTTTCTTAGATAATAATTAAATTAAATTTGTATTAAATCCAATCGCATTTAAGTGTTCTCAGAGTGTTACGACACGAATATGCCAGGTGTATTTGCCAGTATCTTTTAAACTTATAAAACTAATAATTCATCGTTTTTAATAGTTATTTAAAGAAACAATAATATACATTGGTTTTGGTAGAAATATTAAATAATATATTATGATTTTGCTAAATAATAAAAAAAAATGTAATCTCATTCAAAATAGTAATCTCATTTGATATGAAAACGTATTAAAAATCTATGAACCATTAACACATTTCTATAAAAGTAGGTAAATCGTATTTGTTTAACATAACTTATATCATATATATTATGTAATTCTTTTGATGATAAGAAAAAATATGAATATTGCAAAAGTTTTGATTATTATTTAGTACCTATATTCACTATTTATATCTAATAGATTTAGTAGATAAATAACATTTTATTTATTTTTATTAATTCTTTAAGAAGATAATGGGCTTCACTAAACAAATTCGTGTGGGAGCCCATGAGTTTATAATTTGAATATAAAAAATTAATTTAATAGTTAATATAAAATTTAATAATTACAATTTTAAATAGGTAAACGTTTCTCACATAAATATCAATATAAATTAATACATATTTTCTCCTTGTTTATATTATATAATGTTGTATTGTGTAAAAAATCGTTTATTTATTTAACTAAATTGTATTTAATACAATATTAGGCAAAATAATAATAATACGAATATACGATAATCCTATATAATATACATTTTTGTTATGAGTCTGTCTATATTTTGTTCTTGTAGTATCCAAAAAGTGTAAATTTTTTTTAAGAATCTCAAAAAAGTTGCTATATTTAATTTCTAACTGTAATTTTTTATGCATAGTTGATACTTTGATATTAGTTATTTGTCGTGTATTATGTCCGTACTTAGTTTTAAAATGATACACATTTTTTTGAAGTAGGTATCTTAAGAAGGTATCTTGTCCTCGTGAGTTAATGCTTAAAATATTTATTTACAATTTACCTAGTGAAATTAGATTTGGTTAATTTAGCATTTGTATTTGACATGATGGTTATTCCAAATGTGAAGTGAAGACGCAATAATTAGTTTAGCTGTCCGTTTATTGCTAACATAGCCAGTCTTATGAATTTAATCATTTTGCATATATCGATAATATTCTAAATTAAAAGTAAACGAGATTCGAATTTGCTTCAAATTTCTAAATAAAACCTTTTATTTTGCCTATTTTAGATATTAGTGGCGTTAATGCAAATAAATGTATAAACTGTTTTTTTTTTTAATGTTTTTAAATTTGTGCGTGACACGAAGAAAATCATTGAAAATGATGGATTTGAAAAATTTGTTTACAAATATGATATGTTAAATTCAAAATATTTAAATGCATTTGCATACATTTTTTTTAAAAAACTAGTTTTATTTTTATGTTTGTTCATAAGACATATTTGTGAATTTTATGTACACAATTTTACGGATAAATTTAACATAATTTCTTGAATTTTGGATTTTTATACTTGCATATTTATCAGTTTCATAGTCTTAGTTAATAAATAATGGTTAGGATCAATATTCACTGCAGTTGTAGATAAAACCTAACCATAAATTTCATGGTATAATGTAAACCTTTCATTTTACTTACATATAAAATAAAAAAATTACACAGGGAATGTCATAGTAATTAACGAACACCCGTGTTCCACCCAGACAAGTCGAATTTAACGTTCAATCAGTCTTCTTCAAAGCAATTATAACGATAATATTACTGGTATAATAAATGTATAATAGTATAATAATGTAGGCTAAGTATTCATCGGGCTAGCCGGCGAGCTATTCAGACGCTATACAAATTATTTTTCCTCATTTAAAACCTTGTTATTATTACTATTATTATTTATTACTAATGAAGAAACGATGCTAAACAATATATATATTATTTTAGACCTAATGAGTGCTTTAGTAGGTATTTATAACAAAAACTGATAACTGTACTACAGTCTACTGTAGGTATATATTATTGTACTCAATAATTGTGTATATATTTCTCGTTCAATAGTTATCTCATTACGTACCCGGTACACCTTCAGTAGTACGTTTTTATGTTTTTTTATATTTATATATTTATACTACACAGTATTCATTGGTCTCGAGTAAAATTTGTAGCAAGACTACTAACTGTACAGTACTACTGTTATTATACTTATTACTCAATGTATATACCGGTTTTTTACAAAGTGTTATATTTTGTCTTACGATGTAGATATTAATCTCAATGTGTATTAAACATCATTATTATGAATTTTGTGAAGCTTTAAAGCGTTAGCTACTATGATTTTATCGAATGTATTAGAAATAAATTGAATTCGAATTTAGTTTAAAAAATTACAGCGATAGTTTTTGTCAATTATTTACTATGTAGTTATAGTTAAAAAAAAATTAATAATAATATCTAAAAGAATCGTATGCTTTGGTTAGGAAAAACTCCCTTTCAATTTGTGTCACGTATTCATAATTAGTTATGTACCACTAGTTATTACCCACTATATGATGTTCTAATATTAAATAAATATTTCAAAAATTGAAATACCAGTAACGTTATCCCTGTATTTAATATATTTATTATTATTTTTTTTTCAGACAACATCAAGTCAATTCGAAGTATAGAAATCAGTTCTGCGTTCACGCAACTATCGCAAAAAACAGGTTTGTCCGAAAATCGTTTATAATAATAATTATTACAGATCAAAATTTGCGTACCGTGCTCGTCGGAATCCCCCTTCCGTATGCATCATACCCAACCAAATAACCAACAACAAAGCGGCGAGGCCCCCGTCGGCACAATATATTATATTTTAGCGTATTATGCATATCTATATAAGTATTATTATTATATATTGTGTTTACTGCTGTACCACTTTTTCTCGGTTTTAGTTTTTTTTATAAACATTTCGTTATAATAGGGGGCCGCCGCCGTTGTTGCGCTGCGCCGGCGTGTGGACTGTGTGGTAGGTGCAGCTAGTGAGCAATCGCGCCGCCGTTTGAACGACACGTGCAGACCTCGAAAGTATTTCACGTATAACTATTGTGTGTACTTCGATCACAGTTGTCGCGTGAACTGAAATAATGTGACGTTGGTGGCTACGATCGTTTTTCCGGGAAAAAAAAAAAACGCGGTTTTTAAATTTTATTATTTTGTGATCGACTTTGGGATCTTCTTTACGGCTACTACAACACAATAATATCACTTATTATTATTCACATCTGCTGCAGACGTACGGTTTGTTATCGTTTTAACGCGGGTCACTTTAATAGTTGTTAGTTCTGGAACCGGGAGCCCCCTTACGTATAAAATGTATATTCAAGTAGATTATTATAATATGATGTAACTTGTAGGTATAATATTATATAGTACGATATGTAGAAATATTCATATGTGTTCAATTATGATAATTGGTAAGGAACTGTTTTCCCCTATTAACATTTCGATGCTATTAAAGGGGTCATAAGTTAATATTAAATATGTATATTGTGTATCGTTTTTGTAAAGAGTTACCTTTGGATCGTCATGCGTTTTTAAACTATACAAATAACATATGTGTATGTTTTGCGATGATTATGAAACATTTTACATAGTCTTTGTTTTACCGCACACTAATAAATTCGGTGGACGATTAAATTGTATTATACAAACCATCCAAATATTTGATTTTAAAATGTGGACATGATTTAGTGTAAAAACAATTTAGGATTTTATGCGTTTTGATAATTTCTTGCGTATATTTGAAAACATTGTATCTACCAAATATGTAGTAAGTATATATAGCGTTTTAGATTTCATTTTTTTTTAAGTACACAAGGATTCAAGGATTAACAATATTTTTAACAAGGAAGTACTGATAGTTGATGTATTTATACTAATCATTTAAAAAAAATTATAATTAATTATCTATAAACAATAAACATATAATTATTTTATTGCCGAATAAAAGAGATCATATACAGTTTAGAGATTTATTATATGAAGATGCGCAGTACATTTTATTCGGGTTTTTTTAATGTAAATTGTTATCTTGTGGCCCGTTAAAAGTTTGATATTATAAACTATAGTATTCAATTTAATTACCTTAAAAAATATGTTAGGTACCTACGATGCATTCATTATAGTTGTATACATAATATGGCAAAGGTCAGAACACTAGGATTATGTTTTATAACTCTGTAAAACATTTATATTATTAAAAATATTTATGTTGTGTATGATAATTATTATATAGTAAAAACTCATTTATTATTATTAATATAGATTGTAGCTTCTTATTCACATAATAAATAATACTGACTTTACCGCGTAGATAAGTGTATAATCAGTTATCACTGTTATCTTTCTAATTTTCTAATTTATCAACTATTCATGAGGAAATGTTAGAATTATATTAAAGTGATACAACGTGTTTAAATTAAAAAATATTACCTTATAACATTTAATTATTATATGAAAAAAAAGAATTTAAAATTATTTAATGAATGCATAGTTAATAAACTAATAACGTTTTCAAATAAGTATTTTTTAAATATTTTCACACTATTGACTAAATAGTTTATTTAAATTATTATATTTATATTTACTGTGTTATTAATTATTATATATTTAAGTAAACCTAAAGAATTTTTTGACAATAATTATTTTATTACGTGTAAAAGATTTTTTTTCTGTTCCTTCTGCAAATTAAATTAAATTGATTTATGTATAATGTACAATAATTTTACTATGACATATACTATGTAATTCATTACTATGAATGGCAGTAATACTATGAGCGTCTCGCCGTATTTCTCTCCGAAAAGTATAAAATACATTTTTTTATTTGATAGAGCTAATTTGAAAACTGTTTTTCTGAATCATTTGAAATTAAAAATATTATTCAGAAACTTTAATCATAGTACTATAAAGGTACATAAATAATACATTACATTTTTTTTAGCCCTTTAGGTATAATACCTACATCACTATGAATCAAAGTTTAAAATGTATTTTTAAATGAGTGCGCTCAGGTTTTTAATATTATTTCTGTCATCTAAATGAACTTTTGTAAAAAAATTTACATTCGTGTGGAATTGACCTAAAAAATAGATAATAAAGAAATGTTTATAAATACTAAATAGCACAAAAAGCTAAAATATTTTTAAATTATTATTATTATGTTTAGAAAATTTCAAAATCAATTTTGTTAAAATTTGTCTGAAAAAACAAACCCCGTTTTTATCTTTTATTTGTTTTTGAATTTTGTGTTTACTTTGAATTGGTAATATTTTACTATTGTGAACCCTCAAATAACCAGTTTGGTCGGATATTCTACCAAAAACAACTCGATCATATATTAAAATCAAAACATTTTTATTGTTGCAAAAATTAGCTACATTAATCAAACTATTCAAACCGGAAGAGCACTTAAAATCTAAAATTATCGTAATATAATATTATAATATTATCGTTATATTATTTTTAATGAAAAGTTTTAATTATTCTGTAATTCATATTTTTATTTTTATCAACAACAAATTTATTGTCATTATACAATATTATGTCCGTAATCAGATGCAAGTGCTGAACACTTCAAGTTTTCTTTGTTCACATTAGTGATTACTGATTAGGGTGAAATATAATACCTGTTGTAGATTCTATAATATTATAAAAAGTTAGGTATACCGATTTAATACTTTACGATGATTGATAAAATAAAAAAATAAAACTAAATATATGACGCAATATAAATAGTATCAATTATCACCCAATCAGCATCGAAAAACATTTTCCAGTAACGCCTTCCTTATCAAAACAGTGTATAAATTACAACAGAGAAGAGAGTACAAATAGATAGCTTATTTAGTATAATCAGTGGTAGGTATTGAATAGTCGTGTAAAGATGAACATCAAAAAGTGTCTAAAATCTAATATAGGAGGTCAGATTAAAAACTATTCATTTAGAACAGTAATAATTTATTTGAATTTTGAAATTATGTTCATAGTTGTAACTATCACCAATGTTAACGTTTGATTTATTATATTTAGAAATGACTCGTGAATCAATAGTGAGCAGTTACAATACTGAAGACGCGTTGGGGGACAAACCTTTGGAATTAGTTCGACCTACTAATCACGTCCACGAACACAACACAATACATCATCAAATATTAGAGGTAATATTAGTTTTTTAATTCATTGAAATATTGTTGAGAGTTATAATTGAATTACTATCAAATTAATTTCTATTAGTATTTTCCATTTTTATCAAAGTTTAATATAAATATTTTTATATTTACTTAACAATTATTCACCTTTTAGAATTATTAAGTTGAATAATTTAAAACAAAGTGTATTCCATAGGTAATTGTATTTTTTGTCTTTATATTTAATTGGTATATTTATTATATAACTACAAAACAGTGAACTAAGTTTTCAACATGGTAAAACGATTTATTATAGAAAAAACTGCTTTAACGAAAAAAATTAAATTAAAAATAATTATTTTTAATTTCACAACCCATATTTTATGACAGAATTCACACGTATCATACAATTGAAAATACAATCATTTATTTGATACCTTTTAAAAAAATTTAATTTAAGTTGATATTATATAATCATGTTTTATTGGATTTTTACAAATTTTTAATGTTAAAAATATATTTTACGTTTTATTGTAAATTATTAATACGCACTTACTTAATAAATTTAGTAACTTTTGCTAGAAAATGCAGTCTGTCCTATAGTCAGTGGCATAGCTAAACAATTTTTCGTGGGTAGGCCCGATATTTTGATGGAATAAGGATTATCAATGAATATTTTTATGAAATAAAAAACATGATATAAAACATTCATTTTTGAAGAAAAGTAGGTAGGCCCAGGCCTACCAGGCCTACCTGCTGGCTACGTCACTGTGAATAGTGATAACTAATTAATAATGTTTATTTATCTAGGTACATGACTTAAAAAAATTATTCACATCAATTCAAATATGTATAATTTGTAATTTTAGTTAAAAAAGCAACAACAACTTCAACAACAATATTTATTGGAACAATTCCAAGCTCAACAACAACAGTTAGCCGAGCAACATGAACAACAACTCCGGCAACATCTTAAGGTAAAATATTATTATATAAGAAAAAATATTAGAGTTTACTACCTATTCTCTAAAAGAATTGTTTAGGTAAATTTCCTATTTCGGAGGAATATTTTCAAACAATATAATGTATTAATAATTTATCATAGTGCCTACATGTATATTATACATAGATACAAATAAAAGTTTCTCAATCGACTTAATAACCTGTTGAATAAAAGATTTGAACTGTCATCTTGTGTTATTTGCTATTGTTATACATTTTATGATCATAATATCTGTATTAAGTTACATATGTATACAAATAGTTCATAACGTGCTCTTGATGGACGAGTATCTTACATAAATAATGTATAGACGTGTGTAACGCAGGATTTATGGGAAAAAAAAAGGGAACTTGAAGAAAAAGAACAGCGTGAAAAAAAGGAAGAAGAAAAATTGGAAACTATAAAGAAAAAAGAAAAACATGAACAAAGTGCTATTGCGTCATCCGAAGTTAAACAAATTTTACAGGTAATATAAATAAATGTAATGGTCGATGATATCAGTTTCTATATCAAAATTATAATGATTTGCATTAAAATATTAAAATAAAATAACTTAAATATTTTAACACGGTTTTTTTTACTTTTAATATTTTATTATAACTTATATAATAATATACGGATATAAGTATATACTATGTTATAGTATTATCTTGGTTAAGTTTTGTTGATAGTTTTATTAATTTTTGTTTATGTTTAAAAAAGTTTCTAGCAATAAATGGTTTTTAATGTAGGTATATTAAATACCATTAACCATAAAAAAATTAAGTCTAGTTTAAAAAATTGGCTTTTAATATAAGGATTTTTTTTTTTTTTTGATTATATCTTTTAAAAGTTAAATCACAGTTTAAATATTGAATATAAGTATTACGAAATCGTTATCGAAATGAAAGTTAAATTAAAAAAGAGATTCAGCCTAGGTTTAGTTTACAATACATAAGAATAGATTTATTAAAAATGTGTATTAATTAATTGTTTTAGTATAAAATTATAACCAATATTATTGCGTTTGAAAAATAATTCTGATAAAAGTTCGACAATTGATTTACTAAAAATGTGTTTAGATTTTGTTACAACACGTATATTACTTACTTTTAGATTCTCAGGAAAAATTTTTCTCTTAACATTAGAAAAAACATTAACCATTACTTAGCATCGTTTGCATAATTTTAAATGTACATTAAATGTATGCAATGTAATTATTATAAATACTGCTTAAAAAAATCTCGATAAGTATTACGGATTGTGGACGTCAAATAAGCTAAATAAATTTTTTAATTTAATAATTTCATACATATTATGTTTAAAATACAAATTTTTAATCATAATTATATTATTATACAAATAATTTTGATAAATATCGCATTATTCAAAATTGAATAGAGAAGGTATTAGATAGGTAAATTAAAAAAATAACTAACTAGTCATATTTTATCATATGTGTGTCATGTCAGCGTTATTATCGTGTGTACAAATATAGTTATTATTTATTATAGTATTTAAAAATGTATGATTACTTTCGAGTTCAAATGCCCCGAGAAACATATTACAACGCCCACCTTTGTTCTTTAGGAGTTAGGGTTAACAATAGGCCATATACTAATACCAACTAGATAACATAACAAATAATACTAATACCCTCCATTCGCCCGATAATATAACAGTGATAACTGTTTAATGTAAACATAGACATCGGTATAAATCCGAAGGTCTTGTGAATATATTTAATAAAATTGCGTATGAACTACTGTTGTTACGATTTTTACGATCAATATCTTCAATTTTCTAGTCTAGTTTTCTTTAAACTACATCCTTAAAATTTTCTAGGGGTTTCTGCTGAGTAAAAAACATCGAGAAGCAGCATCAAGTAGTTCTATACAATCTCAACAATCCTACCCTAGTTGGTTAGTACTTAAATTATAAATTGTTTTAAATATAGTATTGTATAAATATTTAAAATGTGCATATTATTTTATAGGGGTATCTTACAATCTCAGCAGTCGGAACCAAACGTAATGCCTAGTAGTTTAAGTCCTTCATCTAGTGGGTCAAATATTACACCATATAGATTTGTTGGGCGGTACGAAGAAGATTTCCCTCTTAGAAAAACAGGTATTTATATTTAATCTAATAAAATGTAGCTTTTTTAACATCCTTCATTGTTTTAATTATTTCTAAAAATAAAATGCGCTAAATACATGGAAACACCTCTTTTATAATTGTTTATTTTTATATTTATAAATTTTTAATGATGCAGAATCATAAAACAAATTAGAAATAATACTTAGAAATAAAGCTGTAAAGAAAAATTTAATTTTAGCCCAAAAATTTTAAGTATTCCAATTCATTTATATTAAAAAATGTTAAATAATTGGATTTCGTGGTTTATTATTCGTTTTAATTGAAAAATGCAATTAATTAAACTTTGTTCATAAAGTAATAACACAATTTATAATAATTGATCGTCAATTAAATTTCTATAGTTATATGGAAATAGTAATTTTGTTCGTTGAATACTAGCTATTATACTAATCCAAAAATGTTACTGATAAAAATAATCAAATGTGACCGTGGACAGTAGTGTAAATACAATTTTTACATTTAACTTTTTTGGGTTATTTTAATTTTCCCTTAAATTTGTCAAATAATTAAAAAAATTTAATTTCCGCCTTTTAAGGGATATCCTGAGTAGTCTTTATATACAAAATAGTTTTCACAAACAATTTATGAAAGTGTGGTGTCATCTAAAATTTTTTAATTGCAATGAGTTGTTTTTTAACCATCTGAATAATTTGTAATATTAACTTATAATGATGACAACGTAAATAGATAATAACAAACTCGTTACGCCTTTTAATTACTTTAGTTTTTAACATAACGTTTGTCTTCTTTTCATCTACTGACCACTTTCCTAACTTAAGTGTGTTTTTTTTGTTCCTTGTGTGTGTTGAAAATGTTATTGCATGCAGCGTCCGAACCAAATTTGCTCAAAATCAGATTGAAACAGCGCATGTTCGACCGACGTAACAATCCAATCGCACGGCCCAAAGAAAGATCCGGCAGCAGAGTATCTAAGCTCGCAAGTACCGTACCATTTTACTAATAAAATACTTTTCCCTTTCAATACTAACCTCTTAATATTCCATCATAAATTTCACATTCCTGTTTTTATTTTACAGTAGAGACGTCTCCTTCGGGCAGTACTCCCGGTTCTGGACCTAATTCTCCTCCTATACTCATATCAAATTGTCGAAACTCACCTTCAACTGGAGCCACTACTCCAATAAAAGAAGTAAAATACAAATTTAACATAAGAATTAGTTAATTAAGATTTTACATTTTTGTTTTATTTTTTAAGGAAGGAGAAATTTCATTTGGCCATATGTCTAATAATAAATCAGACCAAAGCAGTAGTGTTGCTGATATATCTGCATTATATACAAGCCCTTCGATGCCTAATATATCATTAGGTCGACCACCATCAAATTCGGTAATTATTATTTTAGTACAATTTAAATATTTATAAATATATAATCTAACCATCATTATTAATTGAATTAACTCACGCCTGAAAAATAAAAATAAATTAGTTAGGTGTGAGTCATAAAAACTATTGGTTATTTAATATAATAATATTAAGTTTTTAACTTTCGGGATTTATTATATTTTCTATATTTTATGCTACATATTACAATTAGGTACATTACGCTTGCTTACTAATAAATAGAAAAAAAAATTATTGTTAGAAAGAAAATATAATCATCTTAAATACATTTATTAATTTTATAAGTTAATGAACCTTCACAAACCCACTAATGGTTTTAACTGCTCTCAAGTTGATTATTTGTATAGGTTAAGCCTCTCTTATGTAATACAACATTTTTATTCACAGTTTTAAACATATTCAACTATTAAGTAATAAATAATTATATAACAATCGATTGTTTCTTATAATGTGTTGTCTCAGTCTTACTAACGCACAACTACCAATTTATACGTTTAGCAGTTTCAATTGAATGTGTTATTATTTGATTAAATTATATTATATTATCAAACATATAATATTATATAGATCATTAGTGTTTTTTTGTTGATTTCTTTTCTCGATATTTAAAAATATTAAAACATAAATATTCGTATTACTCAAACATTAGATATTGTTAATAACTACCGAGATAAGTAAAGAACACAAAATAATCTTTTTATCTTTAGACTTTAAGTTTGACAATAGGTGAATTGAATCTAATTTTTAAACTAACCACGCATAAGCTGCTAAACGCAAATTTTTCTGTTTTTTCATTGATAATCCAGAAACAACATACGGGCGTGATCAACAAATAAATATACATATGTGTAATATAATATTATTAATATAGCATAAAAGTATAGTTTCCAATCGTATAATTATATGAAAGTAAATCTAGAAATTCACGTAAATTCATTATTCGTAAATAACGAACCATTGTTAAATCAACTTCGTTTTTTGTTTTAGCTATATTTTCCTTTAAAAATTCATTTTTTTTTCATATAAATTAACCCCCAAATCTTTCAAAATCGCACACATTTTATTTATATTTTAAAATCAAACATCTATTATTATTAATTATTAAACTAATTTCATTGATTATAATTAAATACGATTAACTGTTGTGTGGTTTTTAACGATGATGTGGTTTTTTGATAAATGTAAGCGTTATTAATACATAAACGTATATGGTATTAAACGTTTGATTTTAGGAAAACTGTAAGATTGATGTATAAAACATCATATTTAAATAACTTTTTTTAAAGGTGTAGGGTTATTACGGCCCCTACCAAATCCAATTAATTTTTAATTGTAATTGTTCAGTTTGCATTGAATAAAATTATAAAAAATTTTTAACTATCGATCGAAGACTTGGTTTTAATATCGTTATTTAGTTGGTAAGTAGGTATATAATTTACTAATTATATTGAAAGTTTAAGCTTTTATAAAATATCACATCTTTATGATATGTACCTATTAGATAAAAAAATTAATATAAATTCATAATACCGTTATTTTTTTAGAAAATTAAACTATTTTAAACAAACCAAGTACAATTCTAAGGTATTCATTATTGCTTTTCTCACTATTAATCACCTTGATGACGTTTCTAAATATTTATACACTTTCGAAGTATAAATATAAAATATATTTAGTATAGTATAACATCTTATTTCATTAAACATTTTTAGGCATAATAAAATTATTTAAACTATTTTATAACCTAACCAACAAAAAACTTGTTTTAAGTTGCATCGGACTTGTTTTTTAATACCTTGTTTGTGATAATTTTGACAATAATTATTACTATAAATTTAGTTTTTTAACATTTGGAAGTCACAAGTATTTTTTTTTTTTATATTTTATTTATAAAGCTTTCTCCATTATACTATTTGGTTGATGTTTTGTACATTGAAAAATAACATAATTCTGGAAACTATTTATATTTCCTGTTCAGCTTGGCATAAGGCGCCATTAATACAAAGAAAATGCTTATCGTATATACCCAAAGATTTTTTAACTTAAGGCGTTCAGTATTTTAAAAGTTGTCATTTTTTAACTAATTAAAATTATTTAAAAATTCAAAATTCAAAAAAAATTCATTTTTTTACTATATATATTATTAATTTCATATTCCTAAGTAGATTATTTTTGAAGTATTCAATATATACATATTGCATTTTAAACCAGTGATTAATTAGTTGTAACTTTAAACTTCCAAATCCTTTACATTTTTATAATGATGGTAATTAAACAAATTTTTATTTTCGTCTGTTAATTCTTTGTCTAGTTTAGGTTTGGCTATTTTTATAAAATTCACTTATTATATTATTACATGTTATGCCTATGTGTATAATCTTAGACGTTGTTATAACATAAATTAATTTACGAATAAATAATGAAAAAAAACCCTGTTGACTAGTAAATAGATAGTTACTTATATTATAGTTTATAAATATCAATTTTCCCTTTTATTAAAGTTAATTATGTTATACTTATATTTCATGATTAAAAATACGTCATAATTTATAAATATCTTTTAATCTATTGTCGCTATTTCCACTCTCCAAATATTTAAACAGTTAAGAGGATGTTATCGTACTACTTGTTTTCTCTGACGCACCTACAATATGGTAAATTTACGTTCAACAGACCCAAATATTATGTTGTTAGCTTTAATATTAGAGTGAATTGATTATTAACAAAGTCGTGCAGAATTAAGTGCAAAACATTATCTGTATTTGTTCGTTAATTTTTATACGGATATTTCAACTTTTTTGTGGTAGAATCAGCATTTTATAATATTGTACTATTTTACATACACAGAAAGTCATAACTTAGTAGATTCAATAAGTAAAATTATATGTTATAAAATTTGTTCAAAAAAATTTAAATATACACATTTTTACAATTATTACATTTAATATTTACAATTTTGAGTAGTCTGTATATAGAAAAAAAGAGTTATATCATTGAAATTATTTCATATGTATTAACATCATTAGAACACGAGACCTTTTCGACATAAAACCGTTCGTGTAAATGTAATAAAAACATATTTATCATCAGAATAGGTCATCATTTTTAAGTTTTGACACACTCAATCTCGATATCTCATTATTTACTCGTCATAAATTAAACAATATCTAAATTTACCATAGAAAAAACATACGCACACACGGCCATAGGTCATTTTATAGAGATAACATTTTTATATTCATATTCTAATATGTTTACAAGGTGATCCATTTCAGTGTCTACACACATGAATTCGAAATGTTTTAACTCTTTTGGAAACATTATTTTCATATAATTAATTTGAATTCATTGAAAAACAATAGATATTTTTAATTTTATGTTTCGTATCAAAACATTTTTATAAGTACATTAATATATAAAAATAAAATTATATATATATATACTAATTAACTACTTGTTCGAAATTCGGTTTTATGTAACACAATACTCGAAAAATATTCTGCATCTGAATATGAAATTAGAGAATGTATGTTATCTTATGAAAATACACGTACAATATTAAACGATAGTTTTAAAAAACAAAATTTTTCAAAGAAGGTAAAAGTTTTTGAAATAATGAATGTGGATATTTAAATAAATCACTTTGTATATTTATAAAAAATGACGTGATGGTGAACCATACTTTCTGCAAAAAATAAAAAAATAAAGAATGTTTACTTATAACATTTTTCAACATTTTGAATGATGATTTTAAATTATAATCATGTCTGCTATAATTATTCTCAGTTACATTTCAATGTATCAAACCTGGATGAGTAAATTTTATTTGTGTTAAAATTATGACTTAATACCAATTTTTTAATATCAAAATAACTAATTCAAGTATAATATTTTAATTAATTAATTTATAACAAATCTTTATGTAAATGAAAACTATTTCTCTCTACAGGTAAAGGGTTTCATTTGAAAAGATATTAATCAATGTGTTTTATATTACATTAAAACATAATTATTTTACATTCATATTAAATGACAAATAACAAATATAAAATTTGATAGTGCTCCCCTCAGAAATTGCACTAAAATAAACATTGATAAACTTACTCAATCGAGATAAATTCAATACTCATTCGCAATTCAGTCTTTTAATGAATAATTTCTATTTGTTAAGAGAGTAATTATTTTTTATTTTTTTTTTTGCCACTTCATGTGAATCATGTGATAATTAAATACAATACACTGATTATTATATTGTCTACTCTTTAATAAAACACTTGTTTTCCCAATTTTATGTTTCAATCTTTCACTTTATTACATCAAGTTTATTTGGTGTCTTTCAAAATTAACGGATCGGGTAAGTACATTGGTGTTACATGAAATATGTTTCATGTAGATACAACATCAACCTGAAAAAATTGTTAAGGCTTAATTAAAACAATATTTGATTGGCTCATAAATTATTTAAACATTAAATATCACTAACCCCTAAAAATCATCCTTTAGTTCAAAATAATTATTTATTTTAGATTTTGTATTTTTTAATTTCTAATTAAGTTTTGAATACTTACAACTAATAAGTTATAAATTAGCTCAATTTTACATTTTTAGATTCTTTAATGTAAAACTCTATAGTCATTGATCGTTTAAGAGGATATTACAAATAATTTAAAATAATAAAATTATAATTATACATTTTAGGTTAATATCAAATTAGTAAAAAAAAAAAACATTTATGGTTTCAATCAAGATTTTTTTAAATTGTTAATTTGTATTTTAACTCTAATCTAACGTGTATACATATAAAATCATGAAGGAGTTATTATTTATCATATTGTATTATATGTTAAGCAAATTGGACTATATCAGAATGAATACTGTGAAACATTATAATATCTTGTAAATTGCTTTAATTTAAAATTACATTTATAAAACATATAGATTTAAGTTAGTATAATATGAAAAATGTCTAAATATTTATAAGGTATTTTTTTTGTCTGATGTTACATTATGTTTTGGATGTTAGGTCAGGCTATCTTTTCACAAGTTAATAAATTTACTTAATATTGAAAACGATTGGTCTCTAAAATAACTTATCATAGTCTAAAGCAGGGGTCGCCAATCTTTTCAAACAAGTGAAATGCATTTGAAATTTGAAATCCCAGGTGATCGACATCTAAGAGAATTTTGATCATTAGGAAGAGATTTGTTTAATGAGTAAAAAAAAAAAAAAAACTAAGCTCCAAAGAATAATGAAGTTATTTATTGTTTCTTCATAATAATTTATTACTCAATCGATCAATAATGTTAAAATTAATTTTAATAATCAACTGGTTGGCAACCCCTGGTCTAAAGCCTTACATAACATTACTCTACTCTTCATACCTAAATACTATATTCTAGCATTTTTGTTAAAAAACAAATATTATGTGATAAAAAACTGATACATAATATTATAAGTCATTTCAAAACATTTTCTTAATTTAAAAAAAAAATTCTGATTTTTTAAAAATGTTATATTTTGTTTTAAATACATTGGGTCATAAATATTGTATTTGTTTAATGGTTAGAATTTTAATTTTAATTTAATATATCTTAGGATGGATCAAAATTATCATCTGTTTCGGAAGCTGAAGTCCGTGCTGCATTTACTGCAAGATTAGGTGCACCACTCACTGGTCAAATGTTATCAAGTACATTGCCATATTATCCTACGCTTCCAAGTAATTATTGATTTATTTTAGTACAATAATATTTTAGAACTTAAAAATAAAAAAAATATATTAAGTACCTAAATAACATTTTATTAAATTTATTGGGTATTTAAATATATTTTATAGTGCATATTTAAAATTCATATTGATTATATAGTACTGGATACATCTCAAAGTTTCATTCAAAAACAAATGCGAAGTCTTGAATCCAGACAAACTACTACTACTCCAACATTTCATCCTGCACCTATAACTGACACTCAAGTGGCACATGCTAGATTGAATAAAGCTGGACACAGACCACTAGGCCGCACACAATCAGCACCACTACCTCTAGGACATCCAATGTTGAATAGCACTGTGCCCGGTCAACAACTAAGTGTTCATTATGAAGATTACGAATTACCACTTCAACAACTTAACTCACATTATTTGAAACAAGTAAAAAGTTCTTAAATTTTGAAGAAAATATTTTTATTATGTTACATTGTATTAATATTTTAAAAAAATTTAGCAAATTCGCCATACTGTTTTAACCCGAGCTGGAAGTCGAGCACACTTGGCTAATAACAGTAGTTTAATAAATGAAGATCAAGAAGATAATGCAAAGGTTTGCAAACATAATATATTATATACAAAGTTAACTCTACTGATTAACATTATAAATTTATAAATATAGGTAATTGATTTGACTGGTGGTCCAAGAACATCGACAGATAATGGTTTGAAAAATAAAAGTCAGACATTTTTACAACAACAACGTGACTTAATGATGCGACAAACATCTCAATCAAATGATAGTGCGTTAATTAAAATATATTAATGTATTTAAGTATTTTTGATTAAACATTCTGTTTTATTCTATAGTTTCGCTTTTTGCAAATCGGAATACACATGTTACTCTTCCTTTAGTTAGAACATATTCCAGTCCTTTAGATGCAACCATAAGTACAGGAGGGATTAACTCTGACACATCTACATCATCATCATCACCATACCTTTCATCTACTAGTCTTAATTCTTCTAACGCTAAACTATCAGGGTAAGTGTCTTAAAAATTAATACATTTTTATTACAATGTTAAATATTGATTTATATTTACTTCTAGAAGTCCACACCGACCTACTACTGGACTAGCTTTTGATAGTTTAATGTTGAAACATGCTTGTAAATGTGGCAACAATGCTATACATCCAGAACATAGTGGACGGCTTCAAAGTGTTTGGGCTCGATTATTTGAAACAGGATTAGCTAGACGATGTTATAGATTGAGACCACGCAAAGCAACAATCGAAGAATTACAAACATGCCATACTGAACCACACACTCTTTTATTTGGTTAGTTTTGTAAAATCTATTTGATTTAGCTAGTCTTATATATATATTTATATTTGTTAATTAGGTACAAACCTTGCAAGTCGTCAAAAAATGGATAGTTCTAAATTAGCTGAATTGCCTGTGAAAGCATTGGTGCGATTGCCTTGTGGTGGATTAGGGGTGGATTCTGACACTACATGGAATGAATTACATACAGCTCCAGCTGCTCGAATGGCTGTTGGTTGTGTTATTGATTTGGCCTTTAAAGGTAATACATATTCTATTTGAAAACATTTTTATTATTATTATAAAAACCTATCTTACAATTTTGTAAATAGCTGCCCTGGGTGATGTAAAAAATGGTTTTGCTATTGTTCGTCCACCTGGTCATCATGCTGAAGCTAATCAAGCTATGGGATTTTGTTTTTTTAATTCAATTGCTGTTGCTTGTCGTCTGTTACAACAGAGGCAAGCTGTACGGCGTATACTTATTGTTGATTGGGTATGTTCAATGTATTTATTTATCGAAAAAATATATTTTATAATCTTTTTTGCACTTAATTGTTATAGGATGTTCACCATGGTAACGGTACACAACAAATTTTCTATAACGATAGAAGTGTCTTATATCTATCTATTCATCGGCATGACGAAGGTAACTTCTTTCCAGGAACTGGTGCACCTAGTGAGGTAGGTATTTTAAAAATGTATTTTACATTTTATATTATTTATTATATATTTTAGTGTGGAGCTGGCAGTGGTCTAGGATACAATGTGAATATAGCATGGAGTGGTGGATTACAACCTCCACTTGGTGATGCTGAGTATTTAGCTGCTTTTCGGACAGTTGTAATGCCTATTGCTCGGGTAAAGATAAAGTCTTCTGATCCTTAGCTATAATTGTTTATACCATTATTTTAAATTTCAGGATTATGCTCCAGAAATCGTATTGGTATCAGCAGGTTTTGACGCAGCCTCAGGCCATCCAGCTCCATTAGGTGGATATAATGTAACCCCTGCTTGTTTTGCTTACATGACACAACAACTAATGCAAATTGCAGATGGAAAAGTATGTTTTTTATTATTAATTGTTCCTTAAATTAATTAGTCATAATTTTTAATTAATAAAAAATATTTTGTGTAGGTAATTTTGTCTTTAGAAGGAGGGTATGATCTAACTGCCATATGTGACAGTGCAGAAGAATGTGTACGTGCATTACTCGAAGATGAAGTAACACCAATCGTGCAGTCTGAGCTTCATCGTACCCCTTGTCAAAACGCCATAAAAACATTACAAAAAACCATCGCCATTCAGGTAGTTAAAATAAATTTAATTAAAATTAAGATCAATCCTTTTATTGATTTAATTCGTGACACTTTTTTATTAAACAGTTGCCCCACTGGCCTGTATTAAAAAAACTAGCTCATACAGTATCATGCAGTGCTGTAGAAGCTACCCTTTGTGAAGAAAATGAAACAGTTAGTGCCATGGCTTCGTTATCAATGACCAGACATAGAATACAGTAAGAACCTTGCTTTAATCGGGGAGGAAAAGGGACGGGAGCATGTATTAAATTTAAATATACTTGGCTAATCATTACAAAAACTGAAGAAAAACGTTAATAATTATGTATTGTAAATTTATCTGTTTTAGAAGTTCAGATCCTAGTGAAGAACCGATGGAAGAAGACTGTGAGGATGATAAATAGATTATTGTGTAATTTATTTGAGCTAATTAATTACTCTTTCTGTTATACAATATTGTTTCATTATCAAATTTCACACTGTGTATTTAACCTAACCTTTTAACGGCTAAAAAAAAAGTAGTCCCTTATGCTGTGACTTTGAAAGTTGTATTGTGTTTATTACATTAAAAATAGAAGTATACGAGTTTAATTAATATTTAGATCCTTTAAATAATTGACGCAATTATTTGGTTATCTAATGAACAATTTTTTTTTAATATTTTCATTATCCCTTCCCAATATTATGTACATTTATAATATATTTATTTATTTAAATAAAACATTCCAAATAATAATTCTTAACACATAAAATTATTCCAAAAATTATGTTACCTGCGTCATAACGTAAAGTAAAATATTGTGTAAAATATATATATTTTTAGTTTGTTATTGTTTTAAATATCTATATTAAACTTATTTTATTATTTAAACACTAATTGATATATATACATACATATATATATTAAGTGTTGTGATAACTGATAATTGTTAATTTTTTTTTTTTTTTTGGCCGGATTTTTATTCTGGATACAGATTTGAACATAACTAATGTTTTGCCCTTTCTTTTTATGTAAATACCAAATATTAATGAATATTGTGTTGGAGTTATATGTTTACTAGTCGTTTATAATATATATTCATATGATTATAATTATTGTTTATCAATTTATCATCATTATCATTATTATTTTATTATTATTACTTTCGTTATAATTATTTAGTCTATTTTATAAACAAAAATTGGCTCGAGATGTTTTAATGTTTAAATTTAATATTTTTGTTGTCGATATTACAGAATATTTATGGGAATTAATGTTTTAGTATTTGTTACACTTATAAATAAATATATGAATACATATTATACATATATGTTTCTGCAAACGCCTTTCACGTGGCATTTTGAAAATAGTATTATGATAGTTTGAGAACCTTATTTAAATATTTGATGTATAATTCTTATAGATATGTAAGTTTATTATGAGGATAAAAGTTTAAAATTGATGTGATAATATTTTGTTTTTATTTTAAACTTAGTATAGATTAAATTTACCTAAATGGGCAACATATTGTATAAGATTACCTTCTGTTCCTTGTATTGTTCATTATTTTAATAATAAATATAACAAAGTTAGTACTCTTCTATAAATAATAATAATAAAAAAAAAAATGAAATATGTTGATTTGTATTCAAATTCACAGTATAGCCCACAATGTATAAATCTAGTGTTGCCGATTTAGGTTTAATTAATCCATAATATACATTATTATTATGAAGCGAGTGCAAGATGAAAATTAATTTTAAAATCACATAAATATTATTTAATTTATAATTTTTTACATGATGATTAAAAGTATATTATGTCAATTAATAAATGCTTTATTTTATTAACACAAAATATTGGTGTATATTTTAAGAATATTATATTCTCATTTAGCAGATCACCTTGCATTTTCTACAGTTGTGTGTAGTGGTTATAAATTTGTTTTTATTTGTATGTATACAGTGCTTATTTTAATTGTTAATTTTTGTTGTATTCTTTCTTTTGTTACTGTTTAAGAAAAAATGGTATTGCATTATGTTAAATTCATATTTGTCCAAATGAAGTAAATGTTTTTTTTTCTAATGTAATAATTATCTTGACTTTTTATGTTTTCATTTGATTATTCTTCGTGAAATGGATTATATAGCTATTTAGTTTAAATTGAATTTGTATTAAAATTTAATTTTAAACCCTTAACAAATTACATGTATTAATTATATTTTTTCCCCCAAGTTGCTATCTGCCAAATAGAGCGTACTATAATTTGTACATGAATCAATATTCTGAAATCTAGAGTTTTTATAGATAATTCTGAGTGTAAAAAAAATCAGCTTCAAACATGAGAGGTGCTCTAACTTCAGTAATGTTATCAACATCAAAAAAATACTACAAAATTTAAGAAAATAAA